>NC_064638.1:589117765-589431931 GCF_023864345.2 Schistocerca serialis cubense | reverse complement strand
TTTGTATCAGTGTCAGCCTAAGAGGCTTTTGCTGTTGTGAACTTCAGTCCGAGGACTAGTTTCATGCAGCTCTCCACTCTGTTCTATCGTGTGCAAACCTCTTGACCTTTGCATAACTTCCGCAGCCAACATCCATGTGCATCTGCATACATTAGTCAGTTTCCTGTCTTCTTACAAACGTTCTAACTACTATACATCCCTGTGATGCCAGATTCACTGCTGCTTCATGCCTCAAGGTGTATCCTATCAATAAATAATGTCACCATTTAATCAAGTTGTGACACATATTTGTTTTAATGTAAAAATAGTGACACTAATATTTACTTAATGTTACGGCGAGAGCGTTTTCGGTCAGTAAGCCATCATTAGACAACGGTTAAGACAGTTGTGACGTGAGCCTCAGGGTAATCCCGAATGGTATCATTCACATGCTGAGCCTAACACGTGATCTGAATTATGTCTACTGATGGTCTGATGACCGAAGACGCTAACACATTAACGTGAAAGGCAGAGGAACTGTTGTAGTTCCGCTGACATGACATCTAAAATTATCGGGAAATTTCTTTGCTCGCCACTTCTACTAACAACATACTCATTCGTTATTCAATCTATCCATCTAATCTACAGCATTCTCCAGTAGCATTATATTTCAGAAGTCTTAATCTCATCTTCTCTTACATGCACGTCATCGAAGTTTCACTTTCGTACAACATTACTCTCCAGGTAAGTACCTTAAGTAACTAAGACTTAAATTTGTCATGGATCAGAACAGTTTTCTTGTTATCATGTGTATCACAGCCAATGGCAGGTACTTCCCACGAGCCTAGAAACACAGAGTGAGGGAAGACAACACGTACAATATAAATAACCCATAAATTATCGATTGTTTAAAGAATCGAGTTCCCTTGCGTAAATTTGTTTAAGATTCTCGTTATTTTATAAATCCGTTGATCGTGTTAAATATTTGATGTTAAGCAATAAAAAGTTGAGAAAAAGTCTGAAATTAAGTATAAAGTTGGTAGATAGACGCTAAGCGCTCAAAATAACAAATGATAGATGATCATAATCTAGGTAATTGGCGCATTGATTTAAGCTAAGGAAGCACCCAACATATGAGCACCAACAATCTGCCCACTTTCGAAATAACTTCGAAATAAAGCACTCTAAACTACGCAGAGCACTATTCTGACCACTGCTGACACTTCCAACATATTGAGGACATATGCACAAGTGGCGTTCGTGGTCAAACACAACAGTGCTTCATTAGCATCTGCATTTGGGTTGAAGCAAGCACGTCTGGCGTTGTGTTCACATTTTTGTCCAGCCTCTGTAGACACAATCTGCGAAGTGTGATGTGAATAGAGTTAGTAGCAAGCAAGAAGTAATTAAACATTTAATACATAATGTTAAATTTTGAATGTCCGAAAAAGAAAGTTTTTTACACTACTAAATGATTATAACGTCATATCTCCTGAACTATTCGTTCTACAATGATATAATTTTGCAGGTACATTCTGTAGTTTAGGTGGACAGCGTATGTAATCTGTGTTTCGAATATACTGCGTCGTAAAACGCCATTCTTTATGCTGAAATTTCACTGCATGACCAGCGATAAACTTTTATCATTTCATCATTTTGTTGAAGGTGTCAGCAGGAAAGTGTTTCGTAAAGGTTTGAAATTATGTGTTAAGTAGGAAGTCCCTAGGCGCTCTCATTCTTAAATTCTGGATACATCAAGTCCACGTATCGGCACGCCAACAGTTACGGATCCTCAAGACAAACGCGAAATTTCCAACTGTAGTACTTGTCTTATAGCATTTAACTTTTGAAATAAGTTTGTACCTTCTAATGAGTAGATTACTACAGCATTTGAAATTTTTAAATTCTGTCAAAAATCGTGCTTAATATGGGAAATCTAATTTTCGTTGCTCCTGGAAGTCGTTAGTTAGGCAGCCTATAACTAGTAAGGGGCGCCAGGACAGTGGATTAGTAACATAGGATTAGTAACAGTAGGGATCTGCTGTGTACAGTGAAACAGTTTGAAATACAACTAGATGATACCACTTAAAGAGAAACCAAACTTACAAAAAAAATGCAATACACAGAAGGTTGTTTGTAATTGTAGGTGCAGACCTCCGTATCTGCTGTGAGTAAGGCAAGCCCTTCGACAAAATTTCAGAAGATAGGTTTTCAAGGGTTGGCAGAGTAATTTTCTGTATTTTTGTTTTCATAAATTCTTAGTGCTTCTGTTACTAATGGCTAAAATTTTGTTCCTGTCGAGCAATGCAGACATGCGTTTACATGCACTTAAAGAATGTAGATCTTGTTGTCCCACTCGGTCACAGCAAAGCGAATAAAATTACATTATTTCAAAAATACAATTACTATTTTCAGTGCAAGTATATTTCATAAGTATGAAAAACTTATATCATACATTCACTTTTTATAACATGCATCATTGCATCACAGTTTAAACGACTATTTCCTAGACACTCTGAATAGTTTAATTATTCCCTAATATTAATTAACATCAAGCTGCTATTTTAATATGTTTGATAGACCTTCATAAAACATGCATATTCCAAAGTTTTGTAATGTATTTATTTGATATTCATTAGGTTTAAAATGTTCTTAAATTAAGTGTAGGCCTAGTATGATTAGTGTGGTAACATTCTATATAATTTTAGATTAATTTATCCTGGTACTAAATTCATAGGAAACGCATTGTTAAGGGAGCCGATTATGTACTGAAGCAAATTGCCCGCGGTTTTGGGTGCAAAAAAAATAGGCTACAAATGCAACAATATCTTTGTATGAGGTTGGAGAGAGAGAGAGGGAGAGAGAGAGAGAGAGAGAGAGAGAGAGAGAGAGAGAGAGAGAGAATAATATAGGGAGATGTTGATCTAAGGATCTGCTATAGCTGTTCATGTTATCCATGCAATACCTGACATAAGCATCGAGCACTTAGTGGGCGCCATATCCCCGTTTACAACGATTTATAAAGAGCATTCGAACGCAAAAAAAGAGTTGGATTTAAGGTTGTCCAAGGAAAATTACAACAGTAACTCCTCAGAAAACTCTAAATAATAGTCACTTATGTGGGACCTTTTGTTGTTGATAAATTTGCAATGAGAAGTAAATTAAGCATTTCAAATGGGAATTTCTAACAGTAGACATGGAAAGCCTGCTGCTATAGACACGTTTCGTGCAATGTATATCGATAAACACTTGGCTGTCTCAAAGAACATATAGTCACTCTTTTGTCTGCTGGAACCGAGCGAGGTGGCGCAGTGGTTAGCACACTGGACTCGCATTCGGGAGGACGATGGTTCAATCCCGTCTCCAGCCATTCTGATTTAGGTTTTGCGTGATTTCCCTAAATCGTTTCAGGCAAATGCCGGGATGGTTCCTTTGAAAGGGCACGGCCGATTTCCTTCCCAATCCTTCCCTAACCCGAGCTTGCGCTCCGTCTCTAATGACCTCGTTGTCGACGGGACGTTAAACACTAACCACCACCACCACCACCATCTTGTCTGCTGGAGTAGCTTTATCTTCTGTTGAGTACTGGAAATTCCTCTCTTAAACCAATTACTTCATCTCTGACACTACGCAGCCTGTAGTAGTGCTTTGCATGAAAATCGGTTAGGCGTCCTCCTACGTAAAATGCCTGTTGTGAAAATTTCGAACACCTTCCAGCATTGGAACTGTCATACATGAGCGCACACGCGCGGAATGTTGTCCGACGCGTGATGCGGCGAAGCGGACGCGATCAGTTGGTTTGAGTTAAAATGTCATCATAAAATGTCTGAAATTTTGATCAGAGCTTTTCAAGAACGTACGTATTATGGAACAAGGGAAACAAAAATTATAATCACCGTTTAATATCGTAATATATATGAGAAGTAGTGGTCAAAAATTTAGTATTACAAGTACATAGGGGATAATTTAGCTGCCCCTATTCGTGGGTCTTATGCAACCCGCAAAGCCTTATAAAATCGCACACGAGATTTTCAGATTTTCTTGGTTGCTACCCGCAAACTACAAACTATTAGTCCCACAAAAAGAATTAACAGGACCTTTTTGTAAGAAATTTGACGTAGCAAAATTTTGTACCTGGATACGATCCCGCTGGAGGTCACGTTTGATGGTTACTTATGTACGCTTTTCTAGAATACTTCCAAAACCAAGGCCTAAGGCCAACAATGGAAACGTACCCCCTTACAACATTTAACTGCGTTAAATTTCCTACATCACGGTCCTGTTCACTTTTTTTCAGTGGGTCCACTAGTTCGCTCGTAGCGAGCAAGAGAATATGAGTCATACGTGCGGCATTTGAAGGCGTTGCGGCTTGCATAAAACGCAAAGGTATGGCAGCTGAATCGGACAGTACAACACACTGATTAAGGAGCGTAATTTCCATTATTTGTACAGGGCTGTATTCCAAACCCAGTCTAAAATTATCCGTCACTCGCATGGCAGCAGGCGATGAAGCATATCTCTTTATCAACTTGTCTTCTGTGTCGTTTTTAGTATATAAGGTGAAGAAGAATTCGCACACTCGGGTTTCTCACATGAGGTCAGTAGAAAAATCTCTGTCACAAAATTTCGTAATGAGTATACTTCCGGCAGTAGATGGACATAAAGATAGGCAACCTGGCATCATTGTATTCACATGTACGGTAACTACAGTACCTCTGTCGCCACAGAAGGCAAGTACTGTGCTGGTGATGCAGTATGTGGGGTTCTGGGTTAGCATGAAGGAGGTCGGGGGTCCGGTTTTGGGGTGAGGCATAATAGTTTTTATTTGCCAGTTCCATTCTATCATATATTACTGCAGTATACATCTTTTCTTAAGCCACACGCAGTCGACATTTACTATTATGTTCCTAACGCAGTGTAATGAACCTGAAAGAGGCAGGAATAAGAGTTGGTACTAATGGGTCGGAGCCTTGGAGTACTTTATGCAGATAACAGGTTTGGAATCTAGTAGATCAGTGGTGCGAAATAAATCGCGTCCACGACGTGCAAAAGGCTTCTTTAAAAGCTGACGAATGACAGTGATGGTACTTCCATTTCTGTATTCGTAGTATGTAACTGTAAATATTTTGTAGAGTATCCACTGTAATCGCTGTATGACCATTAATATGACAGATACCGTACCAAGTAGACTACATTTAGCAAATAAAACCACATTCGTCTCGATCCATAATCGAACCTCCGACCTCCCGCATGCTAACCCAAAAGACTATCCACTGAAGAAACTGCACAGAATGCCAATCTTTGACGTTGACCGACTGCCGGAAATACGCGCAAAACGAAATTTTATGACAGACATTTTTGTGTTGTTAATATGTGAGCAATTTCATTGCGAAGTGCGTGAATGTTTCTTGATCCTGTATTTCGGAACACATCCTGGGAAAATGCCACCTAATGCTCATTAAATGATTCGAGACCACGGCTGATGTTATGCAGTAAGGTCATAGCTTTCATAATATGTACAGCATTCTCTACACTAGTTTTGATACGTTTATGCAAAATTCCAATTATAAGTGTTATAGAATCGAAAGAACATTACCATTCTTGCCCAAGATAACCGATAGTTTTATGTATAGTTCGTTTCACCTACAGTCATTGTCTTTTTTTTTTTTTTTTTTGAAAAGACATCACTGAATATTCCGTAAGAGGCACTATTTCCTAGGAGATTATACGTCAGATACTTGATAGTGAATCCTCAAAAAAAATCTTCTTTAAGTCTCTATAGTCTTATTTCTATTGCATGTCGAAAAAGGCAGTCATCGCAAACACCTGCGTCGTTCTCTTTGCATTATTAGTCTACATTCACTAGAACGATCTTAAAATTTGCATCGATGACAGCTTACAATCCAAAAGAAAAGAAGCATTTGTAGCAATTAATTCTCGGAACCAGATTTCCCATCAATACTTCCAAGACAGGTAAATGCCATCTGCCAAATAACGTTGCACTGTTGTTTTTTAAAAGTCATCTTCTGTTGGATCGGGCATGTACTTTGTTAACAGTAAATTCCATATACTTTTACAAAGTTCTATGACTATGAGAATAGCAAATTTTGAAATTCTGAAAGAAAATAGTAGTTGGCGGAATTTTATTGGCTGAATTCAATGGCAGAACAGATTCTGCAGCGTCCAAGAAATAACTGAAAGTTTTAAGCATCATTTGAGCATGCTCCCTGAATTGCAAATTTAGACGTTTCAGTCCCTCAGACAACAGATAAAACTCTCTTTCAATATGCCTTTCTACATAGACAATATTACTTTCACTGCTTTGTCATAGACAATATTTCCTTAGTATTACATACTTCGGATACGAGTTTTCCGTTAAAAATGTCCTTCGTCTGTCCACGATGAACGTATTGTGCTGACTTTCCGTGCTTGCAGACGACAGAATAACGCGTTTATTTGCAGGAGCTGTTCATGGCTGACGAGGACAAGGAACGTGCTATAAGCCGATTTCGCAGAAACTTCACTCAATGGAAGAGAAGGCGAGAAAGCGAAAACGGGTCCCGCCTCATCCGTATATACTCGACAGTTTCTGAGAAAACGACGCTCCAAGTTCTAGATGTGATCTCCATATATTCTAGCGCGTAATTACCTCGCATATATGCGCCCCATGTTCGAAACCCCTACTGTTGTTTTTACTCATTTTGATGTATTTTTCCACACATCCACCCTTGTCTATAGAATGTTACTACATAATGTTTCTTATAAAATTAGAAGATACAAGGGTGTTAGTTTGATTATAAAATTTCAAAGAGGCTTCACAGTAAGTGTCATACTTTCATTATGTATGTGTGTATGCAATTTTCAGGGGTTACAATCTGTTTAAATTCTCGTTGTCTTATATTTAATTGTTATATAATTTCTTGTATTATTAGTTCTATTTTAGTCCTATGCTTTTTGTTCAGGAAGATCTGGTGCATTTTCTTGGATGATACCAAACCTAGAAACATTCGAACACTAACAGACAAGGCAGTTTTTCCACAGGGACATTTCTTCATAAGAATGTCACTAGGGAAAGAAACGTCTTTAGTACTGCTGAAGATTTCACGTGCTTAGCGTAATGTCGTGGCAAACCATATGTAATGGATCACTTCTCGGAAAACTTGTGCTTGCAATTGATTACGACTCAGAAACACAACAGAAATATCACCGAAAAAATTCACATAATTTTGTCGTTCGTTTCTTTCCTTTTTTTATTTTATTTATTTATTTATTTTTTTTATTCAATCACAATGATAGTGGGCTGTAGGTAATTCCATGGGCATTCCTCTAATATTTGGATAATATTGACGAGTAAGCGCGTTTGTACTGTTTGGAGACTGTGTCATCAGAGATGCTGTGTCACCAGCAGGCTTACTTGGACCATCTTTGCTTTGCAATATGCGCAGGAAATGATGCGCGCTGTTAATCATGAGATGAGAGTGCACAGTCGCCGGGAGTGGTGCGTCATGAGTGGTAGTACGGCGTAGGCCGAGTGGTCCAGTTGCAGCTATATTCTGAGGAAGTGGAACACACTGTTTTACTGTTTAATTATTCGAAACAAGGAAAAAGGTTGAAGCATTTTGACAAGAATTTTCTGTTATGGTTATTTTGACGGGTAATGGAAGAGGTTTCAGTTTAAGGTAATTAGTTTCAGATTTTCTACTTGGAAGGGACAGCCTGTACTTACATATTCTTGGTTCAGACATCCATAGGCTTGAGTATTGGGAAAGAAACAGCGGTGCAAAATTTTCAATTTCAATTTGATGGTAAGAATGACTGTTGAATAGTTAATGTCATTTTCACGAGTAACAGTTTTGAAAAGATCTCATTTGAAATTAAGTACTACTCACGTCAGTCCCCTCAAAACTGTAATTCTCTTTTATGTGCGTATTAACGTATGTGAAGTAAAGTGAGAGACGCTTTAAATATAGAACTTTTCTAATCAAAAATTAATTACATCCAAAGTCCACGCCAAAATACGAGTTGTTGTTTCGAGAGAGCGCATCGCATCAGGCGCCTCTCAGCAGTTACCGGTAGCTCAGCAAGTGCCACGCTCTTGTCACGGTGTTTCCATTATGCAGCAGCTAAAGCAGAATTAAATAATAAAAGAGGGGAATGGAGATAATTTTCAGGAACAACTTATGGAAGTTTAATGATTCACAGTGCTGAATTCAGACAGTATTCTTGCCATTACGAATGTTTGAACAGACAGGCAGTTTGAAGGCTCTTCCTCGCAATCAGAATTCGCAACACATTCTCGCAGTCGAAGTATTACGTTCAAAGTTTCCGAATTCTAATGTTAAAAGATTACGCAAACCAGTCTCAGGACTGAAGACCACAACAACATCAACATGCACAGCTTATACAGGTAGTAAGCAAATCTGTGTTACCAAGCAGAACTTTTAATAAATAACAACAATCGTATTACAATTGTTAAGATAACTTTCAACCAGACAAAAAATTGTTAGACGAATAAGGATAACGTTATTTCAGAACACATTGGACAACATTCGTGTAATAATTCTCTATGGACACAGGCAGATAAACGAAAAACATAAATAAAAATAATAATCGGGTTTCAAACGCGGGGCGCAAAATATTTAAGGCGCGACGTTGCACACTTTCCCGCCGCCTCAATTGTAACGTGTAGTTGCTAAAAGCAAACTCAATGCCGCGAAAACTTTGACGGTCTTTTTTTCTCAGAAGTGATTTACGGACAATCCGACATACGTGTTCCCTTAGCCGGCCGAAGTGGCCGAACGGTTCTAGGCGCTTCAGTCTGGAACAGCGCGACATCTGCGGTCGCAGGTTCGAATCCTGCCTCGGGCATGGATGTGTGTGATGTCCTTAGGTTAGTTAGGTTTAAGTAGTTCTAAGTTCTAGGGGACTGATGAGCTCAGATGTTAAGTCCCATAGTGCTCAGAGCCATTTGAACCATTTTTTTGTTCTCTTATGTTGTCCTCTCTTCCACTGAGTGAAGTTTCTGGGAAATCGGGCTATAACGTTCAAGAAAATTTAACTTCTATTTTCTACATAATATTGTAAGATACGACTTTCATTTTAACTTTAGAAGCGATTTAGGCATGTTACCTGCATTTTGTGTGGAACAACGTATTACCTAATACGAACCAAACGATGTAGCCATTATACTTTCACTGTAAATCCTTCAAATTTTATGCGATTATGAAATTAAGCATCTCAATAACTATATCAAATTTCGAAAGAAAAGACCATTCATCACAAGCTGTGAAATGAAAAAAATTAATTTTGTGTGCCGATTTGATTCCTCAGAATCGAATGAGAAGTATTATATACTGGAGAAAACGCTCAAAACAGAAATGATGATGAGGTCCCACACTCCGAGGAGCGTGGGGGACGATGCGGGAGACCCGCACCGCTGTACTAGGCAAGGTCCTAGTGGAGAAGAAGGGTTTTAATTCTTTTGAGGAAAAGGAAAATCTACACTTTTATTTTATTATTTTTACAGCAAGAAGATTGAAAACTCTTTTTTTCTCATGTATTGGTATCAGCTATCGTGCGGCTTGGCTGCGCTCGTAGCACAGAGTAAACGCAACACATCGCTTCGCATTGTATTGCTCGTGTATTTTTGAGAGTCTTTGACGCTTTCGCCTCAGTTCGATGACGTGGGACGAGGTGTTAGCCAGAACCTACATGGCCTGTGGACGAAGTGTACTCACTTTGCTTGCGCCTGTTGCAGTGAAAACGCTCTGATTGCCTCTAAGGAAGAGCCAAACTATTTAGTGTAGATCGCTGTCTGGTGACACTGAAATGAGCGCATTGAAGTGATACCGTGCAGTATTACAGTGAAATGACTCCTTGCTTGTGTGGTTTTGCGTAATTATACGTTACGTGGTTTTCCAGATTAATTCTAGCGAGTACTTCGCAATTGAATTTCAAGTGAGCAATGTTAGTTTCTTTGTTTGGTTTCCCATCTTGGTTCGAATACATGGGATTGAATATACATTTTCTATTCTTTCATCTAACTCTGGAAGTTGTCTATCCCAGTGCTTATCTTTAGGTTTAGTAATATTATGAGTGCAATATGAATATAGAGTTATTTTCTTTCAGTTTGATAAAAACAGTGGTCAAAATAAATGTTAAATGTTGTTGGAACTTTAATATGGAACGTTGTGATCCAGAAAGACGTTAGGATATCAGTATATTGGTTTTTATGTAGTGTACTTCTATCGCAGCCTTATAGAGGCTGTATGTGCGGGCTGTGGAAACTGTGTCACCCCTAAACACTGCAGTATTTGTGTTGTGTGTCACTAAGAGTTGTATTTCTTTGTGATGGTGAGGACGACAATAACGTACGATCAAAGGATCCGTATAGTCACTCGGATGTACAGGGTTTGAGAGAGGTGGACATTGCAGCGAATGTCTCTGAGAGTGAAAGTGATGTCTCTAGAATGTGGAATAAGTTTCTAGTGACTGGATCAGTTGAGAATCGTCACACTAGTGGCCACAGAAGTAAAACAACAGGTATACAGGATAGACATCTGCCTGTAATAGCAAGTAGAAAACCTCAACACGACGCTACACGTCTACAGCGGCAGTTCCAAACAGCTACCGAGGTTCCGAACGGATGACGCCGCTGCACGATGTCAGGTATCGTCTGGCAGAAAACGTTATTATTCAATGAATCGTTTATTGTGACAACTTTACAAAGGGTGGTGCACTATTCGCCGTAGTTGCCTCCTGCCCTAGTCACGGACAGACTCTCGGTGTCGGACGCGGCGCCGTCCTTGCGCCTGTGTCCTAGTGAGGCGTCGTTCCTCTTGCCTCGATATGGATGCTTAGCCTAGTCTGGTACAGCTTGGGTGGCTGCTACCGGCTGAAAGAGTGTACTCGATCACACTCCGTGGCTCTTCTTCTCTGGACCACTGCACCCGCGGTGTGGTGTAGGCGGCAGGCGTTGAACCCAGTACTGCCGGCCTCGTCGTCGTCTTCCGTTTCGTCCCACACCTAGGCAGAGCTGCAGCTGGTACTGCGCTGATGCTGGTAATTCATCAGCTCTCTCATCGTCGGGGTTGGTGTGAGACAGCATGAAGTTCGTCAGAGGGGTTCAGCTCTGGGGCACACCACAGTTGGCTGGTACTGCGCTGGTTGATCTGCGACAAGACTTACTAAATCAACATGGTCACGGAATGGAATGTCATCGACACGGACTCCATTGTTCCCATTGACCTGAACCGTTCCCCCCTACTTTGAGCTGGGGTTCTTGTATTTAGCCGGCCGTGGTGACCGAACGGTTCTAGGCGCTTCAGTCTGGAACCGCGCGACCGCTACGGTCGCTGGTTCTAATCCTGCCTCGGGCACGGATGTGTGTGTTGTCCTTAGGTTAGTTAAGTTTTAGCAGTTCTAAGTTCTAGGGGACTGATGACCACAGCTGTTAAGTCGCATAGTGCTCAGAGCCATTTGAACCAATCTTCTATTTAAACAGCTCTCTGCAGTTCTGTGACGTGTGATTTACTAGCAATGACCGCATGTTGCCTCGTGTTTCTCTACCTTTGCTTTAATTCCCTCTTAGGAGCTGGTTAAACTGGTCTACGATGCTTTTCCCTACCCGTGACTATTGCTTCTTGTGACATTCCGCCGCGCGAACGAGGCTGCGTGTTATTTTGCTTATTCGCTGTCCCCTTTCTTTCCCTCTGCGTGTGCTCTCTCTCACTCAGCTACTGCAGAGTTGCAGACTGTGCTGTCGGTCTATCCTGCATTGCCGTGCTTCCTGGTCCACCGCTAATAATGGCGTAACCACCGTATCTTATGTCAAGGTGGTTGAACTCCGTTAAAACTTTTATAACTTGAAACCCGTATTACTCTGCGCCGTAACACAGCTACATGAGTGTAGATATTAACGCAAACGATACGGAATGAGTAGGCATTACGTGCCAGAAGACCTCTCAAGGTTAGTCTCTAAATCGGATTCATAGAGGGTTCACGGGTCGCATTTGCACGAAACCACTGTTTGCGGACTTTCGCCAGCAACGGAACAAAACGCTCTTTTCTTACGAGATCCATACCTGTCTCCATCACAGTACTGATAATCCTCTGTTGAGGCAACGAGGACGACTTTTACACCCTAACTACATCGTAGACTACAGACCTTCCTGAGGGTTTTTTTTCTTTTTTTCTTATTGGCTTCTAGCAAACGTTTTAGCCATCACAACCTTCTTGAGGTGGTTCAGTCATGTTGTGCTATTCAGCAGCGGATACAACCCTCTTTTCGTATGAGCCCCTAATCTGTTTCCACCCTGGCAACACTGATATTCGTGTGGGAGGCAACGAGGAAAACTTTTACACTCTAACTGTATCGTAGACCACAGATCTTATTAAAATCGTTCAGTTATGTTTTGGGAGGAAACATGTATAGCCGCAGGACAACCCTTATGTCAATACATGGGAATAGACTGGCGTAAACTATAAAGACGAAATCCTTCTACATCTACATCAATATGGATACTCAGCAAATCACATGTAAATGCCTGGCAGACGGTTCATCGAATCACGTTCACAATTCTCTATTATTCAAATCTTGTATAGCGCTCGGAAAGAACGAACGCCAATATCTTCCCGTACGAGTTCTCATTTCCCTTATTTTATCGTGGTGATGGTTTCTCCCTATGTAGATAGGTGGCAACAAAATATTTTCGCATTCGGAGGAGAAAGTTGGTGATTGGAATTTCGTGAGAAGAGTCCGCCGCAACGAAAAACGGCTTTCTCTTAATGACGTCCAGCCCCGCTCCTGTATCATTTCAGTGACACTCGCTACCCACATTTCCCGATAGCACAAAACGTGCTGCCCTTCTTTGTACTTTTTCGATGTTCTTCGTCATTCCTATCAGGTAAGGATCCCACACCGCTCAGCAGTATTCTAAAAGACGAAGGACAAGCGTAGTGTAGAGAGTCTCATAAGTATATAGTCATACTTTCTAAGTGTCCTGTCAATAAAACGTAGTCTTTGGCTAGACCTCCCCGTAATACTTTCTATTTTCCATCCAATTTAGGCTGTTCGTGATTGTAATTCCTAGGTATGTAGTAGAATTTACGTGCTTCAGATTAGACTGATTTATCGTGTAACCGAAGTTTAGCGAACTCCTTTTAGCACTCATGTGGATGACCTTTCGTTATTGAGGGTCAACTGCCAATTTTCTTACCATTCCGATATCTTTTCTAAACCGAAGTTTAGCGAACTCCTTTTAGCACTCATTTGGATGACCTTTCGTTATTGAGGGCCAACTGCCAATTTTCGTACCATTCCGATATCTTTTCTAAATCGTTTTGCAATTTGGTTTGATATTTTGATGACTTTATTAGTCGGTAAACGACAGCGTCATCTGCAAACAAGACGGCTGCTCAGACTGTCTCCCAAATCTTTTATATAGATAAGGAACAGCAAAGGGCCTATGACACTTGGGGAACGCCAGAAATCACTTCCGTTTTACTCGATGACTTTCCGTCAGTTACTAAGAACTGTGACCTTTCTGACACGAAATCACAAATCCAGGCACATAACTGAGACGATATCCCATAAGCACGCAATTTCACTACAAGGCGCTTGTGTGGTACAGTGTCAAAAGCGTTCCGGAAATCCAGAAATAGGGAATCGATCTTAAAGCCATTGTCAATAGCACTCAACAATTCAGGCGAATAAAGAGATAGTTGTGTTTGACAAGAACGATCTTTTCTTAACCCATGTTGACTGTGTGTCAATAGAACGTTTTCTTCGAGGTAATTTATAATGTTCGAACACAATATATGTTCCCAAATTCTGTTGCCTATCGACATTAACGATAAGGGCCTGTAATTTAGTAGATTACTCTTACTACCTTTCTTGAATGTTGGTGTGATCTGCGCAACTTTGCAGTCTTTGGGAACGGATCTTTCGTCGAGCTAACGGTTGTATATGATTGTTGAGTATGGAGCTAATGCATCAGCATACTCTGAAGGAAACCTAATTCGCGTACAGTCTGGACTTGCTTTTATTAAATCATTTAAGTTGCTTCACTACTCCGAGGATATTTACTTCTACGTTATGTTGGCAGCTGTTCTTGATTCGAATTCTGGAATATTTGCTTCGTCTTCTTTTGTGAAGGCATTTCGGAAGGCTGTGTTTAGTAACTCTGCTTTGGCAGCACTGTCTTCGATAGTATCTCCATTGCTATCACGCAGAGAAGGCATTGATTGTTTCTTGCAAGCATTGTAGCTCCATTTGAAGAACATTTTTAAGTGGAACTCACTTTGATGGACGCAAATGTGTAGTGGAGCATAGAATCAGTCGGATGGAATGGACTTCCTATTCTCCGTCTCGCTCCTGCATTGTTAGTTCAAGGACCATGCTAAAAGCTGAGATTTGCAATCGTTCTGTCTCGTCATATAACTTACAGGGCGTCACAGAGGCCACTGTGAAGGAATCAGATAATATGCCACAGGTTTAACTGAACAATTTGGTGAGGAGTATGCCTAACCGTATACCAAGTCCTCAATCGCAAGGAGGGCCTACTGGTTCATAATGAAGGTGTTACGCACGATGACAGCGAGAAGAAATTGTGATGTTTGTAATGTAATTTATTGTAAGACATTCTCTTCCTTCTTTGTTTGTCTTTATCAAGTTTCTGATACTGCACATCAAGGAAAAAATCATTTGTGCTTCCTTTTATGTCCAGTTCTGACAATAAAGTAATGTGTAATATTTACTTTGACCATTGTAATTTTACGAACGCAGTATGAATATGTGATTATTTTCCTGCATTCTATAAATTTGTGGTCAAGTAAAATCATGTGCTTCTTTGAAGGGATTATGAGACTTTGTTCTTCTGCACAATATGTAAGTGATTATTCCGTAATCATATAATTTGTGAGTCTACCGAAACGTATTCCACTCGTCTGATGTTGTTGAAATGCTCACATGTGCTTCCCTAAGAACTTCGTTCGCAACAGAATCACATTCAGTTTCATTATTTTCAAGGCGTGACAGAACAGTCTGCCTTCAGCAGAAAGAATACTCTATTTTCAAACGAAAATCGCAACTACCAATGTAAGGGCATGTCGCAGTGGACCTTCGAATCGATTTTTTGCAGTAACTAAGATGTTGGTATTTAGCCACCATAAGAACTCATTTCGGTTTATTAGGTGCTATGGGTAGTTTGCTAATCCTTTTTCATTGCACGAATTACCCCTGCAAACCACGACACCGATTTACAGAGATGAATAACCTGCAGCTTTGAGGAAGCAATTGGGATATAATAAACGGAATATGGTAATTTTTGCTAAGGTAGTGATTTCAAATTATCGTGGTTTAGCTTACGTGAAATACCCATTTCTTTATTCCGTTGTGCAATGAGAAAGTTCCTGCGTATAAGGTAAAGATTCGTAAGACCACTTCATTGTTCGCTTATGGGTCAGACTTCATTTAAATGGAATGTTTCAGGGCATTAAAATCGGAGTCATGTTGTCTTACTAAGTTACAGAATCAGGTTGAAAGTAGTGACCGATTTTCAGCGTCGATGAACAAGTGAACCTGTTTAGAAGGATCAGTGTAGACACTAAATATACTTTTAAGCTGTTAATCCTACATGGGTGCCAAGATCTAGTATTCTTCAAATCCTTGATATGCGTTATATTGACCATTGATAAAGGATTACATTATTTGGCTGAGACATAATTATATTTCATGGGCTCTTATATTTACCTTAAAATTTAATTCTGTGTACTAGTTCATCTTGGAGCACAACATCTTCAAAATGAAGTACGGAAGATGACATTTCCTGCGGTTCTCCATCTTTTACTTTACTGTTAAATCTTGTTATGTGTCCGGGAACAATACTCCTAAAAGCCTCTACGATCTGTGGTGAATATTCTTGTCTGCTTCTATTTCTTTCCATAGTACTGCTTCATCTAACGCTAAATTAACTGCCGGTTGCAGCAGATGTGCTGTAAACCTATCTGTTCTTTTACTACAGGTTGTCCGTAGACTTCCCTCATCTGCTGTCCTCATTACTTCCTCTGTTCGTACGTTAACTCCCCAAGCCATTTTTTAATTTATCGATAGCATCATATTTCAAAGCTGCATAACAACGCTGAACGCGAAGGACATCATAGACAGTTAACGAGAGAAAGTGAAGTCAACAGTGAGAGAGGGTTTAGGCAACAAACTAAAGGAAGTGGCAACTTTACATGCATTCCCATCTTATGGATACAGATAAGTGAACGTCAAGGGAATTTCCAAGAGGATTTTGGAAATGCAATTAAGTACGCGCAGAAATGAGGACAACCACGACACCGATTTACAGAGATGAATAACCTGTAACTTTGAGGAAGCAATTGGGACATAATAAACGGAACTGAAAGGTGTAAATGTAAAAAAAAAAAAAAAAAAAAAAAAAAAAACTGGCGGCGAAAGGTGTTTCCCTGATACACCATCGACTAGATGGAACAATATACGATACGTCTCGCCCTACTCATTTTTCAGTTAGCAAGTATTCGAGCATGTCTCGTATCCCGGAAAGGACGTCGTAAATATTGTTTGGCCAGGATAATTTGAGGGATGTTTTCCTTTCAGCAAATTATTTTCGGTTTTTGTTGAAATACTTTCTGCATTGTAGATAATTTATTAGTCTCTCGGACTTGATTAAAGAGCTGCGAGGCAGACTCTATGCACATGTTTCTGCACGTCAGTATTTAGTAACAACTGAATCGCCGAAGAAACTGGTATATTGTCACGGTTCGTTCGCCTCTCCCCCCGTCGTGTCCTCCCTTGGGGATGGGTGTGTATGTTGTCCTTAGCGTAAGTTAGTTTAAGTCAGATTAAGTAGTGTGTAAACCCAGTGACAGATGACCAAAGCAGTGTGGTCCCATAGGAACTTACCACAAATTTCCAAACCGGTATACGCATGCATATCCAAATATAGATATCAAAACAGACAGAACATGCGCTGCGGTCGGCAAACCCACATAAGACAACAAACATCTGACGCCGTGGTTTCATCGGTTGCTGATGCTGTGCTTTCTCCGTGTTTGAATCGCCTGTCCTTTTGCCAATACAGCTTTCCAGACATATCACATAGCCACGGTAAATGTCAACACTATTCGTGTAGGCCACAAACTGGCTTTATTCCACGAAATGCGGTATGCCGCGGACGTTGACAAAGCTCTCCTTCAGGAGGTGTATGTTGCAACTCTCTGTGCACCACACAGTTTTACAGCACATGTCTCATTCTTCCCCTAGTGGTAGTGGGGTGGCCATCCTCTCACGTTACATCGTCGCTGATGCAGTTGCCTGTCTCCCTGATGCCAAACGTAGGTCTCTCACGTTAGTGGCGTCAGAATCGTCAATGTCTATGCTCCATCTGGTTCTTGTCGCCGCCGTGAATGTTCCACCTTATTCTCAGAGACAGTAACGCCTCGCTTCCTGGGTCGGTAGGATGCATTGATCATGGGAGGCGATTTCAAATTCACCCAGGCACCCAAAGACCAACTACCACGTCACCCTTCGCGAACGGCGCTATTCTCCAGCCTCCTAAAGAAAAGTGGTTTGTCGCAGGAGACTGTCAAGAGTCTTAACACCCATAGTGCTGTTCCCCTAGGTTATATGGCCTTCCGAAGATTCACAAGGAAGGGGTTCCTTTCCGTCCTATAGTGAGTAACATCGGCGCTACAACATGTCGTGTAGCCAAGCATCTTGCTTCCCTGTTGAGTCCACAAGTAGGTCGGTGTGAACATCACATCAGAAACTCAGCTGATTTTTTACGTCGTTTGGAGTGACTGCAGTTGAATGACTCTGATATTTTAGTGAGTTTCGATGTGGTCTCTCTCTTCACTCGTGTTCCTCTATCTGATTCGTTGCGGTTAATTGAGGCCAGGTTTGGTGCTGAATTAACTAATATCCTTCGGCATGTGTTGATATCAACTTACTTTTTATTTTGTGACCAGTGTTACGAGCAGACATATGGAGTTGCGATGGGTAGTCCGTTGTCTACTGTGTTCGCAAATTTGTTTATGGAAGACTTCGAGGGACGTGCATTGGAGTCGGCGCCTTTGAAACCCGCCTGTTTCTTTAGATACGTTGATGATACCTTCGTTGTTTGTCATCATGGTAGGGAGAATTTGAAAATCTTTCTAGCACATCTGAACTCGATTCACCCGAACATTCGTTTTACGATGGAGGTGGAAGAGGATGGTAGCCTTCCCTTTCTTTACGTGTGGGTTGGGAAGGATGATGGATCATTGGGGCATGCAGTGTACAGGAAACGTACTCACACCGACTTTTACTTACAGGCTAATAGTTGTCACCATCCGGCTCGGCGTGAAGGAGTACTTCATACCTTGGTACACAGGGCACATGTCGTTTCTGACGCTGAGACTTTGCCAGCTGAGCTGTCCCATCGTGACTTTACATTTCGTCAAAATGGTTATAGTGATAGACAGATTGAACGTGCGTTGCACTATCGACCAACTGTACATCGGGTGATTGATGACAATTCTGAGTCAACACCTAAGTCTACTGCCTTTTGGCCTTACGTAGGAAACACGTCCAACAAGAACGGTCGTATTTTACGGAAATATGACATGAAACGTGTTTTCCGACCTCCATCTAAAATTAGAGCTCTTTTGAGTTCCATTTGTATATCGTATTCCTTGTAGCTGCGCATGGCATATATTGGTGAAACTATCAGGACCGTGGAGGACCGATGTACTGATCATAAACGGCACACACGGTTACAGCAGCCAAGTAGATCTGCTATTGCCGAACATTGCTTGGATACTGGTCACCCCATGTTATACAATAACACCGAGATATTGGCATGCACGCCCAGCTATTGGGACAGTGTTATTATGGAGGCAGTTGAGATTAAATTAGCGAGGAACCTCGTTAACAGGGATGGAGGTTTCTGTTTAAACCCTGTTTGGAATCCGGCTCTCTCCCTTGTCAAGAAACAGAGGGACAGAGTCAACGCTACCTCACCTGCGAATTCATAGTCTCACTATCGATAGCTCTGACATCGGTCATCTTTGGTGGCACTAGTGTTCAGTGTGTGTGTTATCTTTCCTGCCTCAGTCCGAGAATCGAGGTTTTAAATTTGCATGTACGCCGCCTGTCCGTTGCAGTTTGCCTTGAAAATGGCGGGGTGTTCTTCCGTCGAAATATCGGTGGTCGCTGAAGGTGTTACTTCGCTGAATTCCCAGAAGTTATTTAAATCCTGGAACGATTACTCCGCAATACGGGCTACACTGATACTATCATTGACGTCGTTATCCGTCTCCTTCGTGGAGCCACGTCTCGTGTATTCTCCAATGGCCGTCTTACTCCTCCCATCTCCATCCGTCAATCAGTTGGTCACGGCTGCCTGCTCTCTGCACTGTTGTATGCATTCGCCATGGTATAGTTGCTATGCGGCCTCCGTCAACCCCTCTCTGGGATGTATGTCGGTGACCATTAATTCAGCTGCACTGCATATGCAGACGATCTCGTCACTGTTCTGCGTTGCGGCGCTGAGGTCAGGAAGTCACTGGCATGTGTTACCACCAACGGCGTAACTTGTGGTAGTGCCTTAACGTCCGCAAATTGAGCGCCATGGCTACAGGTGAGGGACTTCCTGCGGACAGTGCTGCTCCTTTGCGTGTAACTGATACTCTCCGATGCTTACGACTCGATTTCGCAAGTGATCTGCTGCGCACAATTGCCCTCAACTGACGACGTTTACTTTCACAACTACGAGCTGGGCTCTTAGATCACCGTTTACGAGCACTCGATATTCTGCTACGCACACAACACGTAAATGTTTATTTGGCCTCACGTATCACCTACGTGTCATAGACACTTCTTATTCCGACATCAATGGCCCGCAGCCAGCTAGCGGCATTGGGTTCGTTTGTTTGCCACGGCTTGCTGTTCAAAATAAGGTACGAAACTCTCACACTCTCTACGTGCAGAGGCGGTCTTGGTCTGTGTCATGTGCCTGGATAAGTGGCAGTCTTTTTCATTGGCTCTCACATGGCGTTGTGGCACCGTAGTCCTACGTGCCCTACCAGGCTATTGATGGACGCCCTTGCATCACACTCTCTCTCAGAATCGATCCAACGTTCGTAAGTCCCGCCACCCTTCTTTTACTTCCTCCACTTATTCCTTTAACTGGGGTACGTCCGTACTGTGATACTGCCGGCGAAATTGACGTCCACGAAAGCGATGTATGATTTCCTTCAGTAGCACAGGTCACTGAATGTCGCTGAGGCGAAGCTTCCCCTCTTCGACTGGCGTGCGTTTGGCGATCGGTGCGCGTTCCTTATCTTGACAATGACGTTCAGTCTGCATAGTACCGTAGTGTCAATGGGTAGCAAGTATGCCGTCACGCCTACACATTATTAACCTCGCAGACACCCCATTGTGTGTCGACTGTGATGTTTTGGACACTGGTGTGCAGATCGGCAAGAGGTGTCTGGATCTAATTACCCGTACGACTCATCATCAGATACCTACTCAACTTCTCCTCTTTCCGGACGCAGTATACTACCCGAAAGCGAAGACGAACTCTGCGAGCTGTATTTGTGACCACTCAGCGCACTACTTGTTTGCTAATGGTGAGAAAAATATTCTTGACTTTTGGCAGTTCCTTAATGAAAGACATTGTGCAGTTGTCCGCAATTCGAAATACAGACCATTTTTCTCCAATTTCCTTTTCAGTGTCTTCCTTGAATAACCCCAGAGCTGGGGTGTTCCTGTCATGAAGAGTTGACTCCTGCCTCTTCCAACTTAGTACCGATATATTCACTGGTAATCGGAATCTTCGTCTCTGAAAAACTGTACGTTGATAGTCTCCATTAGTCTGACGTCTTGCAGCACCCTGCTCCTGGAGTGACACCGGTGTCCTGATATGCTCCGTGGTATTAAAGACGAAAACAAATAAATAAATAATTGAAAATAAAAAAGAACGAAAAGAAAAATAAATAAATAAACAATGTTCATTGTACCTCTACTCCACGTTCCCTTCACTTTCCTTGGTTCCTGGAGGGTGGAAATTGGACATGGTGGCCATTCCTCGGGTTGCGACCTCTGCCCACTTTGCCCACATCTACCCTTTGTGCGTGGGGAAGCTTCCTTTAAAAAAAATAAAAAAAGACTCTAATTAATAATCAGCACTGGTGGTCGAATACGTCCGACATAAGAAATAGGCCTCATTCATCAACAATGATCAACGGCGTGAATATGCAGAACGCAATGAAAACCACGACATTCAAGACAAATAACGCGTATCCATAGGACATGTGGTTTGTAATTGGAAAAGGTTCATGATGATATCTTCATTGGCACAATGTTCCTCAATAGTCCCCCATTCGGATCTTCGTGAGGGAATTGCCAGAGGGGTGGTGACTATGAGGAAACGATTGAATAAACAACGAAAGAATAAGATTCTAAGAGTCGGAGCGTGGAATGTCAGACGCTTGAAGGGGGTAGAATACCTAGAATATCTGAAAAGGAAAATGCAGACGCTCAATCTAGATACTTATAGAAGGGATCAGTGAAGTGAAGTGGAAAGTAGACAAAGATTTCTGGTCAGATGAGTATAGAGTAATATGAACAGCAGCATAAATGGTATCACGGAAGCAGGATTCTTTAGGAATAGGAAACGGGGCAGAGAGTACGTTACTGTGAATAGTTCAGTGATAGGATTGTTCTTAAAAATTCGACATCAAAGCAATTGCGACAACGACTGTTCAGGTATACATGTCGATGTCGAAAGTTGAAAATGAAGAGACAGGAAGAGTATATGTGGATATTAAATGGGTAATAAAGTACGTAAAGAATATCTATTAGTCATGGGGGATAGGAATGCAGTTGTAGGGGAAAGAGCAGAAGAAATGTTGACAGGAAAATATGGGTGTTGGGACAAGGAATGAGACAGGAGAAGGACTAATTATGTTCTATAATAAATTTCAGCTGGTAATAACGAATATTCTGTTCGAGACTCACAAGAGGACGTGGTATGCTTGCGAAAGCCCGAGTGATAGAGGAAGGTTTCAGTTAGATTACATCATGGTCACACAGTGGTTCCGAAACCAGATACTTGATTGTAAGGCGTACCCAGGAGCAGACATAGACTTAGATCAAAATGCAGTAACGTTGAAGATTAGGCGGAAGTCTAATAGATTAGTCAGGAAGAATCAATATGCGAAGAAGTGGATTAAGGAAGAATTAACGAATGACGAGATACACTTGAAGTTCTCTAACACTGCAGATACATCAATAAGGAATAGCTCAGTAGTCAATACAGGAGGAATAGAAATCTGCAAAAGGGGCATCACAGAAGCTGGAAAGAAAAATATAAGTACAAAGAAGGTAAGTGCGAAGAAAGCGTGGGTAACAGAAGAAAGACTTCAGTTGATCGATGAAAAAAGGAGGTACACAAACGTTCAGGGAAGTTCGGGATAACTGAAATACAAGTCTCTGAGGTAAGAAACAAATAGGAAGTGTAGGGAGTTTAGATGAAATAGCTGCATCACACATGAGAAGAAGGAGAAATCGTTGTCAGAAGGACTGCCTTAGCATATAGGAAAGTAAAACAACTTTCGGTGAAATTAGAAGCAAGGGTGGTAACATTAAGACTGAAAGGGGAAGAGAGTGTGGATAGATGGCAAGAGTTCACTGAAGGCCTCTATGAGGGGGAAGATTTGTCTGATTTGATAGAAGAGGGAAGAGGAGTCGATTTAGAACAGATAGGGGATGCAGTATTAGAATCAGATATAAGAGGGCCATGGAGGACTTAAGATTAAATAATGCAGAAGAGACAGATAACAATCCATCAGAATTTGTAAAATCATTGAGTGAACTGGCAAAAAAACGACATACCATCTGACTTTCGAAAAAATGTCATCCACATAGTTCGCCAGACAGCAAGAGCTGACAAGTCCGAGATTTATCGTACAGTCAGCTTAACATCTGATGCATGCAAGTTGCAGACAAGAATAATATGCAGAAGAATGGAGAAGTTTGGCTTTAGGAAAGTTAAAGGGACCAGAGAGGCAATTCTGCCGTTGCGGTTAATATGGTAAGCATGACTAAAGAAAAATCAAGATGCGTTCAAATGATTTGCCCACCTGGGAAAAGAGTTCGGCAGTCTAAAATGGTACAAGACGTTCGAAATTCTGAGAAAAATAAGGGTAAGCTATAGTTGGGAGAGACTGAGATTGAGATTGAAATACACACAGTAAATAATTGTGGACGTAGAGGGCAAGATGAAGAGTCTGGCACAGGCAGAGGGAAGATTCGTGGCGGGCCGCATGAAACCAGCCAGAAGACTTACGACTCACAAGGAAAGAAAATCTCATATTTTAATTAATGTTAGTTTAAGAGTTTCACTCCGTTGCGCTAATATTTGCCAGGGCCCTGAAATGCTGTTGCCCAGATTGTTGAATTTCCTTAAATTTAATGCCGTTGCACTTCATTAAAGTTTATCACCTGGCGCTGGCAAGGTTTAAACTTTGAATAGCTGTGACTGGCCGTTTGTTACTTTGTAAAATTTTTTCCTTAAGTTATGTTATCAGGCAGTGGTCAAGTATGTAAATAAAGGGGTTTTTAGATGTAGAGGAAGTACGTTATGGGGATTCTTTTATAAGCAATTGTCATTTTTATCCATCAAGTTCTTGGTTTTATATTTGTCGGTATGTCCTTTGTGGATCTGAATTTTATTATCAGACTCTAGAACGCCGACTTGTCGTCTTTGTCAGAATTATTACGCCACATGTTGGCAATAACAGGTTTTTTCGTTTAACAAGTGTTTAAAATTCAAAATTAGACTAAATGCTGTTATTTGTTGTCCGTATTTAATTTAAGAGCCCTTTGGTTTTTTAATTGTTGACGAATTTTTTGGATTCTCTCTATTTTAAACTTACATAGACTCAATAGCAGTTTGGTATATGCTGCAAGTTTTCTTAATGTGAACCTGGAAATGTGAACTTTATAATCTTTTGTAATAAAGGTTTTACAAATAGTAAATGAAGTTTACACAAAACCCCGACCGGTCCGTCCACGTAATTTACTCTGAGAGCCAGTGCGGCATCTGAATTGTTACTGCAAATTTTACGTTTACAAAAAATAATATATCTGTAGGTGTTTCATATGTTGTTTGTGCACCGTTCCTAATGAACGTCTCTACTACATGTAATTTTTCATTCGCAATCTGAGGTGGGTTTTCACTTTCCCGCAGTCAGAAATGAGCCAATTTTACTATCGCTCTCTGTGTGGCTTTTACTGTGGCAAAAGCTCACATTGTCTTATTTGATAACGTCAGTATAAGTGAGAGAGGCACTTGCATAAGAAGTAGTGGTATGCTGGAACACCTCTACCTCCTGCATCCTAGCAAAAGCTCTGCCGTTTTTAGTGACACTATATTACAAAGTTTCTAATGTTCAAAATCCAAATGCAAACACATATTTGAAATGAAAACTTTTCTAAATCAGAAATGAATAGTAATAAGGAACTTTTTAAAGTGATACTGCCATTAGGGTGTCACTTTCCTTTGACAAAGCTGCAGAGCATTAGTAAGTGTGGAATTAGAAAGAAAAAACTAACACTTCACAAGAATGTTCTTCCACATTCCTTGGGGATTGTTACCGGAACGTCAGTAAAAGTTACAAATCTTTTCTAAGAAAAACGAATTGAAGGACATGAAAGAAGACAAGGATTTAAAATAGAAGCAATTACATCACTAGAGACGGTGCACAATCTTGGGTAGTAGAACGAGATCCTGACGAATGCAATGAGCTTTGAGCAACGGCGTATCATAAATGTTGCGGTAAACCATGTATATCTCCAATGGAAGATCCTCTGCTCTCGTATTCAAGGACGTTCTCCGACATGAGTTTTAGAGAGAGAGAGACAAAAAAAGAGGAAGAGAAACAGGGGATATGAGTGTGAGAGAATGTGGGAGTGTGAGGGAGTACAAGAGAGTGTGAGATAGTGTGTGTGTGTGTGTGTAGCAGGGTGGGGCAATGGACAATGAGGTCCTCATCTACCTATAAGACTATAGATCAGGGTGTGTTAAGTTTACGTGAAAAGGTTTTCAACTCATTCATGTGCAGAGGACTTTACACTCTGAGAAACCACAAATAGCCCTTCTCGTAGTGGGCCTGGTAACATACACGATGTTAGATGGCATCGAACTCTCCTATGCCTGTCGTAACGAGACTCACAGCATAGAGATGCATATGCTGCCTATGGCAAGCATTAGCCGCTGTAACGTTGATTTTACCTAGAGGCATAGGATGACATTCATGGACAAGAGTGCCTATTGTTTCACTTAACACCATTTGGAAACCCTTGAATGTGCATTTGTATCTCTTTGTTACACCCTGAAGATTTGAAACATTTCCTAGAAAATTACTTAACTCCATGTGGGTTCATAATATCATAAACCAAACTAAACTCCGTTCGACCGCCGTGTCATATTACCCGATATGTATAACTGGATGTGCCGGCCGGAGTGGCGGTGCGGTTCTAGGCGCTACAATCTGGAGCCGAGTGACCGCTCCGGTCGCAGGTTCGAATCCTGCCTCGGGCATGGATGTGTGTGATGGCCTTAGGTCAGTTAGGTTTAATTAGTCCTAAGTTCTAGGCGACTCATGACCTCAGAAGTTAAGTCGCATAGTGCTCAGAGCCATTTGAACCATTTGTAACTAGATGCAGATGTGGAGGGCATTTGGTCTGCACATCACTCTCCCAGCCGTTGTGAGTTTTCGTGACTGGAGCCGTACTTCTCATTCATGTAGCTCCTCAATTGCCCACACAATGGACGAGCACACTCCGTTTGCCAACAGCACTCGGCAGACCCAAACTGCAACACATTTAAGTAGAGGCCAAGCCCAATAGCTGTCAACTGCGGTTATCTGACGGGAACCTCTGTTACCACTGCAGTATGGCTGTTGGCTCATGATATCATAACAAAAGAAAAATGCGAGGGCTATTTATTTGTCAGAGCGAGAACAATCGCGAAATTAAAGTCACAGGGAAAATCCAATGTTCGTAGCTTTGTGTTTGTAGTATACCTGTCGATCGCGACACATCACAATTTTCAGTTCTCAGTGCACAGTGAAAATGCAACACATGTCTGAAGAAATAGGTTATCCCATCAAGTGTGAGGTGTTTCCCGACATTCGATTTCGTAATGCTGAGGGGTGCTAAGGGATGTAGTCCACATAACGTTACTCTCAGGCTTTACCTCTAAGTGCGGCATTGTTGCAGTTACTATGAAGCAGTACATAACAACAGAACTGATTCGAGAGGATCGTCTGGGAAGGGCAGTTCTAAAGAAGCGAAGAGAAATTTGTCATAGGTAGTACCCTCTTTACGACAATGCTGTACCGCACACTGCAGCTGCAACAAAGATGCTCCTGCAGCGTGTGTTTGATCACCCACCATACAGCACGGACTTGACTACCTCTGATTTTAATCTCTCTGCTCACACGAACCACTAGCTATGAGGACAGCATTTTGGCACAGACAGCGAAATGCAAACCAGCGTGGAGAATTGACATACAGCACAGGAAATTACATTGTAAGACGAGGGTGTTGGAAAGATGGTACCACGTTACGATAAATGTCTATGTATAGAAAGAGCTGGAAGGTGTAGGTAAATGTTGCAAATAATACATTTTTGATTTTTACTGTGGTTTCTATTTCGCGACCGATCGTACCTCTCAAGAAAAATATAGCTCTTGTACTGGGGGGGGGGGGGGGGCGGGGGTTATAACTTATCTGGCAGTGTTTCGTGTGTTTGCAGTGCAGGCGGTATACGTCGGAAGACGCTGAAGCACCGTAGGTGTGTCCATTAATGAGCACCTGCGCTTAATGTGCTAAAAGTAATATTTCTTAAAAGACATTATAGTCGCCGCTGACTGTATAAAATATTTATTATTATTATTGCAATTTCGGCCTTATGGCCATTTTCAAGTAACACTGCAAAGTTACATTCTGTCAGAATATAAAACTATCTGACATGAGTACATGTCGTCAAAATGCAGCCTTTTGACTGTGAAAGTCCCACAAGATCTGATGAGAACGACACTTATTACATCGTAATATGTTGTTAAATATGTACTGGACTGTCGATGTTCCCATCGTTCTAATAATCTATCACACATACAAGTTCAGGTGCACTGGCAACATTTGTAGCTCCACATGTTAAATAGTTCTACTTTCTGCCAACAGGTAAAAACATGGCCCTGCAACCACTGGGTGCAATAAAAGGGTGACGTGGTGGCAGTAAAAGGGGAGGAAGGCTCAAACAGATAATAACGTTGGCTCTGGGCACGTTTGTTAGGGTATGGTCACATACGTGTTCAATATGGTCTCCGACTCAGCAACATGCTGCATCTACGACATGGTACTGTCGACATTTGTTCTCAGCATATCCGGTGTAAACAGAACGATATGACATATGCCATCCTTCAGATCAGGAAGAGTCCAGACCCATATCTTATGGTGAAGACGTTTCAGGTACCGGAAGTCATACGGATTTAGGTCGAGGGATCTGGAAGGGCATATATCTTGAAACTGTTTAGACATGATGCTTTCGATACCGAACGTTCAAAAAATGGCTCTGAGCACTATGGGACTTAACATCTTAGGTCATCAGTCCCCTAGAACTTAGAACTACTTAAACCTAACTAACCTAAGGACATCACACAACACCCAGCCATCACGAGGCAGAGAAAATCCCTGACCCCGCCGGGAATCGAACCCGGGAACCCGGGCGTGGGAAGCGAGAACGCTACCGCACGACCACGAGATGCGGGCATACCGAAGGTTCCTTGCTGCATATTTTTCATGTGGGAAGCAATTTGTAGTATCGCCCTATCATCCCCGGCCACAATTCATACATTTCCGTGCACTCTTGCAAAGCTAGAATCATGTGTTGCACAGGAAACTCCTTGTAACGTGCAAATATCATTGTGCACTTAACAGTAACCTACGAGGTATCACAGTCACACAAACGGAGAGCAGTGATCGTTCCTGTACAAGATGTAGCGGAGCAGAACTGCTTTGCGACTGTTCTCTGCGTGCATGGCACTGTGCCTCGTCCGTCCAAAGAACATTCCCCGGCCACAAGTCATACATATCCTTGCGTACCAAAAAATGGAAAGCGAAGTCACGGCACAGCGGTCTGTCTTGGGGCTTCATTTGGTGCACATTCGGAATCTTATAGGGACACAAGGGTAAAATGCGTCACAAAACTGTTGATCAGGAGAGATACAATCCTATGAGACAGCTGGAGCACTGGCTGGAGGATGTGAGGCATGTTCAACACGATCGGCAAATCTACAACAACCTCATCAACAACTGCTATGGCAATGGCCCTCCTCACTCTCCTACCTGCACCACCTGATTCACATTTCTTGATCATATTGTTTAGGTTATTTATTGACATGGGTCCGCTTCGCAGCAGTTTCTGGCGGCGATATTCCCGCAGTAGAACGCTGCTACTGGGGTGCCGCTCTGAAAAAAAAAAAAAAAAAAAAAAAAGTTTACCAGCCATTCATGGTCTTTCTTCTCAATAATGATTGCGTTTCATACAGAAAACTTAAACTTTCTTAAACCTTTACTTCAACAATCACTCTACAAAAGAAACGAACATGTGTCGCCAAGCGACAAACAGCTACATGACGTCGAAACAGGAAATACCTCACATTCTGATTGCTTACAACGCCTTATTTACACCTGGTGGCAGTGTACTGCTCGAGTTTACCTATTATTGAACATTGCTTTAATTAAAAACACCCGGTACTTTCTTTAACGCTTTTGATGTGCAGTAGCATCACTAACCCTCGAGCGCTCTTCATTTCGGCACTTTCACACTGCTACCAACCTGACGACAATGTGAGACAGTTCAGAGCACGCAGAAAACGAATGGACGTCACACACTAGAGCACGGCCACGATAGCGCGTGCTTGCGAACTGCCGTTGGCGGCCGTGCGTCACCGGCGACCGTATCGGCGCTGCCACGCCGCGGCGCGGCGCGGTCCGCGATTTAAACTGCGCCGCGACTTGCGGGATCAGAGCGCGGCGCGGGGCCCCGCCATTGGCGGGGTACTTGTCGGCGTGCTAAACGTTTATGGCGCGATACGTCAGCGCTAATTCCCCATAATACGGCGCTCATTAGGCGGGCTCACGCGTCGCGCCGAGCGGCCAGACCGCAACCGCAGCCCGCCGCTGCCGGGTACCAAATTGGCGCCGAGCGCCATCGGTAACTAAGGCCGGGGCTGCGCACTTCTGCACGGGCCAGCACGCGCTTTTACTGTACGCGGGAAAGCCCCGCAAGTGCTGAGGGAGCCGCCGGGGGACTCGGCAGTCACGCCCTATCTCCCAGGGCAATTGTGCGCCGGCTCTTAACTGTTAAAAGTGGATCTCAACTCTAAACGGTCGTATTTATAATCCGTGCATAGCCTAGATGATTCAGAGACACTCGGTAGTTTTACATGTTTCTGGATTTTCTGGGTATGATGTTCCTAATGTCTAGCCGTTCATTCCATTCGACAAATCCTGTAATTCTTTTTTATCTTCAGCCAGAATAGCAGAGTCATCAGCGAATCTTTTGTATCTTTTCACACTGAATTTTAATCCCATTCTTGAACCTTTTTTTATATTCAACATTGCTTTTCCGACGTAAAGACTGAACAGCAGGGGGCGAAAGGCAACATGCTTGTCTTACATCGTTTTTAGTACGAGCACTTCGTTCTTGATCTTCCACTCTTATCATTCCCTATTGTACATGTTGTATATTACCCGTCTCTCCCTATAGCTTACCGTATTTCCTCAGAATATCGAATACCTCGGACCATTTTACATTTTTGAATGCTTCTTCCAGGTCGACAAATCCTATGAACTCGTCTTATTATTCTTCAGTCTTGCTTCCATTACCAGTCCTAACTCAGAACTGCCTCTCTGGTGCTTTTAGCTAGTAAAGCCAAAGTGATCGTCAACTAACAGTTCGTCAATTTTCTTTTCTATTCCTCTGAATCTTTTTCTTGTCAGCAACTTGGATGTATCAGTAGTGAAGAATATTGTGCGATTTGTCGCAGAATATAGACTGAGAGTAAATCGAAGACAGACGAAAGACTGCTAACAGCGAGAAACTTAACATCAGGATTGGTGATCACGAAGTAGAAGTTACATAATTCTGCTGTCCAGGAAGCAAAAGAAACCGTGACAGACGGAGGAAGAAGGACATAAAAAGAAGACTAGCACTGTCAAAAAGGGTGTCCCTCGCAAAGAAAAGTCTGCCAGTCTGAAAACATAGGTCTTCATCTGAAGGCGAAATTTCTGATCACGCACGTCTGGAGCATGGCACAGTGTGGCAGTGTAAGATGAAATGTGGGGAAACCGAAACAGATTAGAACCGAAGCATCTAAAATGTGGTGCTACAGAAGAATGTTGAAAATTAGGTGGACTGATATGGTAACTGATGAAGAGGTTCTGCCCAGAATCGGAGAGGAAGGAAACAAATAGAAAACACCAACAAGAAGTAGGGACAGGATAGTAAGACATCAGGGAATAACTTCCATGGTAGCAGAGGGAGCTGTAGAGAGTGAAAATTGTGGAGGAAGACAGAGATTGGAATACATTTAGCAAATAAATGAGGACGTAGTATGCAAGTGCAGCTCTGAGATGAAAAGGTAGCAACAGGGAAAAAAGGTCCATGTCATTAGGTACTGAACGTGATTTGTACTGGCGTAGGAGCAACAAGCTCGGTAGATAACCTTCAATGAACGGTGCTATTGTTGTTATGATCTACGCTGCTCTAGCCCTGCACACGCCTCTTTCTTTCCAAGCAATCCAATACATAGACGAATGGAGAAAAACCTGTATGTCGCTCGCCAATACAAAGACATTGTAAACTATCGATGGAATGCAAACCTTGCGGCTATAAAATATGGTAAGGCGGAGGACGTCTGGCCCTAGCCTTAATCCTGGAGCTGACCACGAAAAAGAACATAGATCCACTTGAACTCTCTTACTCCATTCAGCCCTTTGTCTCCCTCTACAGTTCGTAGCCCGCACACTTCCCTCTGTTACCTAATTGTCGATCCTTTCATTCTCAGGATGTGTCCTATAAGTCGACCCATGTTCAGGTCAAGTTATGTCTCAAATTTATTTTGCCTCCAGTTCAAATTACACTACTGGCCATCAAAATTGATACACCAAGAAGAAATGCAGATGATAAACGGGTATTCACTGGACAAATATATTATACTAGAACTGACATGTGATTACATTCTCACGCAATTTGGCTGCATAGATCCTGAGAAAACAGTACCCAGAACAACCACCTCTGGCCGCAATAACGGCCTTGATACGCCTGAGCATTGAGTCAAACAGAGCTTGGGTGGCGTGTACATGTACAGCTGCCCATGCAGCTTCAACACTATACCACACTTCATCAAGAGTAGTGACTGACGTATTGCAACGAGCCAGTTGCTCGGCCACCATTGACCAGACGTTTTCAATTGATGAGAGCACGCGGTCGTGCATTATCCTGCTGAAATGTAGAGTTTCGCAGGGATCGAATGAAGGGTAGAGCCACGGGTCGCAACAAATCTGAAATGTAGCGTCCACTGTTCAAAGTGCCGTTATGCGAACAAGAGGTGACCGAGAGGTATAACCAATGGCACCCCATACCATCACGCCGGGTGATAGGTCAGTATGGCGATGACGAATACACGCTTCCAATGTGAGTTCACCGCGATGTCGCCAAACACTGATGCGACCATCATGATGCTGTAAACAGAACCTGGATTCATCCGAATAATGACGTTTTGCCATTGGTGCACCCAGGTTCGTCGTTGAGTACAACATCGCTGGCGCTCCTGTCTTTGATGCAGCGTCAAGGGTAACCGCAGCCATGGTCTCCGAGCTGATAGTCCATGATGCTGCAAATGGCGTCGAACAGTTCCTACAGATGATTGTTGTCTTGCAAACGTCCGCATCTGTTGACTCAGGGATCGAGACGTGGCTGCACCATCCGTTCCAGCCATGCGGATAAGATGCCTGTCATCTCGACTGCTAGTGATACGAGGCCGTTGGGATCCAGCATGGCGTTCCGTATTACCCTCCTGAACCCACGAATTCCGTATTCTGCTAACAGTCATTGGATCTCGACCAACGCGAGCAGCAATGTCGCGATACGGTAAACCGCAATCGCGATATGCTACAATCCGCCCTTTATCAAAGTCGGAAACGTGATGGTACGCTTTTCTCCTCCTTAGCCGAGGCATCACAACAACATTTCACCAGGAAACACCGGTCAACTGCTGTTTGTGTATGAGATATAGGTTGGAAACTTTCCACATGTCAGCACCGGCACCAACCTTGTGTGAATCTTCTGAAAAGCTAATCATTTGTATAACACAGCATCTTCTTCCTGTCGATTAAATTTCGCGTCTGTAGCACTTCATATTCGCGGTGTAGCATTTTTAATGGCCAGTAGTGTAGTACACAATCATTAATTATACTTTCCACCAGTCAATCTACAGCATTCTTCTGTAGCGTCGTATCCCATTAGTTCCTATTTTCCAATTGCATGAACTGCTTATCCTCCATACTTCACTTACGTCTGATTCTACTCCCCAAGCAAACATCTTCAAAATGGACTTTCTAGCACTCAAATGTTTGTTAGACGTTAAGAAGATATGATTGTCGAAAAGACTGACTAAGCATACAGGGAGGTCAAAACCACCTTCGGTGACACTAAAAGCAAGGGTGGTAACGGTAACAGAGCAACGGGAATTCCACTGTTAAATGTAGAGGAGAGAGCAGATATGTGGAAAGAATACATTGAAAGCCTCTATGAGGGTGAAGATTTGTCTGATGTGATAGAAGAAGAAACAGGAGTCGTTTTAGAAGTGATAGGGGATGGTGTGTAGAATGTATGAGTCTGGCGATATACCATCTGACTTTCACAAAAGCATCATCCACACAATTCCGAAGACGGCAAGAGCTGACAAGTGCGAGAATTATCGCACAATCAGCTTAACAACTCATGCATCGAAGCTGCTTACAAGAATAATATACAAAAGAATGGAAAAGAAAATTGAGAATGCGCTACGTGACGATCAGTTTGGCTTTACGAAAAGTAAAGGGGCGGGAGAGGCAATTCTGACGTTACGGCTAATAATGGAAGCAAGGCTAAAGAAAAATCAAGACACTTTCATAGGATTTGTCGACCTGGAAAAAGCGGTTGACAATATAAAATGGTGCAAGCTGTTCGAGATTCTGAAAAAAGTAGGGGTAAGCTATAGGGAGAGACGGGTCATATACAATATTTACAACAACCAAGAGGGAATAATAAGAGTGGAGGATCAAGAACGAAGTGCTCGTATTAAGAAGGGTGTAAGACAAGGCTGTAGCCTTTCGCCCCTACTCTTCAATCTGTACATCGAGGAAGCAATGATGGAAATAAAAGAAAGGTTCAGGAGTGGAATTAAAATACAAGGTGAAAGGATATCAATGATACGATTTGCTGATGACATTGCTATCCTGAGTGAAAGTGAAGAAGAATTAAATGATCCGCTGAATGGAATGAACAGTCTAATGAGTACACAGAAGGAATGAGGAGGTTCTACGCAGAATCGGAGAGGAAAGGAATATGTGGAAAACACTTATAGGGAGAAGGGACAGGATGATAGGACATCTGCTAAGACATGAGGGAACGATTTCCATGGTACTAGAGGGAGCTGTAGAGGGCAAAAACTGTAGAGGAAGACAGAGATTGGAATACGTCAAGCAAATAATTGAGGACGTAGGTTGCAAGTGCTACTCTGAGATGAAGAGGTTAGCACAGGAAAGGAATTCGTGGCGGGCCGCATCAAACCAGTCAGTAGACTGATGACCAAAAAAAAAAAAAGACAGAGATGTAGTCCTTCCCCTCCTACTGTTCAGTCTCTACTGAAGAAGCAATGATGGAAATAAAGGAAAGATTCAGAAACGGAATTAAAATTCAAGGTGAAAGAATGTCAATGATACGATTCGCTCATGACATTGCTATCCTGAGTGAAAGTGAAGAAGAAGTACATGATATGCTGAATGGATTGCACAATCTAAAGAGTACAGAATAGGGATGGAGAGTAAATCGAAGAAAGACGAAACTAGTGAGAAGTAGCAGAAATGAGAACAGCAAGGAACTTATCGCCAGGATTGATGGTCACGAAACATATGAAGTTAAGTAATTCTGCTGCCTGGGTAGCAAAATAATCGATGAAGGACGGACCAAGGGAGACATCAAAAGCAGATTATACCTACCAAAAATGGCGTTTCTGATCAAGACAAGTCTGCTAGTATCAAACATATGGATTAATGTGAGGATGAAGTTTCTGAGAACGCACGTCTGCAGCACAGCATTGTATGGAAGTGAAACATGGACTGTGGGAAACAGTAACAGAAGAGAGTGGAAGCATTTGCGATGTGGTTCTACAGGCGAATGTTGAAGATTATGTGGACTGGTAAGGTAAGAAATGAGGAGGTTCTGTGGAGAATCGATGAGGAAAGGAGTATGTGGCAAACACTGACAAGGAGAAGGGACAGGATGATAGGATATCATTTAAGACGTCAGGGATGTCTTCCATGGTACTAGAGGGGGCTGTGGAGGGCACAAATTGTAGACAAAGACAGAGACTGGAATACATCCAGGAAATAATTGATGACCTTGGTTGCACGTGCTACTCTGAGATGAAGAGATTGGCACAAGAGAGGAATTCTTGGTTGACCCCATGAAACCGTTCCGAAGACTGATGACCCAAAAAAAATACCTCTTTTTGAAAAATGCTTTTATTTAGATCCTCTCTTCAATTCCACTCGTTGAGCACTTTGAGCCTCATATACCAAAACTTATCTGCCACTTTTAGCATTTTATTTTCTTATACAACATTAAATAAACTTAGTGCCATATGTGGAGCCGACGTAAAAAGTTCGCAGAATAAAGCCAGGGAAGAAACCCAGCTGAAGGTTTCTAAAACAGTTGCAGTGCCAACTCTTAGTTATTGAAATAAAGGATGAGCAGCGACAGGACACCAATATAGTAGAACGCAGGCTCAAGAAATGCGATTTCTAAGAGGAGAGGAAGGAGATACAAGAGAAGACCCAAAAAGTAAAAAAGATTTAAGGACAGATTTAGGAACGTATACCCAAATGAACAACTAAATGAAAATAAAGACGGAAGAAACGTAGGTCAAATGAACGGAGAAAGAGCAGTGGAACAAGAAATGTAGGGAGATTATAAAAAGAGATGGGTACTTCATAGGCAATTAGCCTAATACACAAAGTGAAAAAGTGAAAGAGTTCCTTATATCCTCCATTATCATCTGATTTAATTCGACAAAATTTTATTAGCCTTGTCTTACTCTTCTTTATATTCATCTCACAAACGCTTCTGAAGACACTGTCCGTTCAACTCAACTGCTCTTCCATTTCCTTTGCGGTCTCTGACACATTGCTACGTCATCAGAAAAGTTTTTTTCATTTTCTTCCTGAATTTTAATTATTTGTTCAAATTCCCTCTTGGTTCCCTTTACAGCGTACTTAATTCACAGAGTTAATGACGTCGGGAATGGGCTAAGACCCTCTTTCACTTTCTAAACTATTTCTTCAGGTCCTTCGACTCTTACAGCCGCATTCTGGTTTCCGTACAAGTAGTAAATAGGCTTTTGTTCCCCGTATTTTACCCTTGCTATAGCTAGAATCTCAAAGAGTGTACTCCTGGCAACATTGCTGAAATCTTTACTCAAATCTACTAAGGCTATGTATATATGTAAAAATATGTCTCTGTTTAACCTATCTTCAAAGATAAGTCGTCATATCGCTATCAATGAACTGTATTGAAAATCAAAGCAAATGGATGATACAAAGAGAATACCTGAGTTGACAGCCACAATAACTTTCAGTACAAGTTTGGAAAACTGGAAGGCTGCTAAACTCTTAAAGTGCGATGATGGATTTCATTAAAGCTACACTGGGAACCGTGGAAGTTTACTTGATATAAACTGCTTGCAAATAAACTGCAGCAAATAAACACTTACCCATTTAAAGTATTTACTGGTAATTAAACATCAGTTCAACTTCAACTGGTTCAAATGGTTCAAATGGCTCTGAGCACTATGGGACTCAACTGCTGAGGTCATTAGTCCCCTAGAACTTAGAACTAGTTAAACCTAACTAACCTAATGACATCACAAACATCCATGCCCGCGGCAGGATTCGAACCTGCGACCGTAGCGGTTTTGCGGTTCCAGACTGCAGCGCCTTTAACCGCACGGCCACTTCGGCCGGCCAACTTCAACTGCTAGGTACTTGTATCCGAGATTATTTGAAGTTCCAAGGAAATAGGAGAAGCAGAATGTACTGGCACTTAAGTCCCAGATGTTTAGCACCTACCAAAGGATTCGACCTGTAAATAATCTTGACCATTCTCTTCTTCACAGCAGAATAATGTGAATGTAAGTAAAAACCACCGCAGATGTATTTCAAGTTCGTTTATTACGCCACAATCGGTTTCACTGTAAACAGCCATCTTTAGGTGATCAATTCGCAATTGTGCCGGCATCATGACCGAAAAATATCTAATCGCCAGACAGAATCAGTATGCTCTTCATGCTGCAGAATGTGCCTTTTAGCGTTATGTGTGCCGGTTAGGCATGTTTGCGTCATGACACCACTTACTGGGCCAACTCGCTTCAAAACCTGCGCATAATAGAAAAAGGGTATAAAATCCTACAAAACTGTGATCTTTTTCAATTGATGAGTTCGCTGATTACCAAACCGACGTGGGAGTTACAAAAGGGATAATGGCGGATCAAATATGGCTGATCACAAATTATAAATTTAGCGGAATCCAGTAAACTTCCGATAAAAGGCTTTCTGAGGTAGTCGATCCCGAATTTGCCGTACTGAAATGTTTTATACGAAATTTTACTTTTTACCATCGAAATCACCGTCATGTTTGTCGCTTGCGTTACTGTCACTATCGGAATGGTCAGCCTTGAGCTGGTTGAAAATCCAGTTATTGTACCTCTGGTGGTATCTGTTCTTCTGTTGTCATTTTCTGGAAAAGAGATGAGTGAATCCGAAGATGCCAGAAACAGATTAAATACGTCATGGATCGTTTCCTCACGGGAATATTTGCACGTAAAATGTTCTTCGTAGTACCAAACATCCTTATTCCGAGCTTCTAGCGCATCTTGAGATAACCAAGTAATCGGCAATAGTTTTGATCGTAGGATATTCGTGAATCAAAACTATGTGGAATGACGTGGACATCGAACCATATGAAAAGTTCATTACTGAATTATACGCAACACATTATTTACTGACTGTTAATTTATGAATTCACATGCATTATGCCAGTATAATTTCGACAACGTCGTGCATTATTGCATTATATTGTGCATTACTACTCAAAAATTGTTTATTGCGTCGAACTGTCGTATGGTAGGAAAATGACCGTCCACTAAAACCGCGCACAGAGACACATTTGAATTCGCTAACTGTACTATTAAGGTGGTAAGACAGCTATTATCAAACGTGGAACCACGAAGAGAAAATTTTGTATCCAATGATTTCGGGTATTATCGGTAGTAGATTAGTTTTAAGCCGAAATACTCATTACACCGATTAAAAATGTCATAAACGTTCTGAGGCGCTACGTCTCTTATTTCATCCCGGCAACTGGACAGGATCGCAGTCTCATATCAGACAGGGCCACACAATATCGGAAAGTTGTCTTCGTTTGCTCTCTGTACAGAGATGTATCGAGTCGACTTGTCACTGGAATGTCACCGCAGCGTTGGTCAAGTATGCTCCAGTGACATCTACACAAAATTTCGCGGGACTAAAATCTGAATGCGCACCTTTTTCTATTTCTGTTCTGTTCGCATTGTGAAGCGAGTTGGCCGATCGTGCACCGCCACAATTCTGTCGCTTAGTGGGGGATGTAGATTTAGAACGAAATCGGTTGTGGCGTAATAAACCCACCTGAAATACAGCTGTACCGTGCGAGGTAGTGCAGTGGTTAGCATAGTGGACTCGCATTCGAGAGGACGACGGTTGAAACCCTCGTCCGGCCATCCTGGTTTAGGTTTCCCATGATTTCTCTAAATAGCTTCAGGAAAACGTCAGGAATGTTCCTTTGAAAGAGCACGGCCAGCTTCCTTCTCTATCCTTTCTTAATCCGACGGGACCGATGACCTCGCTGTTTGGTCCTTTCCCCCAAATCAACCAACCAAATACAGCTGTGGAGCTCTTTATTAACCGATACTCTCTTTTGCTCTTGACATTAACAGTCAGACTAAGAGCTTTCTATATGACATAAGTCGCGGTAGCACAGATATCCTGAGGGAATGTATTTGTGTTTAACTTGTAGTTGCGCACTGCTGAAAGAGTCCTGTGGTTTTACAGGAGAGCGAAAGGACGAATTTGACAGAATCCTGCGACGTAGAGTGATATGTGGGTAAGAAAGCGGTGGCGTAGCGCAGTTGCCAAATGATCTGCTTCAAGTGGCTGTCCAATCGCTGTGACACAGTGACTTCCGACTGCTCAACGGCCGGTTATACGACCATGTTTATAGTTTCCCAGGAGCCCTGCGTGAGTGTCTGATGGTGATGTGGAGTGGTTAAAGCCACTTAGCGCACAGGTAAATTAAAGCTACCGCTTCCCCGACATGGGGATGCGTGCCGGCCCCAGATCGAACCTGCCTTGCATGTTAAGGATTGGTTTTTAGGCGGTTTGTGCGTCCACTTTCGTAAATTCCAGGCTGATTTCCAGGCTCCACCTCAGTAGTACGACATGCAGTTTCAGAATCGAAACCACATTTCACGATGCGATATGCTCTGGACGCAGGAAGAAGTAATACTCGCTTTCCTCCCTGGGGTAGGGGGCGATTTGGGAGGAGGTGGCAAAAGCTTTGAAGTGCATCAAGGTGTGGTGATCCCATCGTAATAACAAACTATATGCATGCATGGTTCTCCGCGAAATTGTGGAAGTCCATACGGTCCCCGACCCGTCACTAGCTGGATTTAATTCACTGGAATTTAAGGACGGTGTTCCCACCGAAGCCGCTATATCTACAATCTGTATGGTTTCGGCAGTCAATGAGTTTTCGTCCATCGACGTCAAGAACATAAGCGTACATGTATATTAAAGCAGCTGCCAATTACTTGCTGAGAAGGTCTCGGGTGCCAGATGCCTTCGGATAACGTCAATTAGCTGATGCTTCCCTGTAATGACAGTAACGTACATTCACAGAATAATCAAAGATGCAGGATGGTAGTCGGGAGATGCATAATCGGCATGGATGCATTACAGTTTAAGTAATATGAATGGAAAGAATAAATAGCGAATTAGGATTCTATATTTTCGCTAACTAACTGCAGAACCATTTATTCTGAAGGAGACCTCTCACAGTGTCTTACATTGCTTAAATCGAATAAATAACAACTTAGTAACTGAATCCCAGGTACGACTTTTATACTGTAGAATGCCCATCTCTTAGTTTCACAAGCCGATATCTCCCACGAAATCACAGGATCTCTTTTTTTCCCATGCTAGTGACTTGGCTGTCGGATATCATTTTCCATCCGTGCCCTGTAACATTGCCAGATATTATTTGTTGCTTCTTTATTCTGTCTCAGAAGGAACTGGATGGATGAATGCCTGCAGTTTGTCCATAGCTAAAGGTAAACTCATTCGTACTTTTTGAGCGCTGGACACGGTGCAGAACTATTGTCAGTAATATGCTCCTATAGAATGTGACATATGGTGTTATGGTATCAGCACAGTAGAATGAGTCGACATGTGGATTTCATACAATTGCAGAAAGAAGCTATAGTCTTAAGATGTGCCCATGATCACATCTGATTGAAGTTCCCCAATAAGTTGATATATTTATACAAACTCTCCATGGCGTCTACAAGTAGTGGTGTATCATCCGCAGCCAGGTAACAAGACGTAAAAAGCGTGGCCGTAAAAAAGACCCTAACTGACACTCACCGGAGACAAGTGGAGGATAGCTGCTGCCTTTCGATGCATAGTCTCTTTCAACCAGCGCAGAAACCTGCATCCAATGGACACTTGGAGGCAGGTGGGGTGGAAAAGGCCATTGCTCAAGCACCAAATTAGTCTGGCCATTTCAAATAACGCAGAAACTGAAGTTGTGTAATACTGTAACAGGAGTAACAGTTTCACCTGAGACCTGCTTGGTAGGTAGTCAGAGAGCGCACAGGATAAGGTTAAGGTTGTGGATGGGGCCATTAAGATTTACTGTGAGTTGTATTTTTCAAATAACACTTATTTACACTTTGGCTCAAGGATCACAATTAAACAATACGGTGAAGGCCTAGTTAAAGGAAACTTAAGAAGCTTTCAGGGCTGAAGGCCCAAAACCACACCGCAAACACAAGAACGGCTGAAGGCCTGGCTTGGAACTCAAAAGCAATTAAAAATTGGTAAAAGATTTTTTTAAAAAAAACATGCAATGAAAACAATTAACGGCTGAAGGCCTACACTGCACGTCTGAAGGACAACTATAATTAAGGCACATTACTAAACAGTTCTTTTAAGCAAGAAAATTTCTTTTAAACTTTCATCAGAATGGCAGAAACCCGATTAGCTTATAGCACAGCTGAAGACCAAAAACAAATCTGAAACAACGGCTGAAGGCCTGAACAACAAGTCAGATAAATAATGTACAACAAACCCCATGCTTTATATAACAAAAATTCCTTTAGAGAATACACACGGCTGAAGGCCTCATTAAGAGGTTCACGCAAATCCTCGGCTGAAGACCACACATAACACATGGAACAACTAACGGCTTAGGGCCTGGATTACAAGCAATTTCAGATAGAACAATTTCGTTGAATAATTATTTTTTCTAAAACAATCAATGCTGAAAATTTTAATTTAACACGGCTGAAGGCCTTTATGTAAAATTTAAACAAAAGAACTGAATTAATACACGGCCAAAGGCCTTGCACAATACTTCAACTAAAATGATAATCACAATTTAAATCAAACAGAACAAGTGGTGCTCAGATGTGTAGGAAGGTAGCTCTAACGTAAGGTGAGGCGAGACAGGCAGCCAAGAGTTGAAGTTAGGTAATCGGATGGCAACCCAAAACAGGGACGGTCCAAGGATCGACCAACAATTTAATCAAATTCCCCTCCGGCCGACCAACGGCACAACGATGGAGAACATCGGCCGAGGACGAGAATGCGAACAGCACTACGCCTCCAGAAATTGGCGTCTTAACATAGCCAGGGGAACAATAACCACTATAAGCAAATATGAACCAAACAGCTTAAAGGCTGTCGAACTACACTCCTTGATGGACACCACCAACACGACGAGGCAAAGGCACACTGCCTACAAACTACGCTAACGACCGGGGCAGGTAACTGGAGCGTTAACGGCCACAGGGCCGAAAATACGTCTGGTGCTCTTTACTGATACGTAATAGTCAATTTAATAATTAATCATGACATAGGAAGACGGCTGCAAGATTTCGGCGACTCCAACACATCATACGATGCTGCTAGCCCGAACTTCCAAGAGGGCAACAACCCGCAAATGAACGAAGAGGTCACAACAGTTGAGGTTTCATAACAGATTAACTGATCACTCAACTTCAGCCTCCAGGTTCAGTGGGCAACGAAATTGTCGCTCTCGCAGCTAGCGCCTCAGGATGTGACAGCGCGAGCACGCCGCCAGCGGCCCCGGCCTGGCCCCCACCGCGGAGACTTGCTTGCTGCTCTGTCCCAACCGACTCACTTGATCTAGCACGCAGACTGCATTAAAATAACTATTCGGACAAAACCACGCACGCTACAGACGGTTCCGCGAAACACCTCTACACACAACTTGAACAATACTAAAACCAGTCACTGTGGAACAACAAGGACGAATCACAAGTCGACACACACAGAGAACCCAGAAGCGGTCGGCGACCAGATACACGTCGTCCGATGAGACGACCGATCGAACGATCAACCAAGGTCGTCCACACTCAAGTCGTGTGTGTCGGCAACGGTCGGGCGAGTGATGGCTGTCCGGACCTCACTGCTGCTCCGACCGGCTCCCTCCGGGCGGGCGACGTCCCGGAGACACTGGCTCGGACCCAACTATGCAGAGGGAACAGTTGCCCATTGGCCACCCAACATCTCTGCACAAGGAAGGAACCGACCCACGTCCAGCAAGGTGACCAATTGAAGGGGCCCAGAAGCGGTCGGGAGACCAAATACACGTCGCCGATGAGATGACGGACCGAAGAGCCAACTAACGGTCGTCTCTGCACAAGTCTCCTTCCGTCGGACAGTGCTTGTGTGTCGCCAGCGGTCTGGCGAGTACTGGCTGTGCTGATAACACTGGAGTTCCTTCCCGACTCAACTCACGACACACGACGACCCGGAAATACAAGCGGTCGCTCCAAAGAAAGTACGACACTGCTCTTATCGATAGCGCTGCTACTGCCACTCACGGGCAGGCAGGCCAGCAACTTGGTGATGCCAGTAAATCGAATAAGAAATGGGACGGCAGTACCGTAAAGACAAGGTGTCAAGTAATAAACGGCACGAACACGAGTCGCGCACGGCTCATAACCTCTTTCCAATTTATATAAAACCTCGTCTGTACGAACCGAGCGATGAGGCATTTAAAGAACGAAGTGTGTGGACCGTGCTGTTAAATCCGAGGGTGGTTCTGTGATGTTTTGGGAATATTTTTCGTTCTGCGATTTGGGCGCACTCATCCATGTTTCCATGAACATGAGCCAACTTTCAGGTAGTATGGTAGCCGTATGGGATTCATCATCCACACAGATACGAAGGTAGCAAGGACAGGTAAGTGCGAAAGCTATAGCACAATCAGCTTAACAACTCGTGCGTCCTAACTGCTGAGTAGAATATTATACAGTAAAATCGAAAAGAAAATTGAGGATCTGTTAGATCTACAGCTATATCTACATCCACGTAATTACATCTACATCCATACTCCGCAAGCCACCTGACGGTGTGTGGCGGACGGTACCTTGAGTACCTCTATCGGTTCTCCCTCCTATTCCAGTCTCGTACTGTTTGTGATCAGAAAGATTGTCGGTATGCCTCTGTGTGGGCTCTAATCTCTCTGATTTTATCCTCATGGTCTCTTCGTGAGATATACGTAGGAGGAAGCAATATACTGCTCGACTTCTCGCTGAAGGTATGCTCTAGAAACTTCAACAAAAGCCCGTACCGAGCTACTGAGCGTGTCTCTTGCACAGTCTTCCACTGGAGTTTATTATCTCCGTAACGCTTTCGCGATTACTAAATGATCCTGTAACGAAGCGCGCTGCTCCCTGTTGAATCTTATCTACCTCTTCTATCAACCCTATCTGGTACGGATCCTACACCAGTGAGCAGTATTCAAGCAGGGGGCGAACAAGTGTACTGTAACCTACTTCCTTTGTTTTCGGACTGCATTTCCTTAGGATTCTTCCAATGAATCTCAGTCTGGCATCTGCTTTACCTACGATTAATTTTATATGGGCATTCCATTTTAAATCACTCCTAATGCCTACTCCCAGATAATTTATGGAATTAACTGCTTTCAGTTGCTGACCTGCTATATTGTAGCAAAATGACAAAGGTTCTTTCTTTCTATGTATTCGCAGCACATTACATTTGTCTATATTGAGGTTCAATTGCCATTCCCTGCACCATGCGTCAATTCGTTGCAGATCCTTCTGAATTTCAGTACAAATTTTCATTGTTACAACCTCCGGATATACAACACCATCATCCGCAAAAAGCCTCAGTGAACTTCCGATGTTATCCACAAGTTCATTTATATATATTGCGAATAGCAACGGTCCTACGATACTCCCCTGCGGAAGCCTGAAATCACTCTTACTTCGGAAGACTTCTCTCCATTGAGAATGACATGCTGCGTTCTGTTATCTAGGAACTCTTCAATCCAATCACACAATTGGTCTGATAGTACATATGCTCTTACTTTGTTCATTAAACGACTGTGGGGAACTGTATCAAACGCCTTGCGGAAGTCAAGAAACACGGCATCTACCTGGGAACCCGTGTCTATGGCCCTCTGAGCCTCGTGGATGAATAGCACGAGCTGGGTTTCACACGATCCTCTGTTTCGAAACCCATGCTGATTCCTACAGAGGAGATTTCTAGTCTCCAGAAAAGACATTATACTCGAACATAATACGTGTTCCAATATTCTGCAACTGATCGACGTTAGAGATATAGGTCTACATTTCTGTACAACTGTTCGACGTTCCTTCTTGAAAACGGGGTGACCTGTACCCTTTTTCAGTCTTTTGGAACGTTACCCTCTTATAGAGACCTACGGTACAACGTTGAAATAAGGGCAGCAAGTTCCTCTGTGTAAAATCGAACTGGTATCCCATCAGTTCCAGCGGCCTTTCCACTTTTGAGCGATTATAATTGTATTTCTATCCCTCCGTTATCTATTTCGATATCTACCATTTTGTCATCTGTGCGACAGTCTAAAGAGGGAACTACTCTGCTAAGTGCCTGGGAGAGGGTTTAATGAACCACCTTCATGCAGTCTCTCTACCGTTCCACTCTCGAACGGTGCGCGGGACAGACGAGCACTTAAATTTTTCTGTGCGAACCCTGATTCCTGTTATTTTATCGTGATGCTTATTTCTCCCTACGGAGGTGGGTGCCAACAGCATGTCTTGGCAATCGTAGGGGAAAACTGGTGACTGAAATTTCATGAGAAGATCGCGTCGCAACGAAAAATGCCTTTAGTTTAATGATTGCCACGGCAATTCACGTATCATGTTTATGGTACTGTCTCGCATATTTCGCCACAGTACAAAACGATCCGCCCTTCTTTGAACTTTTTCGATGTCATCCGTCAGTCCCATCTGATGCGGATCCCACACCGCGCAGCAATACTCAAGTATAGGGCTGACAAGCGTGGTTTAAGCAGTATCTTTAGCAGACCTATTGCACCATCTAAGTGTTCCGCTACTGAATCGGTCTTTAGTTTGCTCCAGTCACAACTCGTTCCAATGTAAGTTATATGTAATTGTAATCTTCAAGTATTTAGTTGAATTTACGGCATTAAGTTTTGTGTGACTCACCGCGTAATCGAAATTTAGCGGATTTCTTTTAGTACTGATGTGAATAGCTTTACAATTATCTTTATTCAGGGCCAATTTCCACTTTTAGCACCATACGGGTATATTATCTAAATCATTTGGCACTTCGTTTGGGTCCTCTGATGACTTTACAAGACGGTAAATGACAACATCATCTGCAAGCAATCTAATAGGGATTTTGGAGTGGTGTACCTATTTGAAATTAGACTCAAATGTTCTTTGAACTATTCAGCAACTATATCTTCTCAGCCAGGGGGTCGGTAAAACTATCCAATTAAAAGTTTAGTCCTCTTGTCAAATACAATCTCTACCCATACTATTTCACAGGAACTAACTACTCCAATTTCACTACAATGTAAACTACTTCTGACAGCAATAAACACTCCACCACCAACTGTATTTAATCTACCCTTTCATAACACTGTTAGGTCATACGACAACTTTCGGCTGAACTTATTTGCGACTTTAGTCAGCTTTCCGGACCTATAACTATTTGAGCATCAGTGCTTTCTATTAAGGCTTAGAGCTCCTATTTTTTTCCCAGCACAGCTACGAAAATTTACAACTACAATTCCGATCGTTTCTACAACTACTTTAGTGTGATTTGGCTGCCCCCGTTTAGACGGACGCCATTTCTGTGGTTTCCTGAGACCTTCCAACCTAAAAAACCGACCAGTCGTTTCTACACACCCCCCCGCTACACGGGTAGCCTCTTCCTGTGTGTACTGGACTCATGACCTTTTAAGCGGAAACCGGAAACTCACAACTCGACAGAGCAAGTCAAGGAATCTACATCCTGCAAGGTCACAGGACCGCCTCAGCCCCTGATTCTGACCCTCCACTCGGCTCTACACCAAAGGACCACAGTTGGTTTTATCGAAGATGCTGCAGATGGTGAGCTCCGCCTTAATCCCTTCAAGCAAGACTGGCAGTCTTCGCTAACCGCCCGAAACCAGAGAGAAACTCCTCTGATCCAAGGCGACACACATCATTGATACCGGTATGCTCCAGCATCTGCAGTGGTCTGCACCCTGTACTTTTCATGGCATCCAGAAGCACCCTTTCGACATCCGGAATGGCTCCCCCCCCCCCCCCGGTATGCTCACAGAGTGCACACTGGCTTCCTTCCCCTCCTCAGCAGCAATGTTCCTAAGGGCCCCTCTTACGTGCCTAACGTTGGAGCCCCCAAGTACCAGAAAACCCACTCTCTATGAATGCCCTCACCTTGCAGGTCTAGAAGCTTCCTCTGTAACAGGGTGGACGACTGCATCCAGCTAAGAGACTTCTTCATCCACAGATAACGACCGAAACCTGTTTGTCAAACAAATCGGGGAGACCCTACTATCGGCCCCTCAGAAAGTCTTTCGCTGAGTATTAGACTTTGGAATGATCTGCCACTCGACCACGGGTGAGGGATCAACCTCAGTGCAGGTAGTACACGTGGCGACCACCTCACTGGACCGATCGGGGGACATATGGGACGTGCTCGACTTTTTTTTTTTTTTTTTTTTTTTGTCTTCAGTCTACTGACTGGTTTGATGCCGCCCGCCACGAATTCCTTTCTTGTGCTAACCTCTTCATCTCAGAGTAGCACTTGCAACCTACGTCCTCAATTATTTGCTTGACGTATTCCAATCTCTGTCTTCCTCTACAGCTCCCTCTAGTACCATGGAAGTCATTCCCTCATGTCTTAGCAGATGTCCTATCATCCTGTCCCTTCTCCTTATCAGTGTTTTCCACATATTCCTTTCCTCTCCGATTCTGCGTACAACCTCCTCATTCCTTACCTTATCAGTCCACCTAATTTTCAACATTCGTCTATAGCACCACATCTCAAATGCTTCGATTCTCTTCTGTTCCGGTTTTCCCACAGTCCATGTTTCACTACCATACAATGCTGTACTCCATGCGTACATCCTCAGAAATTTCTTCCTCAAATTAAGGCCGGTATTTGATATTAGTAGACTTCTCTTGACCAGAAATGCCTTTTTTTCCATAGAGAGTCTGCTTTTAATGTCCTCCTTGCTCTGTCCGTCATTGGTTATTTTACTGCCTAGGTAGCAGAATTCCTTAACTTCATTGACTTCGTGACCATCAATCCTGATGTTAAGTTTCTCGCTGTTCTCATTTCTGCTACTTCTCATTACCTTCGTCTTTGGTTCAAATGGTTGAAATGGCTCTGAGCACTATGGGACTCAACTGCTGAGGTCATTAGTCCCCTAGAACTTAGAACTAGTTAAACCTAACTAACCTAAGGACATCACAAACATCCATGCCCGAGGCAGGATTCGAACCTGCGACCGTAGCGGTCTTGCGGTTCCAGACTGCAGCGCCTTTAACCGCACGGCCACTTCGGCCGGCTTACCTTCGTCTTTCTCCGATTTATTCTCAAACCATACGGTGTACTCATTAGACTGTTCATTCCGTTCAGCAGATCATTTAATTCTTCTTCACGTTCACTCAGGATAGCAATGTCATCAGCGAATCGTATCATTGATATCCTTTCACCTTGTATTTTAATTCCACTCCTGAACCTTTCTTTTATTTCCATCATTGTGTCCTCGATGTACAGATTGAAGAGTAGGGGCGAAACGCTACAGCCTTTTCTTACACCTTTCTTAATACGAGCACTTCGTTCTTGATCGTCCACTCTTATTATTCCCTCTTGGTTGTTGTACATATTGTATATGACCCGTCTCTCCCTGTAGCTTACCCCTACTTTTTTCGGAATCTCGAACAGCTTGCACCATTTTATACTGTCGAACGCTTTTTCCAGGTCGACAAATCCTATGAAAGTGTCTTGATTTTTCTTTAGCCTTGCTTCCATTGTTAACCGTAACGTCAGAATTGCCTCTCTCGTCCCTTTACTTTTCCTAAAGCCAAACTGATCGTCACCTAGCGCATTCTCAATTTTCTTTTACGTTCTTCTGTATATTATTCTTGTAACCAGCTTCGATGCATGAGCTGTTAAGCTGATTGTGCGATAATTCTCGCACTTGTCAGCTCTTGCCGTCTTCGAAATTGTGTGGATGATGCTTTTCCGAAAGTCAGATGGTATGTCGCCAGACTCATATATTCTACACACAACGTGAATAGTCGTTTTGTTGCCACTTCCACCAATGATTGTAGAAATTCTGACGGAATGTTATCTATCCCTTCTGCCTTATTTGACCGTAAGTCCTCCAAAGCTCTTTTAAATTCCGATTCTAATACTGGATCCCCTATCTCTTCTAAATCAACTCCGGTTTCTTCTTCTATCACATAAGACAAATCTTCGCCCTCATAGAGGCTTTCAATGTATTCTTTCCACCTATCTGCTCTCTCCTCTGCATTTAACAGTGGAATTCCCGTTGCACTGTTAATGTTACCACCGTTGCTTTTAATGTCACCGAAGGTGTTTTGACTTTCCTGTTTGCTGAGTTTGTCCTTCCGACAATCATATCTTTTTCGATGTTTTCACATTTTTCCTGCAGCCATTTCATCTTAGCTTCCGTGCACTTCCTATTTATTTCATTCCTCAGCGACTTTCTGTATTCCTGATTTTCCCGGAACATGTTTGTACTTACTCCTTTCGTCAATCAACTGAAGCATTTCTTCTATTAACCATGGTTTCTTCGCAGCTACCTTCTTTTTACCTATGCTTTCCTTCCCAACTTCTGTGATGGCCCTTTTTAGAGATGTCCATTCCTCTTCAACTGTACTGCCTACTGCGCTATTCCTTATTGCTGTATCTATAGCGTTAGAGAATTTCAAACGTATCTCGTCATTCCTTAGTACTTCCGTATCCCACTTCTTTGCGTATTGATTCTTCCTGACTAATGTCTTGAACTTCAGCCTACTCTTCATCACTACTATATTGTGATCTGAGTCTATATCTGCTCCTGGGTACGCCTTACAATCCAGTATTTGATTTAGGAATCTCTGTCTGACCATGATGTAATCTAATTGAAATCTTCCCGTATCTCCCGGCCTTTTCCAAGTATACCTTCTCCACTTGTGATTTTTGAACAGGGTATTCGCTATTACTAGCTGAAGCTTGTTACAGAACTCAATTAGTCTTTCTCCTCTTTCATTCCTTGTCCCAAGCCCATATTCTCCTGTAAACTTTTCTTCTACTCCTTCCCCTACAACTGCATTCCAGTCGCCCGTGACTATTAAATTCTCGTCCCCCTTTACATACTGCATTACCCTTTCAATATCCTCATACACTTTCTCTATCTGTTCATCTTCAGCTTGCGACGTCGGCATGTATACCTGAACTATCGTTGTCGGTGTTGGTCTGCTGCCGATTCTGATTAGAACAACCCGGTCACTGAACTATTCACAGTAACACACCCCCAGCCCTACCTTCCTATTCATAACGAATCCTACATCTGTTATACCATTTTCTGCTGCTGTTGATATTACCCGATACTCATCTGACCAGAAATCCTTGTCTTCCTTCCACTTCACTTCACTGACCCCTACTATATCTAGATTGACTGAGCCTTTGCATTTCCCTTTTAAGATTTTCTAGTTTCCCTACCACGTTCAAGCTTCTGACATTCCACGCCCCAACTCGCAGAACGTTATACTTTCGTTGATTATTATTTCTCATGGTAACCTGCCCCTTGGCAGTCCCCTCCCGGAGATCCGAATGGGGGACTATTCCGGAATCTTTTGCCAATGGAGATCATCATGGCACTTCTTCAATTACAGGCCACATGTCCTGTGGATACACGTTACGTGTCTTTAATGCAGTGGTTTCCATTGCCTTCTGCATCCTCATGTCGTTGATCATTGCTGATTCTTCCGCCTTTAGGGGCAATTTCCCACCCATAGGACAAGAGAGTGCCCAGAACCTGTATCCGCTCCTCCACCCTCTTTGACAAGGCCGTTGGCAGAATGAGGCTGACTTCTTATGCCGGAGGTCTTCGGCCGCCAATGCTGATTATTTATCAAAATTTAGGCACTGGCTGGGATCGAACTCGGGACCGAAGACGTTTTGATCGTGAATCAAAGACGCTACCCCTAGACCAATCCCCCATAGTGGTGCTCCTTGGCAACAGACTCAAGCTGTGTGACGGAAGCCAACACAGACTGGAACGGTGAGAGAAGGGCCAACAACTCAGCTCGCATCTGCACACAGCAGTAACAGTTCCTATTCATAACTGAAGTCACTCCTGACTAAAGCTCGTAAAAATATGTAATAAACAAACGGTGTACTCGCCTTATTAGGAGCAGAGACAATTGGTTTGCCTTTCGGAGCGGTAAAGACGGTAAGGAGTCAGTACTTACGTTGCGCTTGATAATAGAAGCAAGGCTGAAACAAATCAAATCACGGTCATACGATTTGTCGATCCTGACAAAGCATTTGACTATGTAAAACGGACAAGATATTCGAAATGTTGAGAAGAATAGAAGTAAGCTATAGAGAAAGACGCATAATGTAGAGTATGTACAAGAACCAAGACGGAAAAATAAGACTGGAAGACCAAGAATGAAGTGCTCAGACTGAAACAGGTGTAAGACAGAGATGCAGTCTTTCGCCCCTACCGTCCAATTTGTCTTTCGAAGTAGCAGTGAAGGAAATAAAAGTTCAAGGCTGGGATTACAATTCGGGGTAAAGAATATCAAAGATAAGATTCACTGATGACATTGCTACTCTCACAGGATGTTAAGAAGAACTGCAAGATCTCGTGGATAGAATGAACGGTCCAATCAGTAGAAAGAATGAACTGTCTAATTAGTACAGAATACGGATTGGGAGTACACAGTAGAAACACAGGTAATGAGTTGTAGTACAAATGAAAGTAAGGAGAAAAGTAAGATCCATATTGGTGGTCACGAATTAGATGACGTTAAGGGAACGAAAGAGAATTGAAGTGTTCGAGATGCACTGCTACAGAAGAATGCTGTGAACAAGGTGGACTGTTAATATAAAGAATGAGGAGGTCTTCCGCAGAACTGGGAAACTAAGGAACTCATGAAAAACACTGACAAGAAGAACGGACAAGGTGATGGGACAGCTGTTCAAGCGTTAGGGAATAACCGCCATCATACTATAGGGAGTTCTTGAGGGTAAAAGCTGCGGTGGTAGACATACATTCGAATACAACCAACAAATAATTAAAGACGTAGTGCTACTCGGAAATGAACAGATTAGTCGAGGACAGGAATTCTTGGACCCTTTCCTACTTGACGAATTAAGACCATTTACGAGCTGAGTGATGGTATTAGGCCGTATTAGCTTGTCGTGTTCGGGAGGTAACCAATATTTTGTCTGGTGGCCTTGTGGTAAGCGGATACTTTGGATTGAAAGTACATTGTTCAAACCACATTGCTGATGGGGGCTTGAGATGCCCTTGGGGAAATGAGAGATAAGCTCGCGCGCTGCAAGAGCTATACAGTAGGGACTGGATCGACAGCTCTCCCACAGCCTCACAGGACGTGTCCGCGCGTGTCTGCGCCGCTATCCGCGGGGGACTCAACACCCCGAGGGGTTGCCAACTTGTGCAGCGGAAGCTCGACTGCGCGTCTATGGGGATGGTGGCTCTCCAGTGGAGGGGTGGGGATATCCCTCTCTCTCTGGAGGCATGTCAATAAACTGCAAGCGAGCGGGTTTCTCAGCACACCACCCGTCCTCCGAGCTCCGGCACCAGTAGCAGCGTAGATGTAGACGTCACCTGTGAGATGTCCTGCAGTCTCCTACGTCTATGTGTACACGTGTGCAATAGACTGCTAAACTAGTGCTTCCACCTGACTATTCCCAAGACTGTGTAATTTTATGTGAAGTGATGAGGCCCCTGTTGGTGCTAGTGGGACTTCAGAAAGTATGAATGTGTCTAATGAAAACTATCTAACGATGGGAAATTACTGAAAGTATTTAATTTGGAATGTTCTAATGAAAGAATCTTTGAACATTTGCAGTATTAAATGAAACTAACGTTGAAGCGGAAATTATATCTCACAGTGGATATATATTACATGTAGAGAATGTGTTCACATCTAATTTACCTCACTGCACACAACAAGGAAATCTCTTTCCAAATGAGTTATGTAACTATTCCCCGATAATGTTTTGCCTGCAGTTCCGTTCTGCATCAGTGCATCTGCCAATGACAATTTTGTTACGACATAATAAGCTGAAAGAGGAAGCCGCTGCGCTGCATTTTATATTCTATTGCTTGTCCACTCGTTGTTCTGGGCATTTTGTAACAATGCTTTTAGTAATCATGTCATTCAAAATATATTAAAGCTGCATATTACTTAAGAAAAGGGAGATTACGATTATTTATTTATTTATTTAATCGTATGGCTAACCTCCCCCCCTTTCGGGGAGGCCATTCGCCGGGTGTTGGTCTTTCAATTTGACGCCACTTCGGTGACCTGCAGTCGATGAGCATGATAGGACGATGATGAGGACAGCACAGAACCAGTCCGTGGGCGGAGAAAATTCACCCACCCAGCCGGGAATCGAACCTAGGCTCAAACGAGGCTGACCATCCAGCTACCGGGGGCGGACATAACGATTATAAATGAAAATAATAAAATTATAATATATTTAATTTTCCCAAATTTGAAAATTTAAGATATAAACTCTTTTTAATAAAATAAATCGTTAATTTTAACCCTGATTTAATAAAATTACTCATTTTTAATTCTATCACAGGCACCAAGCGTTTTATAGTATAAAATTGCTATTAGTGTCACTTTTATATTATTAAACCGAAATCTCCGTTTAACAAATAGAAGTCGATGGAACTTGCTATCACCTTGACATATGACTGATAAATCGTCTCTTGCTCTAACAATCAACATCAGTTAACAATTAAAATTAAGAAAATACCACAATAATCGGTTAAAATGACACAAAGAAGTGTGACAAATACCATTTGGTTGCTGAGTCGTTCTGAGTCAAAGTCAAATACACAATTTTCCTTCAACAATATTCAATTCGTAGTTATTCTCCACTTCTCAAAATTTCTCATCTTCAACAGGAAATCACTTGCTCTGTCCCAGAATTCCTCAGCTGAGTCAACCAGTCAACCAGTCCCCAAGACCAGGCTATTGCTGTTCCGCCATTTGCCTTTGACTCATTAGTCTTGCAACTGGTGTGATGGGGCCCATAAATAATTCCTCTCCTGGGCCAGCATCTTCATCGCAGAGTAGCACTTGCGACCATTGTCTTCGATTATTTGTTGAGCATAGTCCAGTCCCTGTCTTCCTCTACAGTTCTCCTTCTCTCACTCCAGTACCACTGAAGTTATTCCCTGATGTATAAACAATGTCCTACCATCCCGTCCCTTCTTCTTATCAGTATTATCCATATATACTTTTCCTCTCAAAAAATGATTCTGCGCAGAACTTCCTCATTCCTCAGTTTATCAGTTCACATAAGTTTCAACATCCGTCTGTAGCACCAGATCTCAAAGGCATTGAATCTTTTCTGTTCCAGTTTCCCTACAGTTTGTGTTTCACTACCATAAAATGCAGGGTCCTACGTATTTTCTCAGACATTTTTTCCCCAAATTAAGGCCTTTGCTTCATACTAGTAGACCTCTCGTGGCGAGGAACACCGACTACCCAATGCTAGTGTGCTTTTGATGTCATCCTGGCACCGTCCGTCAAGGGTTAGTTTGGTGCTCAGATAGTAGAAGTTCTTGACTTCCTCTGCTTAATGATCCCCACCCAGTTCTTATGCAAAGTTTCTTGCTCATTTCTGCTAATTTTCATTACTTTCGTGCTTCTTCGCTTTACTCTCAATCCATAATCTGTGATCATTAGACTGTTCATTCCACTCAGCAGATCATGTAACATTTCTTCACTTTCAACGAGGATTGCAATGTCCTCCGCGAATCTTGTCATTGATGTACTTTCACCTTCACATTCAATCCCAGTCTTGAACCTTCCTTTTATTACCATCATTGCTTCTTTGATAAACAGATTGAACAGTAGGGGCGAAATATTACATTCCTCTCTTGGACCCTTTCTAATGCTAGCACGTCGTTCTCGGTTTTCCATATTTATAATTCCATTTTAGCTCTTGTATATGTTGTATATTTCCTGTATCTCCCTATAGCTTACCCCTGTTTTCCTCAGAATTTCGAACATCTTGCATCATTTTACATTGTCGAACGCTTTTTCCTGGTCGACAAATTCTCTGAACATGTCTAGATTTTTCTTTAGTCTTGCTTCCCTTATCAACTGCAGCGTCACAACTGTATCTCTGGTGCCTTTGCCTTTCTTAAGGCCAACTGATTCTCATTTAACACATCCTCAATTTTCGTTTCCATTCTCCTGTATATTATTCTTGTCAGCAACTTGGATACATGAGCTGTGAAGCTGATTGTTCGATAATTCTCGCACCTCTCTGCTCCTGCAGTTTTCGGAACTGTGTGGGTGATACTTTTTATAAAGTTAGGTGCCATATTGCCAGAGTCATGCATTCTACACGCCAGCTTGAATAGCCGTTTTGTTACCACTACCCCCAATGGTTTGAGAAATTTTGATGGAATGTTACCCATCCCCTCTATTTTATCTCGTCTTTCGTCTTCCATGGTTGTTTTAAATTCTGTTTATATTGCTAGATCCCCTCTCTCCTGTATATCGACACATATTTCTTTTTTATCACATCATTTAAGTCTTCCACCTTCACAGAGGCCTTCATTATACTCTTTTCATCTATCCGCTCTCTCCTATGAATTTAACAGTGGAATTTGCGTTTCACTTTTAATGTTGCTACGCCTGTCCTTAATTCCACCGAAGATTAATTTTACTTTTTTATACGCTGAATCAGTCGTTCCGTCAAACATTTATTTTTCGATTACTTCATATTTTTGATCCAGCCATTTCGCCTGGCTTCACTGAAATTCCAATTTATTTAATTCGTAAGTGACTTGTATTTCTGTATTCTTGTATTTAATTCTTTCCTCGATCAGTTGGTGTATTTTTTGTGTTACGAGGTTTCTTCGCAGTCACCTTCTTTGCACCTATGTTTTTCTATCCGAATTCTGTAAGAAGACGTCCATTCCACTTCAACTGAATAAATAGTCTCTTGGGCTATTCCTTATCGCAGAATGTAAGGCCTCGGAGAACCTTAAGCGTATCTCTACATTCTTTAGTACTTTCGTATTCACTTCATGACTAGCCTCTTAAACTTAAACCCACTCTTCATCATTATTCAATTTTGATCTGAGTCTACATCTGCTCCTAGGCGTGTCTTACAATCCAACGTCAGATTTCGAAATCTCTGCCTGACCATGATGTAACACAGCTGCAATCTTCCCGTATTTCCTCTTGAGATTCTTGAACACATTATTCCCTATTACTAACCGAAATCAGGTAGTTTTGTCCTCTCTCATTATTTCTACGAAGTCCACTTTCTCCTTTACCGAGCGAAGTAGCGCAGTGGTTAGGACAGAGGACACACATTCGGAAGGACGACAATTCTTACCCCCGTCCGGCCATTCTGATTACGGCTTTGCGTGATATCAGTAAATCGCTTAACGCAAACACCCGGATGAATTCATGGAAAGGTCATGGTCGAATTGCGTCCCTGTCCTTCCCAAATCCGAGCTTGTTTTCTGACTGTACTGACCTAATTGTCGACGGAACGTTAAACATAAATCTGCTCCTCCCAGATTCTCTAGTAACCCTTTTTTCTACTCCTTCCCCTTCAAACGCGTTTCAGTCCTCCTTGACTATTAGATTTTCCCCTTCTTTTACGTACTTAATTACCTTTTCATCGTCCTCATACACTTACTCTAATTCCTGAGCTTACGACGTCGACGTGTGTAACGGAACTGTCGTTGTCAATGGTGGTTTACTGTAAATTATGATGAGAGCATCCCTATCACTGAACTGTTCACAGTAAATCACTCTCTGTCCTACCTTCCTATTAATAACAAATCGTCATCCTGCTGTACCATTTTCCGCTGCTGTTAAAATTATCCTCTACTCATCTCACCACAAATCTTTGTCTTCCTTCACTTTCACTCTACTGACAACTGCTATGTCAAGACTGAGCCCCTGAATTTCCTTTTTCACGATTTATTGGTTCCCTACCACGTTTAGACTTCTTACATTCCGCATCCCAGTCGGTAGATCGTCGTCCCTCCGTTGCTTATTCAATTACTTTCTCATACCGCTCCCGCCCCCTTGGCAGTCCCCTACCAGAGATTTGAATGGGGTACTATTCCGGAATATTTTGCCAATGGAGAGATCATCATGACGCGTTTTTAATTACAGGCCGCTTGTCCTACGGATACACATTACGTGTCTTTAATGCAGTGGTTTCTATTGCTTTCTGCATTCTTATGCCGTTGATCATGGCCGATTTTTCCACCTTTAGGGGCAGTTTACCACCACAAGGGCTAGAGGGTGCCCCGAAACTCTGTGTGCTCCTCCAGCCTGTTTGAGAAATCGGTTGGCAGAATGAGGGTGAGTTCTTATACCGAAAGTCGTCTACCGCCATAACGGGTTATTTGTTTTGAAAACTTAAGTAGTGGCGTGTTTCGAACCCGATGTCTGATTACTAATCACCTTAGACCACCTACTACTGAGCCTGTACTGCTTACTTTGCGCTATTTTACTAAAGAAGGCTTTTCTTAATACTCAAAAACAATGCATCTTTCCACGTGCCCAAGCTTTAGAAGTATATCCATGGAAGTGAAAGTCTTTGTAACCGATCTGTTTCACAAATGATGCAGCATGGAAAATGATGTCTCAGTAAATCGACACGTTACCAATGCAGCAGAAAAAATTATATAATATAAGTAAACGTTTTTCACAGTGTAAGTGACAGATAATGAGTTTCTCTAAGACTCTTCTATAATACCATTCAAAGTGATGTATTAAATGTTCCTATAACGTGCCAACTAGATGGATTTCTCCTTACACGAAACTGACAAGTAATTTACAAATTATTTAGGATGGCCCAGCAACTTTTAGTATCAGCTGCACCACATTTCATATTGACACAGATACCTGACACTATTGTTCAACAGTCACCGAGTCTCTGTAAACAGTCAGAAAGTCCCATCAACCCTTCAGTTCTTTCAGTGGTACCAGTCCACTGCTTGTTTACGGGGCCGTTTCAGAACCGCTGTGTGAGTGCCCTCATCGCTGGAAAATCTGCGACAGCCGACAGTCAGTTTCTCGATTGCCTGTGGATGGCGATCGCCATCCTTCTCAATCGGCATCAGCTTTGCGGTCCGGTCTTCGCGATGTTGTTGCACAATTGGAAAACTATAACTTCCTGATAAATATCCCAGGAGACGAGTCTGAACGGCTACTGTTTTAGAAGAAATTATGGTGACGAACGTGACGTGACCTAACAAAACAGAAGCTTTTACGTTCAGTGACAGTGGCCCCGAAAGGCTGCAGACTTAAATAAACAATGTTCATAATTCTGCAGAGAGTTACATTTACGTGTCTACATAAATATTTTGTAACATACGCAAGAAAACACCCACACCGAAACATCCTCTGTATAAATCTGAATTTAAGGACAGTGAAGAGAGAAAAGGTTATTACCGATATGCACATTTAACTCAGATTAAATTGAAATTTCTTTTATTAGATGCCATACCCAGTTAATGCAGCCATTCTATTTCTCGCCATCTGCACATAACTGTCTACCTACCACAATGCGTATCACAGATTAGGATGTGTAGTATGGGTATTCTGTGCTTTCCTCTGAGTTTGTTACCGGGCTATTTCCAACATGAAACTTAATATAAAGTTATGCCAAATTGTGTTCCAAATTAAATATATTATTTTGTTCTCACTGGTGTTAGTCTTAACGTTCTCATTATTTCCATCAGCACATTGGATTTCCTTTGACTTCATCATATTTGCGTACCTCTTCTGCCTTAGAAAATTTCCGTTGCTTCTAATTATTTGAAGTCAACTGAAAATTCTGGGAGCGTTATCGTCTTTCCCTGTTTAAGTAATACTTAAATATTTAGCACGCACTGTGTGTTTTTGCTTTTATTGCTCGTTACACTGCCAGTTTCGTTATGTAATGTTCAGTATCAGATAAATACCGTTTGCAGGTAGTTTCTAGTATTCTGGCACTTAAAAATGCATCACTTTGCAGTTCCTTGTTTGCGCTTCCCTTAAATCGGAAAATACATCAGGGATTATAATTGTCTGTATTACTGTGTATTGAATTAACTTTGGTTCCGTGTCTGTAGAATACATTCTTCTGGACTGATTTACAGTGGATCACATAATTCTTTCACATGCCTTTTCCTCACTGCCAACATTACTTTTATAAGGGCCTACAAAACGGCTTAAAAAGTAAAAAAAACAATATACATCATATCTACTGATCCTGAAGTGCAAAGATTCCGATATCAAATGAATTGGAGATATGAAAAAAAAAAGTTGAGATGGGGAAAATAAGAGAAGAGCTACCTTGTAGCATGTCTGGAAAGTACGATTATGTCAAGAAATCCGATGTTCACTGACAGATAACGCTGTGAAAGATTTAGATCAGCAGGATTCAAGGGACTCTGATATTATGTAGTTGTTTCATTCGGCGTGCATTAAAATATTTTATCGTTATCATTCCTCACAAATGTTGTCACTCTACTATGTGAGAGAGAAACAGATAATAAATATAAAATAGGTGTGACATCGTAAGTTCAAAAACTGCTCATTAGATTACCCGAAGTGACAACAGATAGTTTACAGGTACTGCTTTATGACCATCTGGTTCTATAGAAGAAAAATAAACATGACAAGCGAATCCCAAGTTCTTTAATGACTGCTTAAACAAAGTAAAAGTAGATTACCTCTGCAACTGTTTCATTTTACGCCTCGTTAGGTTGTTTCTTTTCTGATATAAAGTTCCTTAAATATCGTCAAGTACATGATAGACAATAGTATAGTGTAGTTGTTAAACATAAAATAAATTAATTTACACTTAATTATTTAACCTGCATTTAAGAGTACGCACTTGAATGCAGCTAAATATATAAAAATATGAGCTACATCGGACTTTGTACATATAGCTCACAAAGACGTTCTAGCACTTCTTTTCTCCAACGGATCAACTAATTTTACTCATGTCTAATTTGTTATTCTGGCTACCTGTGTGCACACCAAATTACTAGACCGAATTTTCGAAATTGAAATTTTGTGATTGTGAGAAATTGTTTCATAAATTCGTTGTCATTAATTTTGTGATCTCATGGATATTCTGCACGAAGGTTAAATACTTCCAATACAAATTTACGAATATAGGCTATTGACAGATTTTATGTGTACTAGAGGTACTTGCTATTGAATCACATATAGCACAGATGATGAGCAGGTTTTATTATCGCATTTATGCAGAAACTGTGTATTTAAAGACTGTGGTACCAATGGTGATATCTCCATTTCTGGGACAGATTCACCACTACTTTTTCCATATATTCTTGGAAAAATTACTGAAAAAATTGTTTGTAGTGTCGTTAATGCCATACAACTTAGGCTATTGTAAAGAAACTTCATCATATTCACAAACAAATGTACTGCGCAACAAATATTCATTAAGGTTATATTTTTTCGCTTAACACTTGTTACCTTTGACAGAGAAATTTTGGCATGGTATTTTACTATGTAAATTGCTTCTAATGGATTATGGAATCGATAACTTGTTTAATATATTACAAAAGGGGTATTAGTAAGGAAACTGATTCATAAATTTCATCTGTTTTATGTAACTTTCATATAAAGATGATAAAAACTTGAATATTTGAATTTGCCTCGAAAAATTCCTTACGTTAGTGATGGCTTACGTTTACCAGCAATCGCTGAACTGAACAAGCAGAAACGGTGGTAACTACAGTAGCGAAGGACACGCGTAGAACCACTAGAACCAAGCGATTTATTACGCCGTCAACTGTTGGAGGGATCATACCGGCTCAGGATGGCGTGCGATATGTGGCAACTCGAATAACAAATTTAACCTGTGGCTAATGAAGTTCTTGGTCGAATATCTCATGGAACAATGATTACCTTGATACCTAATACAAACGAAAAAGAAGTGTCCCCCACTCTATTTCTTTTCCCTGAAATACTAAGCAATAATGGCAGCACGGTCTTGATAGATCATGTAAAATCTAAATATCGATCGCTCACTCAAGAAAACTGGACTCGCAGTCGGGAGGACGACGGTTCAATCCCGCGTCCGGCCATCCTGATTTAGGTTTTCCGTGATTTCCCTAAATCACTCCAGGCAAATGCCGGGATGGTTCCTTTGAAAGGGCACGGCCGACTTCCTTCTCCGTCCTTCCCTAACCCGATGAGACCGATGACCTCGCTGTTTGGTCTCTTCCCCCAAACCAACCAACCAACCACTCAAGAAAGAAACATTACATTTATATAACAATATTCGATCCAATTCCTCTTTCATTAGAAGTTCTACTTTCCTGACATTGTTGGCAACTACCTTCTTTATAAATAATGTGAACTGATTCCAGAATGAGATTTTCACTCTGCAGCGGAGTGTGCGCTGATATGAAACTTCCTGGCAGATTAAAACTGTGTGCCCGACCGAGACTCGAAGTCGGGACCTTTGCCTTTCGCGGGCAAGTGCTCTACCAACTGAGCTACCGAAGCACGACTCACGCCCGGTACTCACAGCTTTACTTCTGCCAGTGCCTCGTCTCCTACCTTCCAAACTTTACAGAAGCTCTCTTGCGAACTGATGTTGTTTGTATATTAATTATCTGCCAGATTAGCAAACTAAAGTTACTTTTGATCACTGTAGTAACAGAACAAGAATTCGACACGAACAAAACCGACAAATGCCTAATGTGGCATGGCGGAGGGGGAGTGGGAGCGAGGGGGGCGGTGTGTGCCTGTGGGGAAAACAGTATTATACACTCCTGGAAATGGAAAAAAGAACACATTGACACCGGTGTGTCAGACCCACCATACTTGCTCCGGACACTGCGAGAGGGCTGTACAAGCAATGATCACACGCACGGCACAGCGGACACACCAGGAACCGCGGTGTTGGCCGTCGAATGGCGCTAGCTGAGCAGCATTTGTGTACCGCCGCCGTCAGTGTCAGCCAGTTTGCCGTGGCATACGGAGCTCCATCGCAGTCTTTAACAATGGTAGCATGCCGCGACAGCGTGGACGTGAACCGTATGTGCAGTTGACGGACTTTGAGCGAGGGCATATAGTGGGCATGCGGGAGGCCGGGTGGACGTACCGCCGAATTGCTCAACACGTGGGGCGTGAGGTCTCCACAGTACATCGATGTTGTCGCCAGTGGTCGGCGGAAGGTGCACGTGCCCGTCGACCTGGGACCAGACCGCAGCGACGCACGGATGCACGCCAAGACCGTAGGATCCTACGCAGTGCCGTAGGGGACCGCACCGCCACTTCCCAGCAAATTAGGGACACTGTTGCTCCTGGGGTATCGGCGAGGACCATTCGCAACCGTCTCCATGAAGCTGGGCTACGGTCCCGCACACTGTTAGGCCGTCTTCCGCTCACGCCCCAACATCGTGCAGCCCGCCTCCAGTGGTGTCGCGACAGGCGTGAATGGAGGGACGAATGGAGACGTGTCGTCTTCAGCGATGAGAGTCGCTTCTGCCTTGGTGCCAATGATGGTCGTATGCGTGTTTAGCGCCGTGCAGGTGAGCGCCACAATCAGGACTGCATACGACCGAGGCACACAGGGCCAACACCCGGCATCATGGTGTGGGGAGCGATCTCCTACATTGGCCGTACACCACTGGTGATCGTCGAGGGGACACTGAATAGTGCACGGTACATCCAAACCGTCATCGAACCCATCGTTCTACCATTCCTAGACCGGAAAGGGAACTTTCTGTTCCAACAGGACAATGCACGTCCGCATGTATCCCATGCCACCCAACGTGCTCTAGAAGGTGTAAGTCAACTACCCTGGCCAGCAAGATCTCCGGATCTGTCCCCCATTGAGCATGTTTGGGACTGGATGAAGCGTCGTCTCACGCGGTCTGCACGTCCAGCACGAACGCTGGTCCAACTGAGGTGCCAGGTGGAAATGGCATGGCAAGCCGTTCCACAGGACTACATCCAGCACCTCTACGATCGTCTCCATGGGAGAATAGCAGCCTGCATTGCTGCGAAAGGTGGATATACACTGTACTAGTGCCGACATTGTGCATGCTCTGTTGCCTGTGTCTATGTGCCTGTGGGTCTGTCAGTGTGATCATGTGATGTATCTGACCCCAGGAATGTGTCAATAAAGTTTCCCCTTCCTGGGACAATGAATTCACGGTGTTCTTATTTCAATTTCCAGGAGTGTGTATTAAGTGATACATGACTGTTTCAACAGTACACGTGTTGCAATCGATTTCTGTCGCTCAGTGAACTTCTCTGTTAGCCGTCTCATAGCGACAGTTAGGTTGGTGTCCTGTGAGTTGGAGTGAAGCCATTCGCTGAGTTGATTTACATGCAATGTAATACCGACAGCCGTCATGTGTTGAAGAGAAGGACGACAACGAGAATTTGTGCCGAACAGGGATTCGAACCCGTATTTTCCGCTTTACGCGAGCGGTCGCCTCAGTCGCCTTGGTCATCCGTGCACGGCACAGTGCCAAGGCTAAATTTTCACGTGTCCGTCCTGCGTCACAATCTGTACTCATACTACATCATGTAATTCCCGTAAAGTGGAGGATATGCTAACTGGAAATCGGTGCCTGGTATCGACGGACAAATACGCTATTGTAGTGCCTCTGTTGTTAAGAGGAACGATGCAATATTTCTTCGGACCACACTTGATTTGAAATACATGTAATGTTTTCGCAGTTGTGAATAAAACGACCATCAGCTCTATAAGGGAATGACGACCATGAAACTTTGTAGCTGACTGGGACTCGAACACAGGCTTCCCGCATTATGTGAACGGTCGACTTAACCACTTCGCTCATTCGTACACGACACATGACCAAATTTTCCATATGACGTCATGTCAGCGTATCCGAAGGAATATTCCATCGTTTTTATTATCAACAGAGGCACTGCAATATCGAAGCTGATTTAACTGCATGCGCGCTCATTCCTTGCATCAGCCTCAGTTTGCTTCTCTGTACAGTAAGAGTAATTGGCGTCGCTTAGTGACGAATGCGGCTATGGTTCGTTGTGTTATGGTTCAAATGGCTCTGAGTACTATGGGACTTAACGTCTGAGGTCATCAGTCCCCTAGAACGTAGAACTACTTAAACTTAACTAACCTAAGGACATCCCACACATCCATGCCCGAGGCAGGATTCGAACCTGCGACCGTTGCGGTCACGCGGTTCCGGACTGTTGCGCCTAGGACCGCTCGGCCACTCCGGCCGGCTCATCGTGTTCTGTATGGCTATGGAAAGTGGACATGTAACAATAAAAGAACTATCGCTTCCCTCTGGCTTCATGACAGCAGATTTGCGTCTGCATAATCGACACATTTTTCATTTCTGCTGCCTTGGTTGTGGCTGCTATGCCGCTAGTATTTACCTTGCAGTCAAGGGCTTTCATGCAAGTGAAACAGTGAGCACCTGTGGTTACGAGTAACTAAAGGGCTGCTTGTCATTAGCGAATCCTTTGTTTGTGTAGACAAATTCTGTTTGGGTTTACGCGTATATCGCTTCCTGTAGCTTTTATCAGTGACGGACATACCAGTTCTACGAGATAGCTTGCTACATGGACAAACATTCTGAGTTACCAAAATATGACTTAATGGTGCTGAAGTTTTCTGTAAAGGCCAGAAAGATTCCAAATAGAATCTGTTTTACTACGTGGCGTAATAATGTGAAAATCGTGTTTTCTTTTGAAGACCCAAGTGCTAAACAGGCCAATTGTCTTGCATTCTATATTTCCTTTCAAATTGTAACAATATATTTTTAATTCAGGGTTACTGTGCCAAAGCATACGAAATTGTATTTCTTGGTTAAAGTTAGAAAGGGCTTTATAAGTTCATCTCGCTTACTATTTTGGTTAGATGTGTTTAATGTTTACTCTGTGTGTGTTTTCGATCTGAAGGGACTGAGCCATAAGTGACCTGAACTCAGGCTGGTAGCCTTATATTAATGCTCCATAACTAACCAAATGCATTTGTTTTGAGATATTTTGCGATTTATTCTTTTGAAACTTGTAAGTTTTGTTAATATTCGTTTTCTTACTGTTTATGGAATTAAAAAGTAGTTCCTATGTGCAAAATCTTGAAAGCTTCCTTATTTGTCATGAAGTGTAGTTAAAATTGCTTGAATCTTTAAATCTTTTATTTTCGCTATTAAAATGTCTGTTTGCAAGTAGGAAAAATAGTTTTTAATAGCTCCCTGAGTGCCATTGAACTGAATTACGATTGTTCAAAATCTTTCTCAGTTTTGGATCAGCAACTTAACACTCCTAGATCCATACTCCCTACCATTTAACTGGTGGCAGATTGTTGTTCTGGTATTGTGTGCGGGAAAAGATTGTGTTGTCAAAGTGTAGTGTGCTTTCTGATGGTTGACTGTTACCATAAGGTGGTGTTGGCCGTGAGCAAGAGTACTGTAATAATCGTGTCATATTTGAATGAAGAAAACCTCTAGTATGAACTAACAATACACGGAATACACACAGAAGGCAGTCATGGAGTTAAAGTACCATTTGCGTGGTCCGTCGGACTGCGAACTATGCAGCACTGCTGTCAACATTGGAGAGGTAGATGCCACCTGCACTTGTACAGTAGTTTACTTCATGTGGTGCAGGCGAAAATTGAATTGTAGGGAATAATCTTACCGTCGAAAATCGAAATCATTAGAATCCAAGCGCACTTATATAACTTGTATAACTGTGTTGAGTTTTTATGGGTGTTCAATACGGATTCCAATGAACCCCTGTCATTGAACAACTGTGAACAGGTCCATTGAGTTGCAGCTTAGCACTAATTTACTAAGTTGTCAAGATACCACCTGTTCAAAACGGTGTCGATTGTTTTCCTCTTACCCAAGCTACAAAGGATTATGAATTTGATATCACAGGTAGAGATCATGGTGATAAGTGGAAACAAAACAAATGCCGTCCGAACAGCCCATGAAGACCCAACGATAGCGACCGGCCACCGTATCATCCTCAGCCCTAAGACGTCGTCGGATGCGGATACGGAAGAGCATGTGGTCAGCAGAACACTCTCCCGGCCATTGTCAGTTTTAGTGACCGGGGACGATACTTCCTAATCAAGTAGTCCTCAATTGGCCTCACAAGGGCTGAGTGCACCTCGCTTGCCAACATCTCTCGGCAGACCCGAACAGTGAACTATCCAACAGCTAGCCAAGCCCGACAGAACTTAACTTCGCTGATATGACGGGAACATGTTTTACCACTGCAGCAAGGCCGTTAAAACCCAGTTTCTGATATTGCAAAACTGTAATAAATTGTCGAATGAAGCAAATTGTCAAATTTGTTTTTTAGGTTAATCGTTCACTTGCTAAATCATGCTGAGGGTCTTCAAATTGTCCATTAACTTGTGTTTGAGTAAGTAGAATTATTGCTGGAGCCCTTGATAACAGTTACTTCTTGGTTAACTTGCTTGAAAGATTACTTTGTGAAAATTTATTAGTAGAGTTAAAAATGATTTGGGCAATAAATATTTTAACCACGTTAAAAATCGTGATGAGACACCTATCCGATGTACTGAGGATATTCGAGATGCCATGTTAGCTGTTGGCCACAGGGTTATTGACCAGGAAGCAGTTAATAATATCGTTGAAGGTATGTTCCCAGAACACAATTGTCGCATTGTATTCGCTAGCAAATCGCCCACTTTCGACGAATTTGATAAGATGACAGAGGATATAGAGAATATCCGGTTCAATGACGGAGTGCGTGGCATTCATAAACGCAAGTTTGAGCCTATTCTTAACAAAGACACATCATCTGATAACAATGGAAATAGTTTGTCCCTGAGAGAAGAGCGTGTTTCCGCGGCTTCAGTTAAGTCACTTAGTGTGCTTAGTGTGCAGCAGTCTTCTAACATGGGGCCGTCCGCCCCCGGTAGCTGAGTGGTCAGCGAGACAGAATGTCAATTGTAAGGGCGCGGATTCAATTCCCGGCTGGGTCGAAGTTTTTCTCCTCTTAGGGACTGGGTGATGTGTTATACTAATCATCATTATTTCATCCCCATGGACGCGCAAGTTGCCGAAATGGTGTCAAATCGAAAGACATGCTCCCGGCGAACTGTCTACCCGGCGGCAGGCCCTAGCCACATGGCATTTACATTTAACAGGGGGCCGGATTAAAGAGAAATTTCGGTAATTAACGGTGGGATCCATTGTGGGCCACTAAAAGTCTGCAAAGCTAAAGGCTGTTTCGAGGTCGGATTTACCGTATGTTTTCGCCACTTTGAACTATGAATAGACATACGTTGTGCTTGACTCAGGCAGCAACATGTTTTTTATAAAATGAATGACTGGCTGTGTTTTAAATTACACGAGTAGACAGATTTATTTTAAATTCCAGCCTATCGTAGGCTACTGGTCATGCACTCATAATTTTATTCACGCGGAAAGGTACACTCCTGGAAATGGAAAAAAGAACACATTGACACCGGTGTGTCAGACCCACCATACTTGCTCCGGACACTGCGAGAGGGCTGTACAAGCAATGATCACACGCAAGGCACAGCGGACACACCAGGAACCGCGGTGTTGGCCGTCGAATGGCGCTAGCTGCGCAGCATTTGTGCACCGCCGCCGTCAGTGTCAGCCAGTTTGCCGTGGCATACGGAGCTCCATCGCAGTCTTTAACACTGGTAGCATGCCGCGACAGCGTGGACGTGAACCGTATGTGCAGTTGACGGACTTTGAGCGAGGGCGTATAGTGGGCATGCGGGAGGCCGGGTGGACGTACCGCCGAATTGCTCAACACGTGGGGCGTGAGGTCTCCACAGTACGTCAGTTGTCGCCAGTGGTCGGCGGAAGGTGCACGTGCCCGTCGACCTGGGACCGGACCGCAGCGACGCACAAATGCACGCCAAGACCGTAGGATCCTACGCAGTGCCGTAGGGGACCGCACCGCCACTTCCCAGCAAATTAGGGATACTGTTGCTCCTGGGGTATCGGCGAGGACCATTCGCAACCGTCTCCATGAAGCTGGGCTACGGTCCCGCACACCGTTAGGCCGTCTTCCGCTCACGCCCCAACATCGTGCAGCCCGCCTCCAGTGGTGTCGCGACAGGCGTGAATGGAGGGACGAATGGAGACGTGTCGTCTTCAGCGATGAGAGTCGCTTCTGCCTTGGTGCCAATGATGGTCGTATGCGTGTTTGGCGCCGTGCAGGTGAGCGCCACAATCAGGACTGCATACGACCGAGGCACACAGGGCCAACACCCGGCATCATGGTGCGGGGAGCGATCTCCTACACTGGCCGTACACCACTGGTGATCGTCGAGGGGACACTGAATAGTGCACGGTACATCCAAACCGTCATCGAACCCATCGTTCTACCATTCCTAGACCGGCAAGGGAACTTGCTGTTCCAACAGGACAATGCAGGTTCGCATGTATCCCGTGCCACCCACCGTGCTCTAGAAGGTGTAAGTCAACTACCCTGGCCAGCAAGATCTCCGGATCTGTCCCCCATTGAGCATGTTTGGGACTGGATGAAGCGTCGTCTCACGCGGTCTGCACGTCCAGCACGAACGCTGGTCCAACTAAGGCGCCAGGTGGAAATGGCATGGCAAGCCGTTCCACAGGACTACATCCAGCATCTCTACGATCGTCTCCATGGGAGAATAGCAGCCTGCATTGCTGCGAAAGGTGGATATACACTGCACTAGTGCCGACATTGTGCATGCTCTGTTGCCTGTGTCTATGTGCCTGTGGTTCTGTCAGTGTGATCATGTGATGTATCTGACCCCCAGGAATGTGTCAATAAAGTTTCCCCTTCCTGGGGCAATGAATTCACGGTGTTCTTATTTCAATTTCCAGGAGTGTAGTAGTATCGTCCATTTTGATGAGATTCGTCTGAAAGAATTACACGCCCAGCAACTTCATAAACCAGTTGATAAAAAAAAATGGCTCTGAGCACTATGGGACTTAATATCTATGGTCATCAGTCCCCTAGAACTTAGAACTACGTAAACCTAACTAACCTAAGGACATCACACAACACCCAGTCATCACGAGGCAGAGAAAATCCCTGACCCCGCCGGGAATCGAACCCGGGAACCCGGCCGTGGGAAGCGTGAACGCTACCGCACGACCACGAGCTGCGGACGAAAACCAGTTGATAATTTCCCTCCAGGACGTGTAGAGGGGAGTGAGTAGATTATATTTTGTATTGGGACCCACGTCCGGAAACGTGCCGAATCCCTGAAAACTTAAGTTGAAGAACCACATTCGCCTTGCACAACGACGGGAGCCTTACTATTTCTTAAAAGTCAGTCACGTAGTCTCTAAAAAAAAAAAAAAAAATTTCGGCACATTTTAAGTTGGTCCGAATGTTTCTGTCAATTATCTCCTATACTTTGTTGATATGTGCGATGTCCTCAAAATTATGTCTTAGTTAACTCTCTTGTCCAGCAAGAAAGAGGTCAGATGAAGACTAGACCTGATAGTCTTGATACTAAATAACATACTGTATATCAATTGAAATTGTCCCCCCTCCCATATTTCATTTTCAGGCTGGGGAAGTGAGAGATGTACGCTTTAAATTCGACTTCTGCCGCTCATTGAGTCCCTTTGCTAATCGTATCCTAGCGAAAATCACGCTAGAGGGAGCGCTCCTTCCTGGTTTCAGTGATCCTGCTGTTCTGCACAGTAGCTGCGGTCGCCCATCAAGGAATGGAGTCCAGTCCGTCGTGTTACGGATGGCTGTGGAAAGTGCGCATCTGACAGGTGCAGAATTACTACTTCGCTATGGCTACTTGGATTTAGGCCTGCCTCCACGGAGTCAGCATTTTCCTCATTTTGTTGCCTTGGTCGTTGTTACTCTGCTGTCACAATTTAATTACAGCCAAAGATAGGTGTACCAAGAAAACGGTAAACACATTTTGTTACGTGTAACAGAAGGGTTGGGTGTCGATCACAAAGTGCCTTGACCGTTGAGAGAAACTGAAGTCGGTGTCTCTCGTATAACGCTGCCTAGCTTCCAACAGAGACAGTTATATAGGGCTTCGGAAAGTCTCGTTACAAACTCCAGGACGTGTAGAGGGGAGTGAGTAGATTGTATTTTGTATTGGGATCCACGTCCGGAAACGTGCCGATTCCGTACTACAACCGTGAAAACCAAGAAAACATGTTGGTAATGCGACCACTTGTACAAATAAGTTATTAGGCATGACCCAGTACGTCACTTGTTTTACATTTCCACTCATTACTTGCCAAAGAAATTGCTCATGTACTAGTTGACGAGTTCTTTTGAACGTAATGCAGTACGGCATCTTCCAACTCGAGTGGAGCCGTTTCCTTGGAGCACCGTAGTCACGTCTGCTGCCTGTGAAAGTACGAGACCCTTTCTCGGAGCCCGTGAGTAATTGTGGCGCAAAGGGCATGCGGTGGAGTCGGACTCTGTGGAGAACGATCTTGGTAAAGGCGACGAGCAGCTGTTTCATTACCGTGAGTTTCTCCATTCAGAAGGATCATGTCGGTATATTACGCTAAAGGGTACTCGCCTCGTGATGACTGGGTGTTGTGTGATGTCCTTAGGTTAGTTAGGTTTACGTAGTTCTAAGTTCTAGGGGACTGATGACCACAGATGTTAAGTCCTATAGTGCTCAAAGCCATTTGAACCGTTTTTAAAGGGTACTCAACCGTTACCCTCTAACACACACAGACACGTGAATGGGGCTCAAGTCAGGTCGTAGAGCAAGTATAGACGTCAAATAACATACGCCACTCCGATATAACCACCGCCGCACCGTTAACCTCCATGACTACTCTATTGCATACCTGTCAACAAAACATGTTTTCCGACGGGTGTAGGACAGAAACGGCATGTTTCAGGACTTGAGCTTCTATTCAGAATGTTATGTACTCTCTGCCCTCACCACGTCCTAGACGCTTGTGACGGGAATTTACAAACACTCTGTATTTGTCTTAACGCTCTATTTGTATCAGCATTGCAAGTTACAAGAATACGTCCGAGCTATTCTGATGCCTTTTACAGTGGCCAAAAATACAGACTGAATATCTTTTATTATGTGGCGCAGTCACGTTTAAATTGTGTTTCCGTTTGAAGGTCCACTAGTTTGAACGGTCAACCGTTTTGTTTATTGTTTTCTTTTAATCTGCGCCACTATCTTTATTTGTATTCAAGACTACTGTTCCCAAGTCTGCAAATATATAATATTGTTTACTTGAAGTTAGAAAAGGTCTTATAAGATCTTCTGCGCTGCTTTCTAACTTTCGTGTTCTGTCTATGTTTGTTTTAGATCTTAATGGACCGAGTGACTTTGAGAAGAGCTCTAATTGGCTGCATTATGCCAGTGTTCCAACAGCAATGAAAGGCATTTGTTTCCAGTCCTTTTGTGATTTATTTCTTTGAAATTTCTGATCTTCGCTAATATTAATTTTTGCACGCTTGACGCTGCTTAAAAAATTCCAAGTGCGCAAAAATCTTAAAATTTTCCTTGAATGTTTCGAAGAGTCGTTCCATTTGTCTGAATAAGTAACTGTCCTATCTCTTCTAAACCCAGTTTGCATGTTCTCTGAGTGCCGCTGAGGCGAATAGAGGTTGTCTTTTCCGTTTACGGCTCAGCACTCTACCTCTCATAGGTCTATCCTCCCCACCAATTCACATTTTCATGCCATAGTGAAGGACTATGGACTTAATCCCTGTCTGGTATGCTACGAAAGAGTGTAGTAATGACATAAAAACAACAGTTTACATGTTATAACATGGATCAATGTCAGTTATTATTGAAACTGGTAACTCTGCTTCTTCAAAGCGACGTGAATTGTCCAATCTCTGTGTGTGAGACTTCAAAAACAATTGCGTCCCGTGTGTTCTCTGCTGTGAAACAAACAGCGATCCAAGCAGAGAGCTGTCACTGAGTTTCTTTTGATGGAAAACCAGAGTATCCCAGATATTCATAGGCGCTTGAACCACGTCTACAGAGACCAGTCAGTGAAGAAAATCACGGAGAGTCGTTGGGCAAAGCGTGTGTCATCATCGGAACAAGGTTGCGAAACCTGTCCGATCTCCCGCCTGACAAAACATCACTGGACTGTTCTTCCTCATCCACCGTGCAGCCCGGACCTTGCACATTCCTACTTCCATCTGTTTGGCCCAATGAAGGATGTACGCCTAGAGTGGCAGCACGTGGATGGAAGGAAATTAATTGATGCAGGAAGACGTTGGCTTTCAGGTTAAGGTTGTTAGTGCACACGATACCATGTGGACTGTATTCCCAGTCTGACAGGAACTTGTGTTTGTTACATCATATGTAAGAACATTATGTAATTTCTGACAGATTAGTACATCTTAAGACAGTCCACCCCCGGTAGCTGAGTGGTCAGCGTGACAGACTGTCAATCCTAAGGGCCCGGGTTCGATTCCCGGCGGGGTCGGAGATTTTATCCGCTCCGGGACTGGGTGTTGTGTTGTCCTAATCATCATCATTTCATACTCATCGACGCGCGGGTCGCCGAAGTGGCGTCAACTCGAAAGACCTGCACCAGGCGAACGGTCCACCCGACGGGAGGCCCTAGCCACACGACATTTATCTTAAGACAGCACCGAAAAGGAAACTGGGCTATACATATCCAAGGAAAAAGATCTGGCCTTTGTTGGAGCATTAATACGCGTAAAATATCACTGCTGTCAGATGGATCACGTAGAGTTTTGTGGAAAGTATTCTAACTTACAATGGGGAACTCAGATTGTATGTTGGAAGTGTAGTGCATCTCTGTTTGTGTTTCTTCCCGTATAAAATGAGAATGGTACATGAATTAAGTACATCGTGGAGAATAATTTGTTGAATAACCCTTTAAGAGGTGTCTTGAACGGTGATGTGTGGAAGAGCGATGGAGGTCAACTCCCACTTGCTAACACAGCTGAGAAGCAAATTTTTCTTTCCTCTGATTCAGATAACAGTCGCGAGCATCAAAATATCGATGGTATCTCATCACAAGCCAAAGCGGAGTTTAAAAATAATAGTGAGCGTAACTCAGATTCCGATTTCTAACTGCAACTGTAAAATTTTGGGTAAGTTTTTGCGGTCCACAATGGCACAGCCTTAACAAAAATATTGTTGTGGACATGTCTCGCTTCTGCATGACGAGGTCACATTATATGCCGCTCGTCATCGCCTTGCCATCTTGAAGGGCCTACTCGCTAATCTGAACAGAGATCTTTGAAATGTTTTCCTCATAGGGTCACTTCATAACTTGTCTTCAGACACTTGAATAACTTGAAAGGGCACTAAGGAGAAATCACAGCTGCTACACGCTGTTTCCTGGAGGAATTTATGCAAAATTTCGTAACTGCTGTTATTTGGAAGACTTTGTTTTAAGAGCAAGCATCAAAACAATTACTTCTCAGAAGTCGGCCGCGGTGGGCGAGCGGTTCTAGGCGCTTCAGTCCGAAACCGCGCGACTGCTACGGTCGCAGGTTCGAATCCTGCCTCGGGCATGGTGTGTGTGATGTGCTTACGTTACTTAGGTTTAAGTAGTTCAACGTTCTAGGGGACTGATGACCTCAGATGTTAATCCCCATAGTGCTCAGAGCTATTTGAACCATTTTAAACTTCTCAGAACTGAAATATTTTTTGCATTCAGATTTTTTTTTTTACCACTTTAATGTGGGGGTCATGTCTGCCTAGAGTTGTAAAACTAACGCAGGGTAGGGTAGGCTATAGCGAGCAAGCCTAGTCTACGGAAGCTTTCCTCCCAGCATTTTTTTGTTAAAATGGCAACCGCATTTCCTGTACGTTATATGTGTTGCATACCTATCGGGCGTTACCTAACTCCACTTTGTTTGCGTACTTCATCAGTGTCTTAAGAAATTGCCTAGAAACCAGAAGAGGTTAACCGTCTAGAAACTGAGTGAGGTTATATAAAGCGCTGCTAAACTACGAAACATATATGTTATACAGAGCTATCCCGCTGTCTGTTCTTTTTCTTAAAGAAAAACAGTATTTGTAGCAAAACTGATATTTCTAATTCATGTTTTATTCGAAAATTGTTGATCTGCAGTGTGAAACAGAGGGATGTTGAAAAACATTAAAAGAAAAATACGGATTTATTATACTGAGTTCGAAAACGCAGTTTCGGCAAAAAGGGTAATCTTAAAAAAACCTCAAAACAAAAACATGTCAATCATCGCTTCAGTGCTCAGTCGACCTCATACACGGTGAACGTTAATAAATCCGACAAACTGCATTGATGGATTCCAGAATAGGAACGGAGGAAAATAGATGTTGTGCACAAGTGTCTGGAAATGCATCGCTCCCACGGAAAATGGCGCTGAGGAATGAACTACGTGTCGTGCATTTCTTGTGTGTTGCATGCTGTGAGATGGACGCAGCGTACTATAAGCGTACTATAAGCAGCAGAATAGTGAGGTGTGTGTGTGTGTGTGTGTGTGTGTGTACGGCCAAGCTGGAGGAGACGGTCGAGAGGCAGCACGGCTATACCAAACCAAGTACCCTCACAGACACCAACACCATCACACAACATTTGAAACTCCTGTTGGGCGTTCGTGTGATCAAGGGTCCTTTCAGACGAACGTCCATGGAGGCGGCGGACTCTATGTACACCAGATATGAAAGACTGGGTTCGAAAGGATATACAGGATACTGAGACGAACCATAGCACAAGCGCCAGGCACGAGGCTCGCCAACATGGTGTAAGCCAAACTACGATTATGTGTATCCTACATGACAACTGCTACTATCCCTATCACTTGCAGCACACAAGAAAAACAGGGTTCGTTGTCAGAGGAACTGTAATTCGTCAGGACCATCTACCGTGGCAACGATGTATTTCCGGACACATGTTAACAGGACCTTTTTCCCTCCATTTCCAGTTACTAATGTTCACCTTCTATAAAACGTCTGTGTTATTGCTAAACACCTTTTGCAATTGTCAGTAATAACACTTATCGGTAATAGAAGGCCGCTATTGCCTTTGATCATGATGAAGAATGTTCTATTGAGTGCAAAATAACAACAATAATTATACCGAGTTTTTTGTGTTTGTGCATGTAAATTGTACTTGAATTAAAAGTAGTTGCTTTAACTACATAAAAGCACAGATGGTATGGGAGCAGCTAATTTTTATTATTTATAAAATGGAGTGTGTATTTTGTAAGAATGTTAAACGCACAATGGACTACTACTAAACGACGTGCTGTTCTAAGGTTTAAAAGAAACAAAAGACAGAAGTCGTCGGCTCTCAATCCTTCTCCCAAGTACTTATTGATCTTCCCCACTAATGTTACCAATACTACCAGTAATCGTACATTCACTACGTCATTTATGTACTGTGCAAAACTAGCCGACCGCAGTTTTGGTAGAGAGCAAGCCTCATGCTACCACATGCTGAATTACTTCTTACGGACGCTTTCTGCAGCTGCGAAAATGGCCGTTCCAGTCACAGACCTGGTTCCTCTAACTTCAAAGGGCCACGTCGTTCCTCAAGGCGGACGCACTCTTACCTTTCTGCGGGCTTAGCGAGGCAGTTTCGCCAACGTAAACTGGCGCTAAATTGCCGCCGACGGTAGAGCGCTGCTCGAATTACCTTGCAAACTCGCTGGCTGCCCGTTACGTACGTGCCCCGCGTACAAGCACAGCCATCACCGCCCAACAAGAAGGTGGCAGGAGGGCGAGGGGGTTACCCTGTTTCTCTGAGACACATTTTACTCACTCAAGCAGAACGTTTACGGATTTGTCTTGGCGTAACGTCTCTCTACACCGTACAAGCGTTCTTCTTGTAAATATACTGATAGAAACTGAAAAAGCTACACCATGAAAACCGGCACCGATAGCTACCGGACACATGATCCCGTATTTCCGTGCCTGATGGATATATTGCTTACATCTACATACATATTCCGCAGTCCACCAACGGTGCGTGGCGGAGGGTACCTCGTACCACAACTAGCATCTTCTCTCCCTGTTCCACTCCCAAACAGATCGAGGGAAAAATGACTGACTATATCCCTCTGTACGAGCCCTAATCTCTCTTATCTTATCTCTGTGGTCTTTCCGCGAAATGTAAGTTGGCGGCAGTAAAATTGCACTGCAGTCAGCCTCAAATGCTGGTTCTCTAAATTTCCTCAGTAGCGATTCACGAAAATAACGCCTCCTTTCCTCTAGAGACTCCCACCCGAGTCCCTGAAGCATTTCCGTAACACTGGCGTGATGATCAAACCTACCATTAACAAATCTAGCAGCCCGCCTCTGAATTGCTTCTATGTTCTCCCTCAATCCGACCCGATATTGATCCCAAACGCTCGAGCATTATTCAAGAATAGGTCGTATTAGTGTTTCATAAGCGGTCTCCTTTACAGATGAACCACATCTTCCCAAAATTCTACCAATGAACAGAAGACGACTATCCGCCTCCCCCACAACTGCGATTACATGCTTGTCCCACTTCATATCGCTCTGCAATGTTACGCCCAAATATTTAATCGACGTGACTGCGTCAAGCGCTAAACTACTAATGGAGTGTTGAAACATTACGGGATTCTTTTTCCTATTCATCTGCATTAATTTACATTTATCTATATTTTGAGTTAGCTGCCATTCTTTTTACCAATCACAAATCCTGTCCAAGTCATCTTGTATCCTCCTACAGTCGCTCAACGACGACACCTTCCCGCACACCACAGCATCATCAGCAAATAGCCGCACATTGCTATCCACCCTATCCAAAAGATCATTTATATAGACAGAAAACAACAGCGGACCTACCACACTTCCCTGGTGCACTCCAGATGATGCCCCCACCTCCGATTAACACTCACCATTGAGGACAACGTACTGGGTTCTATTACTTAAGAAGTCTTCGAGCCACTCAAATACTTGGGAACCAATCCCATATGCTCGTACCTTAGTTAGGAGTCTGCAGTGGGGCACCGAGTCAAACGCTATCCGGAAGTCAAGGAATATGGCATCCGTATGATACCCTTCATCCATGGTTCGCAAGATATCATGTTAAAAAAAGGGCGTGTTGCGTTTCGCAGGAGCGATGCTTTCTAAAGCCGTGCTGATGCATGGACAGCAACTTCTCTGTTTCAAGGAAATTCATTATATTAGAACTGAGAATATGTTCGAGAAACCAGCAACAAACCGATGTTAAGGATATTGGTCTGTAATTTTTAACGTTCCGTCCTTCTACCCTTCTTATATACAGGCGTCACATGCGCTTTTTTCCAGTCGCTCGGGACTTTACGTTGGGCAAGAGATTCGCGATAAATGCAAGCTAAGTAAGGAGCCAGTGCAATAGAGTACTCTCTGTGAAACCGAACTGGAATCCCATCGGGACCTGGCGATTTATTTATTTTCAACCCATTCAGCTGCTTCACAACCCCAGGGATGTCTATCACAATGTCCTCCATATGGGAATCTGTACGAGACTCAAACGGCGGTATGTTTGTACAATCCTCCTGAATGAAAGATTTCTCAAATGCTAAATTTAAAATTTCAGCTTTCGTTTTGCTGTCTTCCGTTGCCAGGCCAGACTGATCAGTGAGTGACTGGATGGAAGCCTTCGACCCGCTTACCGATTTTACGTAAGACCAGAATTTCCTTGGGTTTCCAGCAAGATCTTTTGCTAAGGTATGGCGATGGTACTGGTTGAATGCTTCGCGCATCGCTCTCTTTACAGCAGCACGAGTATCTAATAACTTTTGCCTGTCCTCATTCTCCTGATCTTTCTTGTACCGCGAGCACAACTGCCTTTGCTTCCTGAGCATTCTCCGAATAGCGCTGTTAAACCACGGTGGGTCCTTTCCGCCCGTAACCCACTTTTTCGGCACATACTTGTCCACTGCGTAATTAACAATTTATTTAAAATTTGCCCAAAACTCTTCCACGTCCATCGTACCGGAAGTAAATGAAGTCGATTCATTTTTTAAGTGGGATGCTAACAACTGCGTAACTGCTCTTTCTAGTAAGAATCTCTTCTAGCCCTCTTGACCGACTTTTTAACTTTCGTAACCATAGTCGTAATGACAACATCATAATCACTAATCCCTGTCTCAACACTGACACCGTCGATGAGCTCTGGTCTGTTCGTAGCCACCAGATCTAAAATATTTCCATTACGCGTTGGCCGTCGATTTAGCTTCTCAAGACCGTTTTCGGATAATGTGTTCAAAAGTAATTCACACGACGACTTGTCTGTACCACCTGTAATGAATCCATAGACATGCCAGTCTATACTAGGTAGGTTGAAGTCGCCTCCGACTAATATAGCATGTTCCGGGTACTTCTGCGATACAGAATGTAGAGTCCCTTTGAATGATTCCAGAACTGTCACGGTGGAACCTGGTGGCCGGTAATAGCACCCCACAATTAGCTTTATTTCCCCTAGCCATGTTAAACGTGTCCAGATAACTACACAATCACACTCTACTTCAACCTCGGTAGACACAATGTTTTTGTCAGTTGCAATGAAGACACCACCTCCTACGGTGTCTAATCTGTCTTTCCGATAGACGTTCTAACCCTCACTAAATATTTCTGAACTTCCTATCTCAGGGTTCAGCCAGCTCTCAGTCCCGAGAATAATTTGTGCGCCACGCGCTTCCTGGAGGGCAGTAAATTCAGGAACTTCATTCCGAACACTCTGAAAATTTACTGCTAATATCTTGATAGCTGAAGTGTCTTTACACTGAGCGCGTCCTGATTTCCCTGCCTGCACGTCGACTAGTGAGTGTTCATCAGGACACCTCGCACTACTGCCTGGCCTAAAAAACACCCACGTGCACGCCACAAGTACTCTGCTACCCGAGTAGCCGCTTCCTTTGTGTAGTGTATTCCTGACTTATCTAGGGGCGTCCTACAATTCCCTACCCAATAGCGCAAGTCTAGAAATATGCCTCTAAGACCGTCACAGAGTCGGCGAAGCCTCTGGTTGAGACCCTCCACTCGGCTCCAAACCAAAGGACCCCGATTCACTGTGGGAACGATGCTGTAAATAGAGAGCTCTGCTTGCACCCCGCGTGCGAGGCCAGCGGTCTTCACCAAATCCGCCAGCCGTCTGTACGAACTGAGGAACGCCTCAGAACCCAAGCGACAGGCATCATTGGTGCCGACGTGAGTAACTACTTGCAGACAACTGCACCCCGTACGCTCGATAGCCGCAGGCAAGGCCGCCTCCACATCTTGGATGAGGCCCCCCGGCAGACAGACCGAGTGCACGTTGGATTTCGTTCCAGCCCTGTACGCTATTTCTCTCAGGGGGTCCATCACCCGCCTAGCGTTGGAGCTCCCTATAACCTGCAAGCCTTTGCCCCTGTGTGCCTGCTCGGGTCCTGCTGAAGGAGCGGCCACCTGCCCACTGACAGGATGAACGAGCGAGGCCAGCCGGCCAGCCTCCGCGTGGTCGTTCGTCATCATCATCAACATCATTAGCAGCAGCCATTTCTCACATTACATGGTGTGGCATCTCCTAGTACTGAGCTCAGAATGCCTTGGATGATACTCAGCCAGTCGACTGCGGCAAATTTGCAGAGATCTTCGTCCCATAAGTCTGGCGGTCTTCCCCGTGGTCTGTCTGTCTCGGTCTCTTGGATTGCGTTCCAGCACCACCTTTGTCCATCGGTCACCATTTCTTCTGGTAACACGGCCGGTACATTACCATTTCCTAGTAACTGTTCCCTTCAGAATGTCCAGGTCGTTTATTGAATGGACGTCTCCTGCATATTTTTATTTTTTTTTTTTACTTTCCTCGTGATTGCGAAAAATGTCATATTACCGCCTTGAGCGGTTTAAGTCGTCTGACCATCGCCGGGAGCATAAAAATTTTCACTGCATCATGTTACATGAAATATAATATCCTTACAGCCAGGTGTTAAAACGATGAATAATACACTGATATTGTATCGTAATATACACCACGTTGTCAGTCTATGAAAACTGTGCTAGGGGATGTACAAATTCATGTTAAAACTGCAATTTATCTTCTTACATGGTAACAGTGTTCATGGCTTTATCACCTGACGACAACGATTTTATATTTCACTTAACCTGATGCTTTGAATACTTTTTATGAATCTGATGATCATATGAAACTGGTTGCATAAATGAAGTATTTTACGAGCAGCTCAAATCGATAATATGATATTTTTAAAACATGTAACAGCTGTGGTGCACCACCCCCTGAAAATATATTTCTCGTAAATCCCAACGTAGACCTTTCCATACCCACTGCGCAGTTCTAGGTGTCTGTCATGCACATCCATGAAGTATCCAGGTCTCACAGCAACAATTCCAAACGGGGACAAACAAATCAAAAACATTTTTTCCCTCTGTTATTGCAATATCTGACCTGGAAGTATGTGAATGTCTCACAAATGCTTGCCAGTTAATCTTCGTGCGGCGAAAGGTGTACGATCACATATCTCCCGTCTTCTATAGAAGCTGGGCAAGGTAGATGTATTCTCTAACAGTGTTCAGTAGTGTATTCTTCAGCTGTATGTTTCCCAACTTGCTGCCTTTATCAGACATAACTTTTCTGTTGCAGAGGTTTACGTTCAGTCCCACTGCCTGATATTCCGAGGTTCTTCGCGGTGGTTCACCAATAGTACAATATTGTCTGCAAATTTCAGGATAATATGTGTCTTCCTACTGATTCTAATTCCGTTTTCGTCGTAGTTCAATTCTGACATTTCAGTTTCCATAAAGGCACTTTTCTCTGTGAACTGGGTACTCTTGAGTTGGTTCCCTGACAACGACAAGAGCTGTGGAAGCTTATAGTATCTCTCTCTTTTGATAACCCTACGTAAAATTATAATACTATCACTTGGTAAGCCTCTTGATGGACAGCCTCCAGCTCTAACAGCTAGCCCGTCCCTCCCAGGCTCTCAATCTGTTGTACCCACAGCAATGGGGCTCTTTCGCTAGGTCTTCGTCCGTCGATTGTTCCCTCTATAATTGTTGTTTCCATTGCCTCTTGCCTTCTGGCAATGTGGCCAAAATATTTCAAGTAGTATAGGTTGACAACAATCTACAGCCTTGTTCTGATGCCGACCTGCCTCCGCATGGTTTTATAGTTCGATGTGCTGTCCGTGGTATGTAGCACCACATTTCCAGAACACCAATGCTGCGACCTTCCGCCGTCTTCATAGCCTAAATTTCTGCTGCATAGGTCCCAATAGAGAAGATTAGAGTCCGGACGAGGGTGAGCTTTGTCTTAGCAGTGTTGGAGGTATCCTTCCAGATGTAAGCAAGTTTTACTGTAGAATTTTCCACACTCAAAATGCTCCTTTGGGTACAGGTTCGCAGTCTACAGTGTCAGTGACAACAGGTCGAAGCAAATGACTGCCTCGGAGCTGCCATTAGAGCAATCCACAATCACCACTTAAGTCTTTGTGTTGCTGACTACAAGATTAGACTTCGCGTGATAGTTCACAGTTGACATCCATCTAATGCAGTAATCAGAATGTCAACTGCATAAGTGTGATCATTAGTTTTTCTTCCACCTACGACGATACCGTCACACCAGTCTTCAGAAACATTCCTCATAATGTGTTCATTAGATGCACTGAATAGTAAAGAAGAAAGATTGTAACCTTGTGTCACGCCGCCTTTAGTAGAAAAGATTTCTGGGAAGATGTTATTGATTCTTACTGGTGCTGTGTTCGAAAAGTATATTTACCGGATCAGATATACCAGAAATCACGGTGTACACATCTCGACGAGGATCGTCCATAGCTATGATCATTTCACCATAGTAAAGAATTTTAACATAGATCACCTTCAGCTAAGGCTTGCACGCCAACTGGATGGCCTTTCAAAAAATCCGTAAATCTATACATAGAGACATCCGGTTCAAATGGTTGAAATGGCTCTAGGCACTATGGGACATAACATGTGAGGTCATCAATCCCCTAGACTTAGAACTACTCAAACCTAACTAACCTAAGGACATCACACACATCCACGCCAGAGGCAGGATTCTAACCTGCGACCGTAGCAGCCGCGTGGCTCCGGACTGAAGCGCCTAGAACCGCTCGACCACAGCGGCCGGCGAGACATCCGGTATCGGTTTGCTCTGCCTATCATTTCCTGAAGAATAAGGTGGTCTAGCGTGCTGAAGCAAGGGGTGTCCATGCAACACATTGTGGTGGAGGAGGGGGGGGGGGGCTAGATCTGAGACAGACATGTTATCGTAAATATTTCTTCGCATCAAGCTTTGTTGGCAAGCATTTGTAAGAGATTCACTTACCTTCTGGAGAAACATGACAGACAAGCAGGAAAAGAACACTTTTAGGTTAGTGTGTCCTCGTCGTTTTGACTTGCTGCTTTTGGACTTCGACACTCCATGAATGTGCAGAACTGATACTTAGAACTGCACAGTGAGGCATGGAAAGGTCCGTGTTCAGATGTGCAACGAAAACCAAACAAGTGGAATGGACACATAAGATAAATTACCGGACGTCAAGGACGTCCTGGAGAGAACGGTGACTATTAAATGCCAATGTGCAGGCCGTTTTGCCAGAAGTACCGACAGACAAAGTCTATGCAAAAATGATGTCCAAGAGACAGAGACAGACTGACATATGTCAAGGAGGAATGCAGACCTATGAGACGAAGTTCTGCGGATATTATCTGGATTAGATTGGCTGAATATCGGCTAAGAACAAGAACCTGCAGGCATATCTGAGCTCGTACGCGGAGGGAAAACATCATTAAATGATATAAAAGGCTGCTGTTGGTGATGATGATGTTGATGTCATTTTCAACAGTGTATCCAACAGATAGGAAATGCAGGAGTATGAGTTGGTAGCTTTCGGTCCATGTCTTCACGGTGTAACTTTTTCAATTACAGCAAGAAAGCTTCTGTGGTGTAGAGACATGACGATCTACGTCGTGAATTCTTCCTTCTTGTAGAGTGGTATTATTGTTGCGTGTTGCATGAGGTTCGGATTAGTACAAAATTAATTTTAGTGAATTGTGTACAGAAGAACGTTATTCCAACAAATGAAGGATGTTGCGAGTGTGTGGTGGCTGTTGGCTGAGTCTAAAGTTATCAGGACAGGCATTGTCTGAAGATGTGCCCAATGAATGTGTACATATAGCATATCGCGACATTTTCGATTTTTAGGAAACTCGAATCATTGGCGTGGGAGCGTAGCAGCTTCTTACCGACATATCGTACACACACTTGCCCGGTAGTGCAATAGCTGCAAAACGAATGATCGACCTGAGACTACAGTGTACCTAGTAGAGATGGTACGGTTCCTTCTAGAAAGACTGCGCCAAGATAATATCATAGGCTTGTTATGCCGACCCTAATGAACAGATGAATGAAAACTGAAATATGGACAGATGTTAAAGGCAGAATGCCACCATGAACCACCAGGAACAAGTTTGTGTAATTTGAGTTGAGCTCTGCAAGTGCTACGCTCGTTTACCACTGAAATACAAAAGATAATAGAGTATTGTGTAGTGTATAACTTTAGTCGACGGGAAATTCTGTAGTGTGTGGAAGCATCTTTTGCGTCTATTTATTCCGGATGGATTCTATAGACGGCTTACTGAAAAGGCGCGTGAAACCGCCATTGTCGAGACCCATACTGCTCCAGCTCCTGCAGTCTTGGTTGTAGAGCGCAATTGGATATGACAACAGAAAAAACTTCTGAAGGGATACTGACTGCTCGACTGTATATGACGAGAATGATAAACCACTTGTCACACCCTTAATGACCAGGGTACAAATTGGCAAATTCCTACAAGAGCTTACTCTGCATTTCACATCAAAAAGGATATCAAGAACGAACACGACCTTGACGCGTGCACGGTCCTTTCATTTGGCATCCACACAGCATGTATGGGATGCAACGGAAATATGTAACGAATTGCAACAAAATATTCCAATAGCCGCTATTTTTATATCATTTTATTGCGGCTACCAATCTCTACTCCTCAATAGTGTCATGTTCAGGATCTGTAGCATAAACTATAAAAGCTTACATTCGTACATGTATTGAACAGGGATCCTATATTTGTGCCTGGTTTCCGTAGAAGGCTTCAGAAGTAATGTGTCACACTTTTGTCGTTGATGCTAAAGGACAAGGCCTGAAGATGATCCCATTAAGAAGCAGAAATTGGTAGCCTAAATAAAAAGCTATAAACATAACGCGTGCTGGAAAATTATTGTTACAGTTCATCGAGCAGCCGCGGTTCCACACTCCGCAACAGCAGGATGGAGTTCGTTTACCGAAATATGTAACGTTTGTTAGCAGCCTTCAGCCCGCAGTCTTCCTGGTCTTCAGGATTTGCAAAACGTTGTTCAAGATGGCACTGGGAAGCTGTTAACTACCATGCCACAATTGAATACGAGACAGGATAGGTGCCTATGCGTGTCATATGTGGTACTTACGTTGATGGTAATCATAAGTTGCGCTTATAATAGGCGTAAAGCGATAAACACGTCCACAAAAGCTGATGTGAATCGCACTAGTGCTTCATGGTTAACGCCTTCTACCACCATCATTGTAAACACAAAACCCCGACGGTGCAATAACGTGAATAAAATAGATGAAGTATTGGGAAGATAGGTAAAACGAAGTGCTAATTCTTTTCAATACGAAAGAGGGCTGCCGGCCGAAGTGGCCGTGCGGTTAAAGGCGCTGCAGTCTGGAACCGCAAGACCGCTACGGTCGCAGGTTCGAATCCAGCCTCGGGCATGGATGTTTGTGATGTCCTTAGGTTAGTTAGGTTTAACTAGTTCTAAGTTCTAGGGGACTAATGACCTCAGCAGTTGAGTCCCATAGTGCTCAGAGCCATTTTTGAAAGAGGACTGAATTCTGTTCTTAGACGAATATACACCTGTATTAAAGTGAAACATCCCAAAAATCTATTACATGTACATATTATACCTATAAATTCCTGACATTCTTCTTAACCCAACTAATAACACCGATCGGCAACATCCTTGTTACGAAGAATGTGAATGGTTTCCTTTGCAATTCATGGGTGCTGAAATCAGATATAGAACCAGTTTTAGATTATCGGGATCAGGCTACATTTTTTAACACACTATCCCCTAACGGAGCCTTGAAAATGCTACATGTTGGTTGTTAATCCGTGGCCTATTGCCTAACGAAGCTTTGAAATAGCTACGTTTTGGTTGTTCTACAGTGGCTTATCCAAAATATTCGGCAGCTTTCACACTTGAAATGTAATCTAAGTATGTATAAGAAGTGACCAAACATGAGCCTCAGTTCATAAATCTATTTCCACGATATAATGACGGCTTGAGAGCACTGCCGTTGACATGATGAAGAACGTAGAATGACATTGTCTTTCTTGCCATTTGCATCTCAACACAGAGAGTTCCTGTTCGTCGTTTACTGCTTTTCTAACTGGCTGGTTAAAACTATTATGAGACGTATCCTCTGCTGTTTGCTATGATTTGGAGGGAACCAACAAAGGACACAATGAAATGTTACTTTTCTCTACCAAAAGTAAATTGAATCACCTAGGAAACAGAAGTGTGTAGTATCCTAATTTCCCATCTGCTAGATTTTCTCGTCACAGCTAAGAAATGGCGATACCAGTGCTTCCTGAGAATGTGAGCGTGATCGAAAACGAATAAAGTGTCGAACAAACAGAGGCTAACAGAGGGGATACGCCTGCAGAGCCATTACTCCAAAGCCACTGTGACTCAAATGAGAGTCACTTTTAACCTCGGTGGTATCCCAACTACTTTGTTCGTGCTTTCAATTTTTGAGGAAACAGGGTTTCAGTTTCGCGTTTAAAAAGACGGAATCGTCATCCTCGCTATACGCAATTGCGTATGGATCTAGACTACTACGAAAATTTTTTCTCGCTTTTAATACAGGGAAGCTGACATGTCTTTTTTAATGATCGAATCCGTTACGGAGACTATTGGACACGTTTTCAGTGTAAATAAGAGGCGCTTGCTTATTCCCGGAAAGTTAGACCAGAGGCAGTACTTCTTCACAATCGGAAAAAATATTTGCTTTCCATTTACTTACATAGTAATTGTGAAGGAGGAATTTGGGAATTTCAAACAGTTTATGCAGTATTAAAAATACGGATGAGATATATGACGAGATCTGAAGGTAACTGCGATACTCACCGCGGGCACATAAATGCCTTCTGCTTTCTACGCGAGTGGTGCAAAAGTGGTGACCAATTCATGTTCCTTATAAATGTGAGGAAAATGTGCTGATCAGAAACGGCGTGGGTAGAAAAATGTGGTGAACATTCTCATTCTTGGTCTCAAAAACGTGTATCTTCCTCCACTGCATATTAACTTGAGTCACGTCAAGCAATGTGAATGCCATAGACAAAATTTCGTGTGGTTTCATGTACTTGCTGGGGAACTTTCCAACGATCAGCGAATCAAAGGAAAAAATATTTGTAGGTCAGAAAATTAAGGAATTAGTGTCTGATGAACAGTTCCTTGATTTTCTGAGTGAATTTGAAAGAATGTAATGAAAGCTTTTCACCACTGTCTGTAAGAACATTCCAGTCAACCATAGGACAAAGACCAACTGCGGTGCTATACTGAACTACTGATATGAAAGAGCAAACTGTTTTGGTTGCAACACTGGATTGTTTATTTTATTTATCTTCCAATGAAAAGTTTCACCATGTACTATGAAAGGTTTCGCGTTTATATTGGCCTACGAGAAAAAAAATTCCATCTCACATGGAAATGGAAAAATCGGACTAACAAGAAAAAAGCACAGGTTAATATAAGTGCAGGAAAGGCATTGCGAATGTGAAATGTTGGTACATTAATAACCGGTGTAACCGAGAGAATGTTCAATGAAACCAAGGAAAGGTGCATGCATCGGATGTTAATTTGTGGGATGAAGTACACTTCTGTTGCACTTGGTCGGCCATTACAGAAACGGTTAATGTTGATTGCAGATGACCCTGGAGTTGTCGTCCTTTGATGGCCCATATGTGCTCGATTGGAGACAGATCTGGTGATCGAGCGGGCCAAAGGAACATGACACTCTGTAGAGCATGTTGAGTTACAATAGAGATATGAGGGTGAGCGTTACCATGTTGGAAAACACTTCCCAGAACGCTGTTCATGAATGGCAGCACATCGTACTAAATCAACAGGCTGATGTACAATTTGGCGATCATGGCAACCCTCAGAGTGTTCCTGCTGTCACACGAAATCACACCCCAGACCATAATTCCAGATTCAGGTCCAGTTCATGTAGCACACATACAAGTTGGCTGCAAGACCTCAACTATCCTCCTTCTAACCAACAGACTACCACCACTGGTGTCAAAGGAGCACAGGCTTTCGTCAGAAACACAACAGACCTCCACCCTGCCGCCGAATAAGTTCTCGCTTGATTCCACTGAAAACGCAAATGATGGTGGTTTGGGGTCGGTAGACTACACTCTACAGGGCATCTTCATCAGCTGGAAGCAACCGATTTATAATGGATTCTTGTCTCACAGTGGTGGCAACTACTGCTCAGATTGGTGCTGAAGATGCAGTACGATACGCCAGAACCATATACCGACCACTATGGCCTTTCCCTTCGGTAATGACAAGTAACCGTCAAGAGCACGGTTTTCTTGCCTGTAAATTGTCGTTAGCACCGCTACCAGTAATCATGTGCAGTGGTTATATTTATGCCAAGTATTTCTGTAGTTACTTGGAAGGAACATCCAGGTTCTTGAAGCCCTATTACATGACCTTGTCGAAACTAGGAGAGGTGTTGATAATGGCGTCTTGGTCGCCTGAAAGGCATTCTTGACCAACTTCAACTCACCACGTCCAATCTCTGAGGTAACTAAGCCTGCCGGCCGTTACAGTGCGTATTTAAAGCAAACCTGATATGCATCATCTTAGCGACCCTATTAAAGCCCCTCTTATACGAATGGTACCAAATGTGATTGGACGTCATCTTTCAGTTGTAGAGACATGCCTACGAACTTTCGTTCATGTTGCACAAATCCTTCTCGGTGATGCGAATCTTTTTTCCCTTAGTGTATACATAAAAAAAACACTTACTGATAGGGAAGAAGTGAAATAGAGGTAAACCACGCCCAAAAGACGTGGAAGCTCCAGCAAGTGGTTGCCATTGTCAGCCTTTTTAAAAAAGGTATCACGCGGTGCCCTATAAAGCATATAACTTGAGAACAGCCAAGAAGTATTCAAAACAAATAACAGGCATAGTCTCACAAGAAGTACATTCATCTGTGTAAGTTGGTAGCAGATTATCTTCTCAGATACGCTCTGCCGTCCACTAAAACGAGATCAAGGCTACACAGATGCATTACGCAGTAAATGCTAGTATATAAGAGGCGCAGTTGCACATGACCCCGGCTGTGCACGTAGTAACTTGTCAGAGACGTATAACAAGTGTACGGCTACCGTACACAGCCCACATGAGATGGTGCATGTAGGCGATGCGTTGCAACTGCCATGAGGTTTTCAGATGTAATCACAAGGAGCAGAAGTGACAACGCAATATAAAAGATTTTGCTTAGGGTGCATGTAAAATGTTGACACAAATGGGCCATAACAAACTAGAATAAACATTTTTTTTAAAAAAATCAAAAATGAATGCAGCGCAAACGAATAAGACCAGCACGAATAGACCAAGAGAACTAATTTCTCAGTGAGTATGGCAGCGTTACGGCTAAAAATCACATCGTAGACTTTCAGCCCCCTCAGTCAAAGTTAGGCCACAGATGCGCCAAATAGCGTTATGTTATAGTCAGTAGCCTCAGAAAGTAATACAGAATAGTTAATATCCTATCCAAATGCTAACAACTGAGTCAAAATATTTTCCATTAGAACAATGACTGATGTTGTTGTTGTTGTGGTCTCTCAGTCCTGAGAATGGTTTGATGCAGCTCTCCAAGCTACCCTATCCTGTGCAAGCTTCTTCATCTCGCAGTACCTAATACAACCTACATCCTTCTGAATATGCTTAGTGTATTCATCTCTTGGCCTCCCTCTGCGACTTTTACCCTTCACGTTGTCCTCCAATACTAAATTGGTGATTCCTTGATGTCTCAGAACATGCCCTACCAACCGATCCCTTCTTCTTGTCAAGTTGTGCCACAAACTCCTCCCCAATTCTATTCAATACCTCCTCATTAGTTATGTGATCTACCCATCTAATCTTCAGCATAGAAAACCTAAAACAAAAATAAAAAAAATTAAAATTGCAACAGTGTAGAAAATTAAATGTAACGCATCCTGTATTGCATATAACAGTAGAACTACAAATAACAAAAATCTTTAAAAACTTAAAATTTTAAAAGTAAAAAAGCCTTTTAGATACAAAAAAAATTACAAAATTCAGAGGCCACTGAAAGTGGCTAACGACATCCAGGTGAAAAATTTACTAAAACAATGACTTCATGATAACAAAACATATTTCTTTAACCTCGATGGTGTTAGTTATTTTTTATAGTTGAAAGGTGTATTGCATTTCTTGGATTTCCTGTGTGAGCTACCGTATTGTTCAATATGATATACGCTACATTCGATCCTCTACACTGATGCTATTTTAAATTTTTTTCTGCTTTAGATTTTTATCAGCCATTGTTTTAATGGAATATCCAATGACCAACCAAAGCTAAATGATCATCTGTGACGATGTTCCACTTTTCAAACTCAGTGCAACAGAGTCTGTTTGGCATGGATTCAATAAGTCCTTGGCAGGATTCCAGGACCATATGGCATCAGAGGTCTACGTAGAGGTCAAGCTATTCGCGCAAATTACGGAATGGTGCTTCGTGGGCGCGCAGCTGGCGCCCGATGTGTGTTGCAACTGACTACAGATCAGGCACATTTCTTGGCCAAGACATCAATATGAATTCACTACAATGCGCCTGAAACCAGTGTGGCAACATTTTAGCTCCATTCTGATCTTGCAACACGAAAAGTTATCCTGCGCGAAGATGTCATCGTCGTAGGGGGGAGACTTCAAGCACGAAGCGATGCTTGTGGTCCGCAGTAAAGTTCACGTAGTTCCCTGCTGTCATGATGCCTTCGATTACAACCACAGATCCCATCGACGCCCAACTCAGTGTACCCTCATAATATACACTCCTGGAAATTGAAATAAGAACACCGTGAATTCATTGTCCCAGGAAGGGGAAACTTTATTGACACATTCCTGGGGTCAGATACATCACATGATCACACTGACAGATCAACAGGCACATAGACACAGGCAACAGAGCATGCACAATGTCGGCACTAGTACAGTGTATATCCACCTTTCGCAGCAATGCAGGCTGCTATTCTCCCATGGAGACGATCGTAGAGATGCTGGATGTAGTCCTGTGGAACGGCTTGCCATGCCATTTCCACCTGGCGCCTCAGTTGGACCAGCGTTCGTGCTGGACGTGCAGACCGCGTGAGACGACGCTTCATCCAGTCCCAAACATGCTCAATGGGGGACAGATCCGGAGATCTTGCTGGCCAGGGTAGTTGACTTACACCTTCTAGAGAACGTTGGGTGGCACGGGATACATGCGGACGTGCATTGTCCTGTTGGAACAGCAAGTTCCCTTGCCGGTCTAGGAATGGTAGAACGATGGGTTCGATGACGGTTTGGATGTACCGTGCACTATTCAGTGTCCCCTCGACGATCACCAGTGGTGTACGGCCAGTGTAGGAGATCGCTCCCCACACCATGATGCCGGGTGTTGGCCCTGTGTGCCTCGGTCGTATGCAGTCCTGATTGTGGCGCTCACCTGCACGGCGCCAAACACGCATACGACCATCATTGGCACCAAGGCAGAAGCGACTCTCATGGCTGAAGACGACACGTCTCCATTCGTCCCTCCATTCACGCCTGTCGCGACACCACTGGAGGCGGGCTGCACGATGTTGGGGCGTGAGCGGAAGACGGCCTAACGGTGTGCGGGACCGTAGCCCAGCTTCATGGAGACGGTTGCGAATGGTCCTCGCCGATACCCCAGGAGCAACAGTGTCCCTAATTTGCTGGGAAGTGGCGGTGCGGTCCCCTACGGCACTGCGTAGGATCCTACGGTCTTGGCGTGCATCCGTGCGTCGCTGCGGTCCGGTCCCAGGTCGACGGGCACGTGCACCTTCCGCCGACCACTGGCGACAACATCGATGTACTGTGGAGACCTCACGCCCCACGTGTTGAGCAATTCGGCGGTACGTCCACCCGGCCTCCCGCATGCCCACTATACGCCCTCGCTCAAAGTCCGTCAACTGCACATACGGTTCACGTCCACGCTGTCGCGGCATGCTACCAGTGTTAAAGACTGCGACGGAGCTCCGTATGCCACGGCAAACTGGCTGACACTGACGGCGGCGGTGCACAAATGCTGCGCAGCTAGCGCCATTCGACGGCCAACACCGCGGTTCCTGGTGTGTCCGCTGTGCCGTGCGCGTGATCATTGCTTGTACAGCCCTCTCGCAGTGTCCGGAGCAAGTATGGTGGGTCTGACACACCGGTGTCAATGTGTTCTTTTTTCCATTTCCAGGAGTGTAGTTGTGCCCTCACCAGGCTGTATCTGTGGTGCGTTGTAAGTTTAGTGCACCCATTAACGTGGATGACGGCGAATACGGACCCAACAATCGAGCATGTGTAGGAAGAAATGAGATTTATTCGACAGGCGACACGTTTCTATTGATCCACGCTGAAATGTCAGTGATGCAGAGCGCACTGCAGTCCAAACTGACGATGTTGATGGGTCAACAAAGGAACACGTAGGGGGCGTGTGATGTGGAGCTCCGTGTACAACGATAACCTTGGAACGATGTGTTCCGGAACACTTGTGCCTGCTCCAGCACTGTACTCTGTCGTCAGATCCTGTTTTGGACTAAACAGGGGGGATCCTCCGAAGTCTACGTTTTGACATGGGACGTGGTCGTCCACTGCTATGCGCCTTAGTCGTTGTATCACTGTCTCCAATCATTTCTCATAGGCGCTCACGACGGCAGTACGCCAACAAAGCGACCAGCGTCACCATTTCTGAGATTGTCATTTCCTGCCGCAGCGCCACGATATCTGTCCTGTGTCAAAACCGCTAATATCAGTGGATATCCGCATTTGCGGCTCGTTTCTTCGCTACAATGACTGCCCACTCATCTCTCTTCAGCTTACATTCTTTCCTTACTGCATGACATGCCCACACCATCACCAAGAGGCATTCAGTCTTCTGATGGGCAGTACCCATTATGTTTTTGCTCGTCGGTGTATTACGACTCAGTTATTAGCCTCTGGATAGGGTATTAACGATTCTGTATTACTTTCTGGGGTTGATGACTCTAATATGACGCTATGTAGGGCATCTGTGGTCTAACTTAGAGTGAAAGGGCGAAAGTATACGATGCATTTAGCCAGTAATGCCGGCAGACTCACTGACCGATTACTTCTCTTGGTTTGCTCGTGCTGGCTTTATTCGTTTACTGCTATTTCATTTTGAATTTTTTTAAATTTATTTATTCTTGGTTGTTACGGCCCATTTGTGTACTAATTGTACTTACGTTTTAAGCAAAATCTGTTATATATGGCGTTATCACTTTTCCTCTTGGTGATTACATCTGGAAACCTCATGGTAGTTGCGACCCATCGCCTACATGCACCATCTGACGTGGGCTGTGTGTCAGCCGTACACTTGTTATACATGTCTGACACAGTTACTGCCGGCCGTTGGTGGCCGAGCGGTTCTAGGCGCTTCAGTTTGGAACCGCGCGACCGCTACGGTCGCAGGTTCGAATCCTGCCTCGGGCATGGATGTGTGTGATCTCCTTAGGTTAGTTAGGTTTAAGTAGTTCTAGGTTCTAGGGGACTGATGAACTCAGCAGTTAAGTCCCATAGTGCTCAGAGCCATTTGAACCACAGTTACTACGTGCACAGCTGGGAGCATGCAATTGCGCCTCCTGCATATTGTGTTTACTGTGTAATGCATAACACTCGCCGGACGCTCGAATGAGGCACTGGCAGTTCACTGCTTGCGCAGCAAGCAGGCTGCTCAAACGTTGGCCGAATTCTTTTCATCACGTTATCATCAGAGGTGTGAGTTCGACCTGTACTCTTACCCTTGATCAACAATCCTGTCTCTTCAAAGTCGTGATTACAACAACGAATGTTTGTGTGTGCAGGCAGATCAATGCAAAAACGTTGACCAAAAGCATCCTGATGGAAATCACTGACTCACCTTTGCAAACTGCAACACCTAAAAGTCTTCTGTTGAGTAGACGCCATCTTACTTCCGACTGACTGAAAGCTGAGAAGACGCTATGACTGACGTCTAACAGTGATCTTCTGAAACTCTAGGTCAGGCCCATTCAAAAATTAGACTGCCAGCACGTCATATGTTTTGTAATTATTACCGTCCAAAATCACGTTATTTTTGGGAACACCCTGTATAGTGTTTGTTACTGAACAAGGATTGTGTTGAGTTCTTGACCCTGCTTTCGGAAGCGCCTGCGCTCCTGGGTCTTGGGTCGCCGCCCTGGCACTGTGACTGAAATGCGACGAAGCGATGCCGCGCGCAGAAAACCGCCAGCGAGGAAGTTTAATAGCGGGCGGCAAAAAAGAATGTGGGCTCAGTGATGTACAGGCCGTGCCCCGCCATTACGACCACTCCGGGACGCTCCTCTCGGTTTTATTCTAAAGGCTTGCGGTTCCGTCGTTTAGTGGACTTCCTGCTGTAATTATTCTCGCCCTGACACAGATTTTCCTCCTCTTTCAATTTACCCTCTGTTCTCCTTCCGTCTTCTTCGTAGAGTCGTTACGAGGGCAAAGCAGCGAAAACAGGTCACGCAGCGACGCAAAGTAAAACGTTTTATCTTTCTTTAGTCGGTAGGAAATAACACGTCCCTTCTCGAAATGTTTTTTCTGCTGTTAAATATCCCGTCTTATCGCCGTTAAGGCCAGGCTGTTGTTGGTATAACGGCTCCGTACGCATACTTGCAGTTATCAGTACACTCTAATAAGGAAAAGTTAGACTGCTTGTATCATTCATTTGCTCCATTTCAGAGATCTCTATATCGGTACAACGAATCTCTTCTACGTCCTTGACCCCTTCACAGTTAAGGAAATAGACACTGATGACTTATCGATCTTGGTAGCGGTTTTTAAGCAGTCAAATACTCATAGAAAATTAGCAACCGTTACAAAAACATTAACTGGTGAGAACTATGAATACAGGTCAATAGCACTACCGTTACTGTATCTCAGCCAGCGAAACCGTGACTCTAGACTGACATTCTTTAATTCGTTTTAAATGTTAATGTCTGAAAGTTTTAAGTGTTGTTAATGAAACGAATTGTTAGATGACAAATAACACACGCTATAATCTGTACGTAATAACTGAATCTATATTCTTTATCGTTCCTATTCATCTCTTACAAACAATATTTTCATCGGCGATACACTGAATAGCTCTTCAAATGTACTGAAAGATTCTGCCTTTGAATGTATCTCTCTATTGTAGGACACACTCTTATGAAATTAACATGATTATCTTATAAAATGTTAACACAAGTAAACACACCCGTAAGTGTTAACTTCAACGTTAACATATTAAATTAAGTGTCCACTTTAAAGCTATTCTTATATAATCGACGTAATATGTCTTCAACAATTAATCGAACTTTCCTTCACTTCACTCATATTAACACGAATGTTAAGTAATCTCACGTCATAGTAAAGTAAAAAAAAATAAACGTAGTCGGCAACGACGCAACCAGCCACCAGTACTTTTTGCTTTCGCCATGTTACTTAATATCCGCCTCTCATAAGGTTACGACCTTGAGAATTGTAAAATAATAACTTTAAACGTGAACTTCACCCTTAAATATTTTTAATCAGTGTAGTCAAGCCCTTCATGCACCAGGATGGGCCACGGACCACGTCTCAAAGACCTTATTCACTCCAAAATATTACTCATATCATTGGTAATTTTTTAAAAACCGTTCGATGGATTTCGACACAGTAGTCTTGATATAACTAACTGTGTTTTGTTACGTACGACAGACAACTTACACAATACTAACGCATGTAAGATTTAGAGTGTGATGACATATAATAGTACGAGTGACCGATGTACAGCGTAATTTTTATTGTAACATGTGACATGCTACTATAAAGTATCATAAATTGATAACAGAACTGTATAGATAACTGATCATCGGTTATCGCATGAAAAAAACCTTGTTTTCTGCTGCGTCAATTTCCGATAAAATACCAACTTTTTCACTATTGTTTCCATCATCTTCGTGAAGGGTTAAATTTTAATCTCGTGAAACTGGCAAAGTTCCCAATTTTATGCCAAGAAGACAGCATCAGATTGGCCGGATTACATCACGATAACTTCACAAAAATGGCTTGCATTGAGATGGCGTCCTCCACGTCCAAGTCCATAGATTACGTTTGCTGGCTTTATCCAATGGTACTTGCAACGCCGTCATTCGCAAAGGGCTGTAATCTTCCAGAAGTACTCATCTGCGCTCAATCTTTATCAAGAGCACACAATCATGCTTTAGTAAGCGTGTAGCCAGTTTACCGATTACAGATATTTCTACAGTCTAATTTGAACTGCTTCTCTTATCGCAGAGTCTTAACAGTTCCATGCGTGAGCAAGAATTCTCGTTTGATCGAATGAAATGTTGCGTTTATTTAACAGGCTACGCACGGCAATTACTACAATCGCTGCACCCATACGAAAGCAACCGATGACATCACAAACTTCCCTCCCACAAGCCGCCCAGCATTAACTGACGCAAGCGATGCTGAAGGACCTGCTAAGATTAGAGGTCACTCTCTACAGCGCTGTATCTCGCCATCAGCTTCATTAAAAAAAAAAAAACCTTCCTGCAACAGCCATTAAGGAAAAGCAACGCCAAACGCCAACACTTCTATAATTTATAAATTATTGAACGCAGCTTCATCAGGTTACTTGCCATTAGAAATGTGGGTGAACTCAGAGACTGTGATACAATGTACAAATTATAATAAAAATAATTTATAAATCATATCACAGTCGCTGAGAGCACCCACGTTCCTGATGGAAGGTAACCTGATAGACACTTCTCCCAGCCCCACATCCAAAAAACTTCAGTTGCAACTTGTGAACACGGCATATGTGTACACAACATTACCGGTTGCTACTTCTTCACCTACCTTTCGAACCCGATTCCCTCCCCCTAGAAATCAAAAAATAATTTTTTTTTCAATTAACAGTCTCCTGGCTGGTTTAATGCGGCCCGCCACGAATTTCTCTCCTGTCCCAACCTCTTTCAAGTAGCACCGGCAAGATTCGTCCTCAATTATTTGCAGGACTCCTTTTTTGCCAGTGCTAGTCGGCTTTTGATGTCATCGTAGCTCCGAACGACGTACGTTGTTTTCCTTCTGAAGTAGCGGGATTCCTTAACTTCATCTACTTCTTGATCACCAATCCTCAAGTTAAGTACCTCGCTGTTTTCATTTCTGCTGCTGCGCTTCACTTTCGCCTTCATTCGATTTACTTTCAGTCATTATTCTTTATTCATCGGACTGTACATTCCTTCAGCAGTTCCTGTAATTCTTCTTCACCTTCGACGGGGATGGGTATGCCATCAGCGAAACTTATCATTGATTTCCCCCCCACCCTGAATTTTAATTCAACTGTGGAAAGTTTCTTTTATTTCCGTGGTGATTGCTTTTTCAGTGTTTACGTTGGACAGTAGGGGCGAAAGACTACACCCTTTTCTTAAACCTTTTTACCCGAACACTTCGTTCTTGGCCTCCTATTCTTACTATTCCCTCTTTGTATTTGTACATTTTGTATATTACCCGTCTTTCCCTATAGCTTGCACCTATTTTCCTCAGAATTTCCAACATCTTGCAAGTTTTTTGCTTTTTTGAATTCTTTTTACTGGTCGACAGATCCTTTGAACGACTGTTGACTTTTCTCCAGTGTTGCTTCCATTATCTGCCTCAACGTCTGCTGTATATTATTCTTGTCATTAACTTGGGTGTATCAGCCGTCAAGTTCATTGTACGATGATTTTCACACTTTTCGGCTCTACCTTCGGAATTGTGCAGGTGGCGTTTTACAGAAAGTCAGATGGAATATCGCCAGAACCATACATTCTACACACCAACGTGAATTGTCGTTTTATTGCCACATTCCACATTAATTTTTCAAAATTCCGATAGTGTGTTATCTACCCGTTTTGTCTTATTCGATCTTAAGTCTTCAAAAGCTCTTAAATTCAGATTCTAGCGCCGGATCGCCTCTCTTCCATACTTACTTCTGTTTCTTGTCCTAAAATTGTCTTGACTTTCCAGTGTATTGAGTCGGTGCTCCCGATAAATATTTCATTTTCGATTTCTTCACATTTTCCCAGGCGTCATTTCGCCTTTGCTTCCCTGCACTTCTTATTTATTTCATTCGTAGGTGACTTGTTCTTCTGTATTCCTGGATTTCCCTGAAAATTATTGTAGTTCATTGTTTCATTGATCAATTTAAGTATTTCTTGTGATACAAATGGTTTCTTCGCAGTTGTAGTCTTCGTACCTATATTTCTCTCTCCAACTTCTGTGATTGCTCTTTTTACAGACCTCCATTCCTCTTGAACTGAACAGTTTACTGCGTTATCGTAGAATCTAGAGCCTCAGGGAACTTAGACCATATCTCTTCATTCCTTAGTACCTCCGCATCCCACTGCACTGGTATTTCCTAATTAGTCTCTTGAACTTCCGCGTACTTTTTACCACTACTAAATTGCGATCTGTATCTATATATGCTCTTGGGTACACCTTAAAATCCAGTATCTGATTTCATAAGCTCTGCATGACCATGATGTCATCTGACTGAAATCTTCCCGTTTGTCCAGGCCTTTTCCAAGTATATTTCTTCCTCTTGCGATACCTTGAACAGAGTATTCGCTATTAATAGCTGAAATGTATTAGAGAAAATCAGTCTTTCTCCTCTCTCATTCCTACTACCAAGCCCGTATTGTTTCGTAGCCAGTTCTTCTACTCCTTCTTCTACAACCGCATCCCAATCCATCATGACTATTAGATTTTCACCCCCTTTACGTATTGAATTAACAGTTCAAATTTCCTCATAAGCTGTCTTTCTCTTCTGCTTGCGACGTCGGCATGTACTTCTAAGTTGTCGGTGTTGGTTTGCTGTCGATTCTGATGAGAACAACAAAGTCAGTGTAAAGTTCACAGTAACTCACTCTCTCCATTCCTTCCTACTCATAACGAATACTACTCCTACTATATCGCCTTATGCTGCTGTCGATATTACGCTATACTCATCTGACCATAAATCCTTGTGTTCTTTCCGTTTCACATCACTGAACCCCACTATAATTGAGTTCGCAGTCCTACTACTGCCAAAAATTACCCATTTCATTGAACACCTCATGACCGATTGTAGAAAACGCTGACCTGTCTACACTGCAAAGCCTCTCGTTCTCTTAAAGAGTGCACCCACTTTGCTTCCCCTTATACCTGCAAGGCGTGTAACAACTCTCATCCGACCGTTTCCACGAAATGCGAATCCCCGTCCCCACGTACCAAACCTGATCTTGTCTCGATCCATCACCATTTGTAACCTCATTCATCCCAACGGTTCACTCCACCCATTTTCTAAAGATATGAAATATCGATAATCGTCCTCCAAAACATCCATCTATTTCAATTTAGACACAATCCCAAAAAATCTGCCTTCGTGACCTCTCCGTTTTCCATGTCCACACGGAAGTCACTTACTGTTACAATCAGGTCCACTTCGTCGTCACCCTCCTCTACACAGTAGCAAGTTTTTTTCATCTCAGAGTAATACTTACGACCCATGCCCTCAACTATTCGTTGATGTGTTCCAATCGGTATTCCATACAATTTTCACCCACTACAGCTCGCTCTAGTATCTCGGAGGCTGTTCTCTGGTGTCTCGACATACGTCCTGTCATCCTGCCCCTCCTTCTTGTCAGTGTTTTTCGTATGTCGCTTTCTTCACCGATTCTGCGGAGAACCTACTTATTCTTTATCAGTCCACCTAATTTTCAACATTCTTCTGTAGCAAACACTCCGATTCTGCTGACTTCGGGCTTTCCCGCATGTCGCCTATGCCCATAATTCACTGTCGTACAAACGTACATTCGCAGAAAATTCCTCCTCAAATTAAGCCTTATGTTCTACACAAGAAAACTTCTTTTAGACAGGAGTGATTCCTTTGCATGTTCTAGTCGCCTTTTTATCTTTTTGTGTCTCCCCGATTCGTCCGGCATGTGCTATTTTGCTCCAAGGCAGCAGACATCCTTCGTTTGGTATACGTCATAATCTCTAGCTTTGATATTAAATTTCTCGCTGTTCTCATTTCTGCTACTTCTCATTACTTTTGTCTTTTCCTATGTATTCCAAATCCTGTACATTACTGATTAGACAATACATTCTGTTCAAGAGAATCTGTAATTCTTCTTCAATGGCGCTGGAAATGTCGTCAGCCGACATTATTATTCATATCCTTTCAAGCTCAATTTTAATTCCATTGTTGAATCTTTCATTTAGATGCGTCATGGCTTCCTCGATGTACAGATTGAACATAAGGAGTCAAAGAAGACTGAGTCACTGTCTTACACCCTTTTTAATAAAAGGACTTCGTTCCCTGTATTCCAGTCTTGTGGTCCCCTCTTGGTCCTTGTACTTATTGTACATTTCTCCTATTTTTCGTAGAACTTGAAACATCTTGCACCGCATTACAGTGTCGAACGCTTTGTCTAGGTCGACATATCCAATGAATGTGTCTTGGTATTACTTTAGTCTTGCTTCCATCATCAAGAGCCGCATCGGAACTGCCCCAACTGGCGCCTTTATCTTTCCTAAGACCAAACTCATCGACATCTAACAGATTCTCAGATTTCTTTTCCATTATTCTGTATATTATCCTTGGCAGCAGGTTGGACGTATGAGCTGTTAACCTGATGGTGCGCTAGTTCTTGCACTTACGAGCCCTAGCTATCTTCGGAATTGTGTCAATGATATTTTTCCGAAAGTCCGATGGTGCTTCACCGGTCTAATATGTTCTACACACGAACTTGAATAGTGATTTGGTTGCCACTTTCACCAATAACTGCAGATATTCTAATGAATTGTTTTTATTTTTTATTTTATTTGATCTTAGACTCTCCAGAGCCCTTGCAAATTCTTACTCAGATACTGGATCCCCTATGTCTTCCTCTTCAACAATAGTTTCGTCGTCTATCACGTTATCGCACAAGCCCCCTCCCCCCTTTAGTATTCTCTTTCCACCTACCTGCTCTCTCCTTTGGGTTTAACAGTGAAATTTCCGTTGCAGTCTTTAATGTTACCAGCCTGCTTTTAATATCGCTGTACGTGTTTTGACTTACTGATACGCTGATTTCCTCAGATTTTTCTTGTAACCATTTTACCATGGTAGCTCTGCACTTCCGGTTTATTTGATTACTAATAGCTTTATATTGCTGTGTTCCTGTTTTCGTTGAATATTTCTGTCTCTTTTCTTTCGTCGATCAACTGATGTATTTCTCCTGTTACCCAGGGTTTCTGCGCAATTATCTTCCCTGTACCTGCGTTTGTTCAATATCTGTGTTTGCTCTTCTTAGAGATAGCACTTCTCTCGAACTGAACTGCCTACTTTAGTATTCCTTAACGCTGTAGCAACATATGTACCGACATTCAAACGGATCATCATTTATTTGTTCGTTAGTATCCCGTTTTCTCTCACATTGGTTCTGCCGGAAGATTCTGATAACTTGAGTTTACTCTTCATCATCACATAAGTATTGATCTGCTCCTCTATACACCTTGCAATCCAGGTATCATTATTCCTCGGGCTTGGAACCACAATCAACACTCAGCGGTATAAAGACACTTTGCAGCAACTCGATGCTTCAGATAATCAAAACGCCACGGAATCTGTTGGACGGAATCATACTCTTGGACGATAACGCCCGCCCTTACATTGCCTTTCGGAAGAAGGCTACGCTTCGACGATTTGGTAGAGAAACGCTGCAGTGTCGTCCATATAGTTTGGGTTATTAACCGTGTGATTTTCACATCCTTGACAACCTGATGAAAGATATGCGTCGTCGTCGATTTCTGTCGGTCGAGGAAGAGCAAGAGCGAGTGCGGCTATGGATCCGTCAGCGGCCGACCACCGTGGTCTAGGAAAATGCAGCTGATCATATTGTCTCCCAGTTGGATACGTCTTAAGGCGTGAAGTGATTACTTTTGAATGGAACCATAGCACGAACAAGCTGTGGTGAGTGTTCGGTTTTCATGTGACTGTTCTTAATAGTATATGCACCTAGCAGCGAATAATAAAAGTGCGGATGCACACTATGTCCGGAATCTTATGCGAATCAGGTAAGGCCGTTAGGAATTAGGGTAACGGACTGTGGACGCTACGGATGCAGTGAGTGACAAGTTTAGAATTGGCGTTGGACGGGCCGCTGCTTGGATAGCTGAACTGGTTAAGGCGATTGCCTGAGTGAAGTTGGAAATCTGGGTTCGAGCTTTGGTCCGCACAAATTTTACCAATGGCCACTCGATTTATTTCGATACCCGATTGCAGCTGAGGTCTGAGTCTCTCTTGCGTCAGGTAGGTACAACATTTGAACGCTAAATCACAAATGGTATCCTTTCTTTCCGTTCTTTCAGACAAATTTTCTTGTTAAGGCGATTAGGCCGCTACCAGAAATTAGTAAGATGTAAGTCGTGAACACCAGATGAGATTTTATTTCTTATATCTTTTTTATTCAATGTGTTCTGTAATTATCTGTTACTGACTACATTTGTTTCCCGAATTAGCCACTAGTCCTATGTAATTAAATGCTGATGTAATGCTTAGCACTGATAAATGAAAGAAAGAATATGATCCACAGTTAAATGTGTCACCAGAAAATGTGAAATATTGCTCTGTCAAGTGTAATCCAACCACGTTTCAGTGTGTTTTGACAAGGACGTAGTGTATTCCATTACCTATTAGTAACAACTTATTTAGAAGACAATTGCAGTACTGACAACGCGTGGCTATAGTTATAGTGATAACTACTACAATGCTGTGATGACGGCTACCAACAACTATCAGATTGTTGTGAAGCATAATATAGGTCGAGTTACGTTGATGTGTTCTGTGGCTATGTTCGATGTCTCTCTGCAGTAACCACTGACAGACAGCAAACGGCAGCACTAGTGGTGGAGGTGGATGTATAAAGCTTGTCGGGGGAACGCGGTAAAAGTGAATTCATTGTAATGTGGAAGTGTAGCGATTTGTCTGACGTCCAAAAGGGCAAGATCATTGTCTTTCGGCCTAGGGATGGAAGCATTTCCGAAATGGCTAAGTTTTTATGTTCCCATGCCTCTGTGCGTTATGTACACTGTTCCGGGCTTTCCTTTAAAAAATGTGAAATGATGTTGGTGTGGTGCTCAACTACGTACCCACAGACTCAGAGTTGAAATATTGAAAATTCTGGCTGGGATAATAGTTGCCGCATTACAGGCCAAATACTGCTCAGTCTGCAGTATAAAATACGAATATACACATGAATCGAATGCTCGAAGATTCCTATCACTAGGTAATTGCGAATGTAACGTGGAAATTTATAAATGACGAATTGCAATTAAATACAATCTGCAGGTACTATCGTAACGACTTTAAATGATGAGTACGATAGTAGAAGTACTTTTGAGAATGTGGTATATTTCTGCAAAACACTTATTGGCGTCGATGGTCCAGCTATTAAATAAAATATAAGTTGAATAACAGGGAGACAATGGATCCCTACTTCACGTAATTACTTATGAACGACAACATAGCTCGCGAGATATTCACTTCTAACCGCATACTGCGTCTTCACTGTAGAAACCACCGAAATCTCAAAAGTTCGTAAGTCGGCACTCCGAAGAATTTCTATCATCCACGATCACGTGCAAACCGCTCCAAGTCTCTCTCGCTACGCTACATCCGAAGCGCCGTACTGTCCCAGGCTCCCCCACTTCCACACACTCTCTCCACGTTTCCTTTTTGGAACGATCGCTGTGATTGGCTGGAGCGCTCCCGCCCTGTCTTCGAGCCAACGCACACTCACGAACATATTGAAACACTATCGAAATACTGGATTTACATGTAAATAACTTGAAATTAAATAAATATTCCTACGGCTCTAACAGACTTTATTAAATACATAAACAAATTAAATAAACTTATATCAAAGGAATAGAAGATTTTTGAAAACGTAGTCAGCGATCTTAAAAGTAGTTAAAATAAAAATTTAAAAGAGTCTTCATCGCAATCTTGTTAAAATACTTTTTATTGGAGTGAGTCACTCTAATAAAAAATACTTTAACATGATTGCAATCAAGACTGTTTTAAATTTTAATATTATCAAAGGAATAGAACCGAAGGTAAGCCAGTAGCCTAATGTCTCTGTGCTTTCTACGAAGGTTGTTTTTTAAGAAAGGGCCGTTCGCGCATATAGTCCCGTAGTTCGCGCGGACGCCTCAACAAGCCACCGCGCCACTTGCCGGCATCCTTCCCGTTCACACTGATGCAAGTTGCAGCTCTGTAGCTGACGTGTACGCATCGCTGTGCTACTGTATAATGTTTACGATTATTGAATCGCCCGCGGCGAGTGAGAAATGATCAGTGATACGTTTTTTGACCCGCAAGAAGCCTATCAGCTGCAGAAATTCATCGCAGTTAACAGAAGTTTGTGGCTTGAATGCAATGAGTGAAGGTAAAGTGCGTCAGTGGGTTAGAGAGGTTAAAAATGGCCGTCAAAACGTCCATGGCGAAGAACGCTCAGGGCTGTCCTCTGTGATCACTGATGATTTGGTGGCTGCAGTCGAAACAAAGATTCGTGAGGACAGAAGATTCACAATTTCCACTCTTTCTTTGGAATTTCCACAAGTTTCAAGATCGGTTTTGTACAAAATTGTGTCTGAAAACCTAAACTTTAAGAAACTGTGTTCTCGGTGGGTACCCAGACTCCTCACAGAGGACCACAAAGGGAAGAGATTTGCCACTTCATTGGACTTTTTGATTCGTTACGAGGAAGAAGGGGATGACATGTTGAGTCAAATTGTCACTGAAGATGAAACATGGGTATCCCATATCACTCTCGAAAGCAAGCGACAATCGATGGAATGGCGACACACAACCTCACCCGTCCAGGTCAAACTCAAACAGACGCTGTCAAAGCGCAAGATTATGGCAACTGTGTTCTGGGACCGGCGCGGTGTTTTGCTAGTGGACTTGATGCCACGAGGAACGACATTCAACTCCGATGCCTACTGTGCAACTCTAAAGAAGCTCCGCAGAGCAATTCAAAACAAAAGGCGCGGCATGCTGACAAAAGGAGTTTTGCTCCTGCACGATAACGCTAGGCCTCACACCTCTCAAAAGACTCGGGATTTGATTGATTCTCTTGGCTGGGAAGTTTTGGACCATGCACCATACAGCCCCGACCATGCTCCTAGCGATTTTCACCTTTTCCGGTACCTGAAACACCATCTTGGCGGGCAGCGCTTCAATGACGACGATGAAGTGACAGCGGCCGTGAACTCTTGGCGGCCGAATTCTTTGAAGAGGGAATTAAAAACTTAGTTGTACGGTATGACAAGTGCTTAAATAAAAAAGACAACTATGTAGAAAAATTGGTAAAAGTGTGTAGAATCAGAAAATAAAAGTCTTTTTACAAAAGTATTTGTATCTTTTTTTTAAAAATAAAAACGGCCCTTACTTAAAAAACAACCCTCGTAAAACACAGTAAATATTTAACCAATTTCTTCATGAATAGTATATCTCGGATATAAACACATAGACGAATAAATATATTTATAAGCAGGCTGCTACCGTTTCTTCGTGTAACTGTGGAGTGCTTATGGCCTGACGCCATCGATAGTAATCGGCCACTTTGACCACCAATAACTCACGTGCTATTCAAGTTACATGACCGTAATTCATACCAATTTAGGTGTACACTGATAGCTTTCTAAAGACACGTCGATCGACGGAATCGTTTAGAATTTGGAAATTCGTTGCTGGGTGTTACTTATATAATTTAACGTCAGATACAAAACTTTAAACAAATACAGGTATTGAAAATCTGACTACACCATCAGAATCGTCGTGCAAATTATGGTAATGTACATGTGGCTGCTATTAATTCCTATAGGAACTGCGAAATGTCTGCTATTAAGATTTCACAAAGTCCGCCATCTTTGGCACTCCTGGCATAGACATTTCCTTTATCGACACAAAGCAGCGTTCTCGTCACGGCGTCAACATGGAATTCTCAGCCACGTAACTGGGCTAGACCCCTCTTGCTACAGCCAACGTCCGGCACCACGTGGTCGGCATGCCGAGCGGCCCGTGCGGCCACGCAAACTCCGAACTTGGAATATTTTCAAGGCGCCGCAATTGGCTCGTTACCTCACTCTGTGCATGGGCAAATGGCACCATCCGAAACGGGCGCTGAGGTAACTGTGATTCGCCATGGGCCATAGGCGACAGGGATGAATGGCGGCTGCAGGTATGTGTACTGGCGAATAGACTTGAACCTGTTGAGCAACTGACCATGCAGCTACCAACAGCGTCTCTACAACGACTGTTCAGAGCACTTTTCTGCTAATGAGCCTCCGCAGCAGGTTTCTGGTTCATGCCTGCATGATGACTGCTGACTATTGTTCATCGTCAACGGAGTCTCGAAGCTGCACGCCGATGCCGCAGCTAGATGTCCACTGAGTAGAAGCAAGTGGCGTTTTCAGGTGATTCGTGTTTTATGTTGCATCAGATACACGGCCATTGCCTTGCAAAAACTGTCGGAGTGAGGCTAGAGGGGGGGAACGATATCGTCTGGCGAATGTTTTCGTGGCATTCCTTGGATGATTTCGTCTTTCTGGAAAATAAAATGCATCAACACAGTAATGCATCTATCCTTGGGAATCATGTCCATCCCTTCATGTAGTTTGTTTTCCCATTGTCGCAATGGCATTGTTTTCCCATTGTCGCGATGGCATCTACCAGCAGGACAGTACAATGTGTCACACAGCTCACAGCGTAAGTGCGTGGTTGGATGAGCCCCAGGATGGGTTTACTGTACTACGATGAACACGAAACACCTCGGATTTAACTTAATCGAGATCGGGCTGTTCGCGTCATGGAGTCTCAGTCGTGTACGCTAGCGCAACTGTCCGCGACACTGGAGAGAGCATGGCTCCACAACCCAGCCAATATCTTCCAGAACCTCATTGAATCTCTTTCAGCATGTCCGCGCTGCAAAAGTTGGTAATTCGGGCTTGAGATAGGTAATCACAGTAATCTGACTGGGCCGTGTATGTGCCCGAATACAGTAGTGACGCCATCTACATTCAGTTTATTAAGAATACGTAGCGCGTTTCTCATTCACAAGTCACGTTTGAATGTTGGTTGTGAAAAAATCGTGTTATGCCTCGTAAGAAGGAAAACACCTTCCAGCACGAATTGAAATTCGACAATGGCAGGATCGCAGCATATCATGACTACGGTGTATCTTTCCGAGATATTGGTGCTCGTGTCGATAGGGATTCCATGACACCCACGGGAATATGGGAACGAACTATAGGTTCAGTAGAGCCGTACTTTACGCCATGCACGATCCCAGCGGCCCCAAGCGTCTAGCGTACAAACCATCTATCACACCGTTCGCTGATCCAGGCTTGATCGTGACTTAAGTCGCTGCGCGGCAAGTATCGACACGGACATTGCGATATCGTCTGGAGTACCACACACTGCCAGCACGGCGCCCACTGGTGTGACTTTCTTGAGAGGCAGGGTGGGAGTGGTTAACCTTGAGACAAGACTGGACATTTCACAGGACCCAGGACGTCTGTTCTGAAGTGTCCTGATTTTTTATACAGCATCACAATAGATATTCTACAGTATGCAGGTTTGGAGGAGATCCAACGTCTTCAGACTGCATTCATCATCGTTACTCGACCCCAGCACCTATCTGTCTTGATGACTAATGGTCCGCAAGCATTACATATCTGACATGTTATGGTCCGCAAGCATTACATATCAGACGTGTTAAGGCCGGCGGCTGCGTCCTAACTGCCAGATTTTCGTGACGTTATCTTTCAGAAGATAATCCTAGGTCACGTTTAGTCGATGATCTCCCGAACTATCTCGATACAGAGGGGCTGGGTAGCAAGGTCTCATATGGGCCGAGATGACGCGCTCCAGCACTTGCCGCCACTACGAGTGCCGAACCCAGGCGTAATACTGAAGAAGCACGGAATGGTGTACTGGGACTAGTCTTCCGAGCTCTGGTCAACTCTTTGCATAGCTTGGTCAGATGGTCAGTTTCTATCAGAGGTGGCAGCCCTACGTAATAGAGCTTCCATCCCGTTTAGCAACAAATTACGCACAAATCAAATCGCACGGGGTGATCGGCTGCCGCTCCCGATTTTGTTTCATGCAACCCGCATACATCACTAGTGAGATTATGATATTTTCTCGCTCACTACGAGCAAACTATTAATTCTAAAGAAAAAATGGACAGGACCTTTTTGTAGGAAATTTCATGTAGTACAAAAATTTAATGGGATACGTTTCCACAAGAAGTAGCAATTTTCAAGTTAAAGTGACGTTCAAACGCACCCCCATTCCCACACTCAGCCCTCGTCGATCAGAATTTCTAGTATGCCACTCCCTCCTACCACTCTCAAAAAATTTGCGAGTGTACTAATTATTTTTCACATTCGAGCCTTTTTTGGTCTTTATTGACTGGCCTCATTACGCCACCGGCTGAGTCGAGCACATAAAAATATTAAACCTGAAATCTGCGTAAATTTTAGCTAAACATTTCTGATTTTATCAGCACAAAGTAAACAATTACATCGTTGTATTCGTCGAGCCATCTGACAAGAAAGCTATTTGTTCGGGCTAAATTTTGATCGATCTGCGAAAGAAACTGGCTTTAGCGTAACGTTTAGAAATATCACTTTTTTCTCTCATTACCCTACGGGGCACGTTAAAAATAATAAAGTCAACGAAACAGCCGACTAAGCTGCTGGCGTAAGCTGGCCGTGGTGTCCGAGCGGTTGTACGCGCTTCAGCCTGGAACCGCGCGACCGCTACGGTCGCAGGTTCGAATCCTGCCTCGGGCATGGATGTGTGTGATGTCCTTAGGTTAGTTAGGTTTAAGTAGTTCTAAGTTCTAGGAGACTGATGACCTCAGATGTAAAGCCCATAGTGCTCAGAGCCATTTGAACCATTTTTTTCTGGCCTAATAGCACAAACAGCAGAGACTAAAAAATTAAATTTTGGGAATAGTTAGTGAGGCCAGAAAATTTTGTGCAGTGTGAGGAGGGAGTGCCACGAATAACATAATAGAAATCCTGAGTGGTTAGGGAGAATATCGGGGTGGAGCTGCATTAGAAGGTCACAATTGTACGTTTTTCTTGAATAATGGAAGCATGTGATAAAATATGAAAATCTCGTTCATGACTTTTAAGGCCAGATATAACATTGCGGGTTTCATAAAACATGGGAAGGAGCCACTGAATCACCCTATGCGAGCATATTCTTCCCCTATGATCCGTAAGAAAAATTTCTTTATTTAATATCCTCCATGACGTTGTAATTTTAACTATCAGATGTAGATTTAGAATCACACAACACAACATGAGAAATCCGCGCCATCTCCAGGGCTGAGGTAAGCATATCTGCACAGCCCGTAAACGGCTACGAAATGCGGAGTGCTGTGTCCTCCTCTGGGATAGGGTTCGCATTGCCTTGCGGGTCACGCTCACTTTGCAAATCAGAAGCTGGCGTAATCAGCGAGCTGCTGTAACAAGGCTTGGCCGATACAAAGCCTGCCATCCATGCGGTAGATCCACACAACCGCTGCTCTTCTAGTCCCACAGTTCTACAACTGGTAGACTTGCAGGTGAAACATTCGTAATAATGCACAAAATTCGATCCAGTCGGTCTGTAAATTCAAATGTATTCTATTCCCATTTCGCCTGCTTGAGAGTTAAAACCTGCCCTGTGGCCCCCAGCCGGCCGGTGTGACCATGCGGTTCTTCAGTCTGGAACCGCGTGACCGCTACGGTCGCAGGTTCGAATCCTGCCTCGGGCATGGATGTGTGTGATGTCCTTAGGTTAGTTAGGTTTAAGTACTTCTTAGTTCTAGGGGACTGATGACCACAGATGTTAAGTCCCATAGTGCTCAGAGCCATTTTTTGTGGCCCCCATATCGGGTTGATTACCCCCTGATGATGTAAATTTCTTTATAAAAAAAGTGTAGTGTAACGTTCTATACAAACGTTTTTGTGTTTTTCTTTGTCAATGAATATGAAATGTGTAGTGTTTGTCTTACGCAAATTTACTATATGATGTGTTGTTGAGTAAGTGACTCAATCTGTAGAACCAATAGGAAATTTTCATAATGAAATTCTCTGAAATTTACCCAGTATCGTGAGCACAGAGTTCTATGGCCCTGTGCAGTAAATTGATAAATTCCACATTGCAGATAAACAATTAAATAAATCTTGCTTAGCTCTAGAGTCGCAAAGGATGCAATCTTGGTATTCTGTTCTCTCCACAGCAGGCATAGAAAATATGCAATCTTGGCACAGCGAAGTGCAATCCCGCCCGTAAAGTAGCTTCGTACAAATAATAACAATAAATTTGTTGGTAAATTAATAATTTTACAGATGTTCAGCGAAAATACTGGACGTACATTAACATACATTGCACTTTAATGATTCTAGCACACAAATATTTTTCTGACTGTGATTGAAAAATGTTTAAAAAAAATTTCCATTGGGTTCAAATAAACACGACATGGAAGGGGATGAGGTACTGATAAGGGAATATCCTAGGACCAAAGCTTCACTTTAAGAATTGTATTCCAAATGAAGTTTCTCCTTGACAAAACCTTATATCAAACATTTTACATAAACTTCAAGATCAGTGAACTTCTCAACTGGTCTTCAGATGTCACGTACTGTCGTAATTAAAAACACTTTGAATGTTACATGACAAAAAGTCTAACATCATTTGACATAATAGATTCCAAAATTTAAATTCTCTGTGTCAGGAATATAAAACACGCAAAATATTACCAGTTGGGTATACCTAATCAACCCACACATTAAATGTGATAGAACATACTTGGTATCTACATTAAAGGATCAGTACTCCAAAAATTAGCAAAATCAACATTATGCTCCTGCATACTTAAAACAAAATATACAAAATATCATTTCCTTACAAATTTGATACAGATGCTTTACCATTGAGTTACAATATGAATTAATTACTCTTCTCTAATTGCCATGCACAATGGTCAATGTTGTTAACGATCAGTATAACTTCAATTGTTGATAATCTTTTAGCCTTACAAATTAATGATACACCGTTCACGCTTTTTATAGACATAACTATGAGCTAAAATTTACGGGCTCTGTGTGGGCACAGACAATACTACTTATCACTTCATTTTATAAAAACTCTACTATGCTGCGTCCATAGACCAACATCTAAAGTCCGAAAGCTAGCCACTAGCTTTAAGTCTTACATCCTACCTATATCAGAGTGCAACGGCAACTACTACTGCGATCATCGCGCCCCTACTTACAATCGATTCTGCGACCCAGGAAACATTTTTCGTTGAGTAGTGACAAAAATACAAACTCTTCTACATATGACAAACGTTTCAGGTCATTTTTCATGAATTATACTGCAAAATCGCGCTCCGCGTCAACTGGACCTCTCTCAATGTGTAAACTGTTATTTTATGAGGGGTAGAAAGAAAGTCGTTCCAGTGTATTCCGGCAATAAAGCTAAACTGTTCATCATTACCAGTATCACTGTTTCTTAAGACTGCAATACTGATTATATAAGTGAGCAATAACTACATTTTTCCTTAGACAATAGCCTTAACGCTTGACCCAATGTTGTGGAGGTTACAGCTCATGAAACGAATCTGAAAGCGTCTTCCTCATTTATTTTGTACAGTTTTACCGAGAATTTATGTCAGTAAATTTGAGACATAGACAAATAATAGTATATAATTAAATATCTCATGAAAAGTCTTCATTGTTCGCTTTGCAACGATAAACGAAAAAACCAACAGCTCAACACAACAGCAACTACGTAATAGCTGCTACAGTGCTGTAAGACCTAAGCTGTCTTATACTGTAAGACAAAAGGAAAGGAAGAAGAAGAAGCAGTGCTACGAAGGAATTCCCTAATGAGACGGAAATCAGTAGATGTGAACTACGTGCACAGACAAACAAATGATTAAAATTTGAGAATTTTCAGTCTGTAATCTCGTTACATGGAGTAGAATTGTATTCAGTGATGAATCGAGCCCCGATGGTCAGCGGAGACGTATCTAGAGACACACTGGACAGCGATCAGTTACTGCTATTAACGTCACACGCCTTACGGCCCTAAAAGCAGGAGTGATTGGCTGCGGTGCACCTTTGGTTGTCATCCACGATACCCATACAGCGCAGCGGTACGTCGACGATATTCTACGCCCCATCTTGTTTCCCTTCGTGGCAAGCCATCATGAGCTTACATTTCACCAAGATAATGCTCGCCAGGGTACGGCTTCCCTAGCATTGCAACGTTGCTGTCTTGACCTTCTTGATAGTTAGTCTAAAGACGTACTTAAACGTAATTACAACATTTTCATACAAATGTCATAATATAATGCAGGTCACGCAGGTCAAGCCATCTTCTTGACAGATGAGAAACACGCAACTTCAATGTCGACTCTTGCCCTGCATCCTATTTTTGATTTCTTTTGATATTCTTTAGTCAGCACGGCACATTGAAACACGTCTTGTGATGCAAAAACTTGCCGGCCGGAGTGGCCGTGCGGTTCTAGGCGCTACAGTCTGGAGCCGAGCGACCGCTACGGTCGCAGGTTCGAATCCTGCCTCGGGCATGGATGTGTGTGATGTCCTTAGGTTAGTTAGGTTTAATTAGTTCTAGGTTCTAGGCGACTAATGACCTCAGAAGTTAAGTCGCATAGTGCTCAGAGCCATTTGAACCATTTTTTGCAAAAACTTGTCACCATCATTTTTGTGCCATTTTGTATTTGTTTGTGTACTAATATGCAGTTGTTGCATACGCTAATCTGACACATACGTATATGCCATTTATAATTTGTTTGGTTGTGTCTCGCTTTATTTAGGGAGTACTGTGGGAACATTTACAGCGCATTTGGACATATTTTAATGTTGTGTTTGAAGATAGTTTTGTACTCTCAGTCATTCACTCATGTTAAATTTGTAATACCAGCTGTTCACCGTGTGGTGGAGTTTTATGACAGTTGTTCACACTCATATAGTGCTAGTCGAGCACGATCTGCAGAGTCAGGAAACGTTTTTCACCATAGCGATCCAGTGGATTCAGGGTAAGTTATTTCGGAATTCTATGAGGGAGTGGAACAGCAGCAATCGCTTTGCCTGAAACCCACAAAACTGCACTGACAAGTGAACAGTGTGAAACTAGAGCGTCTTGTGAAACCGTGTTGATCGCGGTGCCGAGAAATTGAAATTTCAGATTCATGAGAGTTACTCCGTTCTGGGACAAAGCCATGGTAAGAAAAGCCAGGGGAGATATAGGAGAGGATATACAGGGAGAGAAGACGTAGATCGAGAGACGGGAAAGTTGAAGCACTTATGAAAGAATCACAAGAGGGCAGAAAACGAGTTAGGTACGAGTCAAAAGGTCTATACTGAGAGTTCGGCGGCTGGTTCAAATATGCCGACAAAATGGCTGGTGCAGTTTCAAAAACAGCATACCAATTTGGCCCACGCTGAGTCGAGTTTGAAAAAAAGTAGAGACCAACACTGCGCTTTCTCGATGATTGCAGGGTCTGGAGGATCTAACTGTATCTGAAGCGACAAAACCGATCCAGTTATCACAAAACGAGGAATTTGCTTACTCCAGTTTTATGTTTGTTAAGCCACGGTTAAATTTTCTCAGGGCGCTATCGCCAGAAATATCATACGCATTCCAGTGTGAAGACATCCGTCTTACGATGGCTAAAAAAAATCTTTCTTTAATATTACGCGATAAGCCAATTAAACACAATGGTTAAGTATTTTTTCTTCGATGCTTGATGCCCCAGAATAGCTGCTTACGTCCAATGGCAGCGTACACATTTATAGAAAGTACTGTTAATAAAACTGTACCTCTGGGCAAAAATTAATCTGAAAATATTACAAGATACCGTTCTGTATTTATTGAGATTATTCCTCTTAATACCTTCAGCATTAAATGGCAATTAAAATAGCTTATATCATTTTATCATTAATCGCGTCGCTACAAAAATGAGCCTATACAAAATGGCCAGGGTAACATTTAATTTTTACGTAGCTGAATCGAGGGCGGGATAGGTACTTTCTACTGACAAAACCACAATTTTTATAAGCAGTAGTTTCATATATATTCAAAATATTACTAGTATTACTACAGATAACTGTATTAGTTACAGACCTTGAACAATAAGCGTTCGTCAGGTAGAGCATGAGAACAAAGAAAACAATGAAACAAAAAAACGTTCATCCCTTTTGTACCAAATGATAAAGATACTACAAATTCCTATTCTATGAGCGTATATAGCGCTTCCATTGTTGAGTATCGGCAGTTTAATTTATACCCTTTTTATCCGGAGTCTTTGCTATAAGCACTAATGGCAAGCACTTCAGCTTGCGGACGAAATTCTTCTTTCACACTGCGGGCAGAGACCTAGACATTTAAGAGAGGGATTTGGCTGTTTAAGGATAGCCAGCCGAACACCTGGACAACTCGGAGAATACTGAAGTTAATGAGTAGCCACATCGCTGAGCATAAAATAGCACTCCGCCTTGAGGCCATCGGGACCATCCGACCGCCGTGTCATCCTCAGATGAGGATGAGGGTAGGAGGAGCGTGTGGTCAGCACACCGCTCTCCCGGTCGTTATGATGGTTTTCTACGATCGAAGCCGCTACTGTTCGGTCCTAAATTGGCATGACGAGGCTGAGTGCACCCAGAAAAATGGCAGCTGTGCATGGCGACCTGAATGGTCACCCCTCCAGTTGTCTTCGCTTGTAATTTGCACTCAACTTGCTTGATTATACCAGGTTCACTTGAAAAAACCTGCCTGTAACTTCGCAAGACACTTACCAGTTCTTCTATGATCTCACGGTCTTGATGTTCTAATAACAGGAGTTTCCTATCGACAACAGGTTCAATGTCTTCTGTGCTTGTCTTTCCTTCCCTTCTCCACTGCTTCTTGCTGAGAGCCCCTGAATCTCCTTTCACGGCGCCTTGTGGTGTTAGTTGCAGATCGATATCACTGCATATCTTAGTCGTTCCAACTACTTCTTTGACATTGATCCTCTCTTTAAAGCAATAACAACTTGCGTTCCTCCTTTCTGTACTTCCAAATACCCTTTTCCAAAGTTTAATCAAGCCTTTTATTCACTTAACCAGTCGCCCCCTAAGATTATGGGCAACGCCAAGCCTGGCACGACTAGCGTCGACAAGTTACAATTTTCATCACCAAGCTTAATTGTGAGTAAGATCTGTCCCTTAATAACCTTGCTGTTTGCACCAACGGCAGCTGTGATACATATTCCATATACAGGAAAATTGAGTGTCTTCCTTCCTTGTTCCAACCAATTCATATAGAGTTTCTGACATACAGCACTGACATGGCTACCAGAATCCACTAAAACATCGACACGAGTACCAAAGATTTCTGCTTCAATGATAGGCTGTACAGCTGCCTCACGGCCTTCACCAACTTCTTGCAATAGGTCTTCCACAAACTCTGTCACATTATTTAGCTTGCGAATAGACATAATTATGGGCCCTCCATCCTCCGTTCATGATCTGGCTGCACCAGGAACCTCCTCTAGTTTTCCGGTGTTCCTTCCCTATGCTGCCTGTCCAGGCTATGGTTTGAGTTTCGCACCTGGTCATCTGATGCATCGTGACCTGAGTTCCGATTCCGTAGCCACCACAATGTCCTCTGTGACCATCATGGCCACCACCCACAGCCATGTCTCCTGCCATTATTATTCCAATGTCGTCCATTACGTCTATTGTTATGGTTTGAATGGGTATCTGTATTTGATTCAATGTTCCCTGATACTCTACTATTACCTTCTCCTCCTCCCGTTCCTCGTGACTCGTACAACGTGTCTGACTGTCCTAAGGCTGACTTCATTGCCTCTACGTCATCTCTAGGGATTGCTAGCAACTCATCCTGAACTCCTGTCGGTAGTTATGATCAGGGACACTGTTGCTTCTGTCATCATTGGTTCATTTAAATACAAGTTCCTCTTATAATAATCTTGAAAAAAAAAACTCATTAAGTTCTGGTCACACCCTCTCTCAAACTTTCTACCTTGGTATAGACTGTTTCGTTCTTCAGTTTGCTTCCAGCGCGACCAATATTGTTGCAAAAATGCCTTTCAAACTCAGCAAAGGTTGTACACTTATGTCCTATTCTCATACCCCAGGTGCTAGCTTTACCATCCAATCCTGCTGCAACAAAGCGTACCTTTCTTTGCTCATCTCATAACTAAATTGATGTACGAAATCAGTGGGATGGCATCTTCCATTTTGTTCGAAGTTCTTAAAATTCCCTATACCGAGGAAGACCTCATCATTTTGTATACCAATTAAGCTACCTCTGGCAATGCTTCCATCACGTAATTGTGATTTACCTGCTGACCAACCTGTTTCTTAGTCTTGCCTACCTCACTGTACCCCTCTTCTACTCGCCGTGCATAAACATTCCGGTTCAGTGCAACACCTGGTAGTCCGTGTTTTCAGTGTTTCACTTCTTCATCCAGTTGTTCGAAATGCTCGTCGTAAACCTCAACCTTTTTAGTAAGTTCTTCCTTCATTTCTTTGACATCTGATTCTACCTATTCAAGAGGTTTACTATTGCCTGTAACGTTCTCCTCAAACCGAATGGTAAGTCCATCTATTCTTTGATGACTTGACTCAGCCAGTTTCCTTAGAGCCTCACTAGTCTCGTCGATCTTTTTACTGAGTTGTTCGTTTATCTGCTCTACTGATCTCTTAATATCTTCCTTCTGGCACATAATATATTCACTTAATTGTTTGTTATCTTGCAATAATAATTTCTGGTTGTCTTGCAATAATGTTTTGAGCATGTCAACGTTGGGCAGGTCAGACCTAAGTTTACAATCATCTCGTTTGGGTGTCTCCATGATTGGTGACGACACTGCATGTGGACTTCCCATCTCTGTTGATAAACCACTCTCCCCTATACCGGAACTCTTCGACATTTCACTACTACTTGCTTCTGTTTTCGTCTCCACCTGATTACTTTCACCTAAAGAGTCTGCTTTCACCTCCCTGTGTACTGCAGTTGCATCAACTTCATTATTTGCCACATTGAACCACAAATAAGTCACACAACCGAGAAATAAACAAACAACAATAACACTTGTAGCACAGAATGAATGGCAATAACCATAACCAAACTACAACGCCGTATGCATTCAACGCTGTAATTCGTTCTGAGAAGCACATATAACATACAAACTCACATAACAGAAGAGAAGGAATGAAATAAAAGTGAAGGTGAATGAAGTCCTGCAGTTGTATTAACTGCTGTTAAAAAAAAAGTAGACTATTAAATAATCAGGGTCTGGCAGTGACATTTCATTACTGCATTATCGGCAAAGTAAGTAATGTCTCGTACTTCAGTGATAAAAAAGAATTTTAACCCTTACTGTTTGTAATTAAATAATTATAGAACGCAATCTGCACTGCCAGTTAACTATTCTCGTTGCTTCAGTTGCGTGAGGTAACTTTGTGATACGCGACTTACTTTGCGTTGTCTTCTGGCCCCGTAGTCGCGGCTGTTCCGTTGCGCCGACTCAGCTGAAGCCGTGCCGCAATCAGCACTGCACCCTCTCTGCAAAACGTGATAATGTATACAGAGTCGTTCCTAGGCGCCGCCCAACGTCATATACGATGATGGATGCTGAAAAGTTTTCACTTTTGCCCATAGGTGACACTAGCGTCGCCTACCATAATGGCTGCCAAATAAGTGTTCACTTTCACACATAGATGCCTCTAGCGTCGTCATTCATATGGAGTATGTTTACTTCGTAGCCCAAGTTCTTTGCTCTGTCACGAATCGGACGAGTATCTTCACTGCCTCAAGTTCTTTCGTGTACACATCCTGTAGCTAGCGTGACGTCACTCAACAATCCAAATTAACAATCTGATTATACACAAATAGTTCACTCTCCAAATTAGTTATACGGCACTTCTTGTCCGAAAATTGCAGGTCTTGAATAGATGTCGCCATGTAACACGCTCGGGGGTTAAAGGGGGGGGGGGGGTCTCTTTAAAATGCTCTTGACCGAGGGCCCTGTCCACACCACGTACCTGATACGCCCGCGGTGGTCGTATTCTTCTGCTCCACACTGCTGCTAGCTTACCTGAAATTATGATTCTAAATATGCAAGCGGGTTAGGGGAGCCACTCAACACCAAACGCAACACTGTCCTACATCTGGTATGAACAACTATATTCTGAGACGATAAGAAAATCGCTGGTTCCATTGTTTACTTTCTAAGTCATACGTATTTATGCCAATTAACATTTTTTGATGGTTATCTGTCCACAATATCACTTGGACGAGCGTCCGCGTAACCGACACGACGCTGGTGATGGTTGATAATGCGGAAGTCTAATTATCGAACGAAAGTTCTTACGCTCGTCACGCATACACAGATATCTAGTACCAGTCCTCCTTGACACTAGTAATAATACAACACTGTTCATAAAGTTAAATTTTCAGTTCTCACTTGTACGAGCGTGCTCGGAACCGTCGCGGCGCAGCTGGTTGTTGATGATGAGGAAAGGCGATGACCCAACGCACGTTGTCACGCTCGCCTCAAGACACTGGCATTTGATTGCACTATTTTGTGGTAACTAATTTTTACTGATTCACATTAGTTAATTCTGGGAGAAGGAACACGGTGCGGACGACTGGTGTACGGTACGACACGCAAACGGGCGAATACTCAAAACGTTATCGGCGGCGCTGCTCATATTTAATTACTTGTTTGCGCGCTTTTCACAACAGAAGCGCGACCACCCGCAAAGATACTCCGCAACCAAGCCAGCGATATGACAATATGTTAAAAATTATAATTTGTGGTTGTTTTTCGCTTTGAGAACTTGTTTGGTGCCGTGCATCTGAACTATTTGTGGCTACAAGTGTAGTACAACACGTTGTCGATCTGCTCGAAAAACGTAAAAAGAGGACTTGGAGAAGATTACCGGCTTTGAGCCGAATGGAGTTAATGAGCTCTTGAGCGTTCCGCGCTGGCTCGCTAATGGGATGCAGGTCGGCCGGGGTGTCGCAGAGCGACCTGCCCCCGTAATTAGCTGCGGTTCCCTGCTGTGTGAGCACTCCGCTCAGAGCGAGTGGGGCACGTGACGCTGCGGTGTTGGGAAGGCTGTGTGGGGTAGCCTGCATACAGGCGCCGGAATCCTCTGCAGCGAGAACAAGGAAACGCAGGATAGCAACAAGAGCTAGCGGCAGCCTGTCCTCACATTACACATTACACATTACTGCAGGAGGTACACGAGGTAACAAGGGTGAAACTTATACATTTTGGTCATATAAAGTCTCGGCAAAGGAAGTACTAGGCGTTAGTTAAAACATTTTCTAGATCGTTTTGCGGTAAATCTTGTTAAAAATTGTCAAGTCCTCTTGTAGCTGGTGATCCTTGATTATCATGGAATGATGGTACAACTGGTTACGAGATAATGAATTACAACTTCAGGTTGAATTTGGCTGGCTTATATTAATACATAATATATATTGTGTATAGTATGAAGATTTATCAAATGCCAAGGATAGATTAAGTACACTAACGACGCACTACAAGTAGCAATCCTAAAAGTAACTTGATCTCTGAAGCAGACCCTAACAAATCTTGTTTTTCTCCATGTAGTGAGTAGTGCTGGAGCGTATTTTCTGTGCATAGTTGTGGAGGTAAAATCGCCCAGGCGGTCGGTTCTGCAAAACAAGAAAAGAAAATGCAACATTCAGAATGAATGCAAGATTACTTCTAATTTACATATTAGTATGTAAGATGGTGCATGTCATGGAATCCACGTATGAGATGCGAATGTGAATTGTACATTTATCTGTCAACTTTATTATTGACTGTGTCAATGTCTACAAAAAATGTATGTACCATTTTCTACGTATTGTTGTGAAAGTAAAAATGCGCAGGAGGTCGGTCCTGCAACACAAGAAAAGAAAATGAAAATATTCACGATAAATGCTAGATTACTTCTAATTTATATACTAGTGTGTAAGATGGTACAAGTCATCGAGTCGATATATGAAATTCGAATGTGAATTGTACTTTTATTTGTCACCATTATTATAGTCGATGTCTATGCGTATGTAAAATGTATGTACTATTGTCAATTTTATGTGGAATTTTATTCTTGAAGGGGAACCACTTACGTATGTATATGAAGTGCAACGCGATGGACGACTAAAATACTCGCACATGTGAAGTGATACAAATATAGTAAGGCCTGATAACAGTGAAAACAATGGCAGAGCCGTGATAAGAATAAACGCTACAGTCTAGCGCAGTGAATACAGTGAATGTGATGCGTGTGTGACGGAGAAATCAGAGGAAATCCGTATAACCACTAATTGATGTGAGAGGGCCGCCGAACTACAACGCACAACAGAAGATAATGCCGAGTCCTGCAGTGCGGCCCTTACCTTCAGTTTCAAGGGCCGAAAGCTTCGTTGAAGTGCGAGATGAGGTATTGGTACTCTTTGTGTTCAGCGTCGGGGCTGAATCCGTGGTATCCTTTCTCCGGACTGGAGGGCATACACAACACCGACTTCATAAGCCTCGACTGACATTACAATGGATTCGCCGGTAGTGCTACTGCTCACGTAGTGCTTGCGTCACTGCGACGGGCGCGTCAAACAATGAGCTGCTACTGGCCATAAGTACAGCGAACAATGAGATAGTGTGTGCCGAAGGGACACCTTTTCAGAATTGCCAGTGAACCCGAAGAAAACGAGAAAAAGAATTTTTGAAACGTGATGAAAGGACAGTTCAAGAAATTTAAATTTTTCCCTGTCAACACCATACAGATCAGCAAATGTAAGGATAAATAACAGACTAAGAAGGTAGCACAACATGGACGTGCAGTTATGTAATATAAATATATATGAGAATGTATTTATGTTTATGAATTTGTAATGGACAAAGAAATGAAACTTCGTAAATATACTTGTAGCAGCATAAGGGTATTAAACCTCCACTGACTTGCACCAAGTGAGCAAACTATGAGCCCCAATGTAAATAAGGCTACTGTATACTGTCTCCCTAAATTAAGAGATTTATTTTATACACTATACAGTAGGGGGCATTTGTGATGTACCTTTTACATTTCTTGTTTTTATGTTTTCGTTTCCTTTAAAGGCAAAGAGAAAAGGTGAAGCAGTAGCCCAGCGAAGAGCCTGCACCTACTGTCATGTATTTTCGATGTACTAGTGTTAAAAAACATGTGATGTTTCTCCTGTTCCTCAGTAAGAGGAAGGACTTGCTCTCTGCTAATGAACGAAGGTAGACGCAAACGTTAATTTAGAGCGTAATCAGTGGTAGCCATTTTGTGTTGAGAGAATAAGTAAAAAAAGTCTGTATTCTTAATGTGTGTAGAAGAAGTAATGCATTCGTATTTGACCAATGAAAAACAAAATAATTATTCCAAGTAGTACTGTAATATAGAAGAATTGAAGAAGTCCACCTGTGTACTTTGCAGGTAATACGAAGATTCTATTACAAAAGGAATGATGGACACGGTCAAGATTTTGTAGGTGGATACGATCGGACATAGTATTATTGATTGGTAAGCATAAATCTACAACAAGATAAAGACTATTTCGTCGTGCAGAACTAATATGAACTAATATGAATCCATTTACAGGCATAGCCTAGCTTATTGTGCTTGTCCGAACACCTAAAAATTAATTTCACGATTTCCATGTAACTAAACTTTTTTTAAATTTGTTATATAATATAAGGTCAGTCGACTGTACAATCTATTAGAAACAGTCCTCCTGACAGTGATTGTGAGTTCATTAAAAGACCTCTTGCTTTGCTAGATATTATGATTGTGTCTGATGGTGGGAACACGACTTCGATAGCAACTTACCGAGCTCACGGAGGGCACCTTCCATTAGTGACCATGAGTACGGTTGTCTACTCGACTCGGAAATTGTGTTCGTAACGTTACGATTTGTTTCGGTAAGCAGTGTGCGAAAAGTTTTCTACATCGGGGAAAAGATGACAATCAAATGACAGCTCTGAATAATGTATGATTATTTAGATAGTTAATGCTACAAGAAAGCACATTAATTTGCGTAACGAAATGTGAAAAGGGGCCACGTTGTCGCTGCGGGCAAGTGGCTCGTTTATTATAGAAGACTGTGTCGCACACGAATTTCTTTACCACGTCCGCTCATCGGTCAAGACTAGAGGGCTCACCGCTGCTCCCATCCCACACGTCGTCCAGTGGACCACTGACGAATCACAATGGGCCGCGCTCTGGCCTGTGACAAACGACAGTGTTCTGACTCGTCGCTGCTGTCACGATTAATTAGTGTCATTCATCTCGCTGTAACAGCGCCGTAAAAATTTTCTCGACTGTAGTCTAATGCTCTTACTGGTTTATTGCATCAATTTGTCACTAATGGACACTAATGACTTCATTTCAGATCGTTGTTATGTAAGCCCTACACACAATCTTCACTTACATGATGCGGTTCCAAACGAAAATCACCCGGGTTAGTTCCCCTCGTGCGTTTCTTTATCGACATGTTTGCACAACTTTCTCTCTTCGTTAATAGGTTCTTTCTGAGTGAACTGACGTACCAGGTTGGCACTAATTCATATCACATTTACTTAGTACTCCATCCAAATCTTTGCTGTTATCCTTTCCATCTTCATATTGAGAAACTAAAGCTTGGAGTCAAAAAGTATACCCTCTTTGATAGTCAGTCGCAAAAAAAGCTAAGATATCTGACATCTGAGGTTACACTTATTGTGATTGTGTAAAGTTAGATAATAAACCAGAAACTTAAAATCTCTAACATTTCACAAATTACTTTATTACCTAGATTGTAAGAATGAAAACATGACGTCGTCTTACTCTTTGTAGCAATGAAGTCCTAACACCTTAATGATAACACTCAAACGGATACTAGCTAAAGATCTATAGACCAAATGTAAAGTAAAAACACCAAACTATGAAAAATTAAACCGTTCGATTGGTCGTATTTTATCTGTTTTGTACTCACCCATCACTTTCATCTAAGTAAATTCATAACAAATAACTATACAAGCGTTGCAAACAGGTGAGAGCACGATCAGAGGTACAGTTCTACATGTATATAAATATATGTCCTGCATTTTAAACTTCGGATATATGAATGCATTTCATTAGGTAAATAAATGTTTTTGATCACCAATTTTTTGACTTGTTTTGTGCTTCCTGCCACGAATTCCTTTCTTGTGCCAAATTCTTCATTTAAGAGTAGCATCTGCACCTTTACCTCCTTAATTATTTGTTGCATGAGTTCTACACACAATTTTTTTATACAGAGTGTACCCTCTAAGCACCCTTTTACTGAATGTAATGTGAACAGAAAATCACTGTTTCCTAAATACATAAAAATTGTTTAACTCTGCCACCAATAATAATTTCCTATCGTCCTTTCCCTTCTTCTCGTCAGTGTTTTCCTTTGCCGATTCTAATAAGAATGTTCTAAACCCTTCAAACGTAAGTACTCAGAAATTTTTTCTTCTCATTAAGGATCACGCTTGACACTAGTAGATTTCGCTTGGCCAGGATTGCCCTTTTTGCCTGTGTTAATCTGATGTTTATATCCTTCTTACACTGAACGTTTTTGTACATTGTTTTCGTAGATCTGGTGAAGTATATCATCTGTTACCCGAGGTTTCTTCGCAGATACCTTCTTTCTACCCCTCTTTGTCACTCCAGCTACAGAAATTGCTGTTTTTATTGGTGTCTATTCCTCTTCAACTCAACTACATTCTCTGGTTTTCAATATCATAGTATCTACATCCTTAGAGATATTCAAACGCTTCACAACATTTCTCTTCAGGTTGATTCACCCTAAAGATTTTATTAAGCTTCAGTTCATTCTTTGTCATTACTATATTTTAATCGGAGTTTATATCTGTTCTTGAACACATCTTTTAGTTCTATATACGATACCAGAATCTCTTCATTACCATGATTTAATACAGCTGGAATTTTTCCGTCTATCCGTGTGTTTCGAAATATTCCACCTGCTTTTGTGATTTCTGAACAGCGTGTACGTTGTTGCCCTTTAAATTTATCACAGGACTCAATTAGTCGCTATCCTCTCTCATTTCTACGACAACAACTATAATTCTCTCTCCTGTTCCTTCCTCTATTACGTGTTCAACCCCCCCCCCCCCCCCCCCCGATTATTATTAGGTAAATCATCTGCTCTAAAACTCTCAGTTACCCATTCAGAAACATGCAGATATACACCCTCTACCTCTTCATCTTTTGTTTGTGAGGTTGGCATGGATATCTGAACTATTGTTGTTGACTTGGAAATGTAAGAAGCAATCTATCTGTAACATAAAAAATTCTTTGTAGCGAAGACATATTAATTACTATTTATTATAGTTAAAAATCGATCTTCTTTTCTTCAATAACATTATGGCAATAAATAGTGTTCCATTATGATTTTTCGCCCATGCCGTTTCGTTGTTAAGTTTGAGAATATAATGTGCTGTATACACCCGACTATAATTAGTGATAAGTTAATAATGGAACACCATTTATAGCCAAATATTTTTGAAGCTCAGAAGATGACAGTTCATACTGCCGATACTGGTCGTCAGTATCAAACCGCAATTAATGCAATCTAGGTTATAAATGGTTAATTCAGTATTATTGTTGGCAGTGGTTTACTATCGATTCTGACGAGCTCGGGTGTGTCACTGAACTGTTCGCAGTGACTTACACTCCTAACTACTTTCCTGTTCAAAATCATTCCTACTTCTGTTATTCCATTTCCTGCTGCTATTGATACAATTTTATATTCTTCTCATAATGAAACCCAGTTTTATTCCCATTTCATTTTGCTAACGTGTAAAACTGTGAATATAATGATCGGTAGCTGAGCAGGCAGTGCAAAAGTTTTTTAACTGAATAATTACAGGTACGGATCTCATTAGTAAGATTTTCATTCTGTTTATAATTCCGCAGTGCATAAGAAATGAAAATGTTAATAAACGAATACTGAACATAAAGTTTGAAGAAAAATTACATCTTTTCTTTTTTAGTTTAGGTAACATGAATATAAAAATAATTTTATACAGAGATGTAAATTGCCGTGTTATTAAATGAAAGGGAGTTCTAGCAATAAATAATATGTTTCGACAAGCACAAATAAGAAAATATATTATTTGTCATCAGATGTTTTTCATTTTTCCCCAATCTTTAATTTATCGTTATTACTCACACTTCCATGAATTAGTTAAAAACAGAAGAATAGCATTTGTTAAATAATATTTCTTTCTTGATAAATACAGAATTTAAAGTAAAGTGAGAAAAAATTTGCTACTATTGCTGGTTGAACCTTGTGGCGGGACAAACCCCCGTTACTAGATGAATATTTCTAGTATTCAAGGAATTCTTTGTGGAGAGCGAGCGTGCTACATGGTGCGCGATTCGCGAAAGCGTGTGGCTCGCCGGCGTGAGATTTGCAATGGTCGGTGGGATGGTCTCTGCTGCTGGGCGGCCATATGGCCCAAAGCTTGGGGCATTGTTTGGATTTTCGCGCATTACGTGAAAACTATGTAACTTACAGTGAAGAGCGATGTGGCAGTGGATTGTGGTCAGCAATATGCATCTTCTGAAAGATCGATCTTTGTTGCAAGTAATGAGATGCTAAAGTTATAGTAACCTCAAAATTGGTTAATATTACGAATACTGAAATATTAATAAAATAATAAATAAAAACTTACAGGCATGATCGAGGACTCACTAAAAACGTTTCTTCATAGCGGATCGAGTGTCGTAGTCATATGTTAAGATTCATAAATAATTAAGCCCGTAAAGAGCAATAAACAAAGTTTGAGGAAAAATTATTTAAAAAATTCAATAGAAAGTTGATGGCATATAGAACGCCACTATATAATATTTTTGGTGGCATCACACGTATTTTAAACTAGTTAAGTTATTCCATACACTTATACTATACACTAGTTTTCACTGTTTGCAAATTATTATTAACATTTATCGCCCATAATTAATTAATTAATATAGATATGAAAATTTTGAGCAGCGCAATGAGTAGATCGCTATAGATTACGTCTAAAAAGTGTGCTATATGCAGTTGTGTGTTAAAACTTTGCAGCACAGATGTAAACAAACAAATTAGCGCTAAGTGGAGAAATTTTGCAAAAACTAAAACTTGATTTATGGACAATAGCATAATTCTAGAATTTAATGTAACATAGTAAATGAGATGTACTTTTTAGCGCGGTTCCTATGGTGCACTTATTTCTGTCAAGGGATGTATTTATCAAAATTTGTAACCTTAACTGATAAGATTGGTACTTGCATAACCAGGGGGTGGACATTCGAGCCTATATAAGCGAGCGGCCATCCTGGCCAGGGTTCAGCCGTTGGTCAGTCGTTTTGGAGGGTGGGTGGCGAGCAATCGCCACTTTTGGGTGGCCCATGTAGTCGTTTGAGTAAGAACTTTTCGCGCCGATTTATTTTCACAAAGAGTATTGCTTAATAGTGCAAGTGTGCAATCATATATATGGTGAACTGGAAGTGCTACGATTATTTGTGTGAGTACGATTTATGAGATATACATCGTCGTAAGTGAACATGTGGCGAACTGTGATTTCGCGCCAAAACTGTCAAAACAAAGAGAACAGTGGGACTTGTGGTTATGTTGGAATAGATTGAGTAATTTTCGTTTATAGCAGCCTACATAACTGCTATTGGGGACTCGGAGTCAAATTATTATTAAAGTAAAACTGTAAACCGTCTCACCATTGCTAATTTCACTGTGTGAAAGAAAAGGACAACGCCAATAAAAAGTGATTGAACTGTGTCGTGAAAAACTGATTTTGCTATAATAATCGCCTAATTTTTGTTCCCTAGCATAAACTGTACTTATGTCTGAGTGAATAATTAATTCAAAATCTATAACTAATGCGTGGGTGTGGAATAGTGTAATAACGCACCAAGTGTGGAGATCATCCCCTGAAACTTATGTGAGAGCCAAAATTTGCAATAACACTTTTTAACCAACATTTGTATATGCACAATCGTGTGAACTCTGCGACCGCACTTCTTTATTTACCGTCCCGTCGCAACCTTAAACTATGCAGTTACCATATTTCCATGAAAGAAACTCACATATTTCCCTTTTAAATTCAAATCTTTTATTATACTGAAAAAACTAGCTTCCACCGTTTAACATATAAAGATTCATAGCTTAACGCATTCAATACGTTCTTCAAAATATTTGGTTTCAGCATACTTTCAGCATGTTTTAGCGAAATACAGTTCCATCGTAACTGTCTGTTATCTACTGTCACATAGGTAAGCCAAATGAAATTAGTGCCAGAATTAAACATTGCTGAAGTGCGTAGGAAACGGTAATTGTTTATTCAGATTACATTCAGTGGAACAATAACATTTTCAGTACGTCCTGATGTTATTTGGTTCAGTGGCTGTGTGTGTTTTGTATTACAGATCCAGATATTCAAATTACTTACAAACTATATAGAGGAATACTGTTATCACATGAGGTAGGTCAAAAGAATTGTGTTCATAGAGATTGCATGTCAGGTAATTAATTAGACTTGAGGGTACTTTAAACATAGAAGTTTAAAAAGGACTACAAGTAATGGTGACATCCAATCACTAGTGAGCGGAAAGTTATGTCACGTATACAGTCAGCTTGCAAACCAAGGATTTCACTGAGATGCTAGATTTTAAATTCACATTTGAAACGATAATATAAGTGTAAAAGTTGGAATGAAAATAAAAGTCTTTGTTCAAAAATTTGATGAACTTTTAATTCTTCTCTGCTCTCAGACATGAAACGACGATTGGATTACCACTGAGATTGCCGCACGTTGGGCTCCAAAAACGTGGTGAATTCAAAAAAAATTTAGTTATGTCACATGAAAATTACCAGTGAGTTCTTCCGACACTAGGAGCTAACAATTAATTGATATCAGTAATTAAATGAAATGAAACACAAAGAGTTATGAGGTAAAGGAATTTATGTGTGAATTGAACAGGTTGCTTAGGTGATTGAAATGTGTAAATAAAAGAATTTATTTCAGCTTAGTTTACACAAACCAAAACAAAACTCAGGGCCGACATGAGTAGGCGTGGATACGACTCAAATATTAAGGAGAAGGGGGTGGGGAACGAATCTTCTCACCGTGTTTCGTCATCATTCGTCGTGTAGTGCTGTCGGCGGCAGGCGCTGCATCGGTTCGGCGTGTTGCCCCGGAGCTGTGCGGCGTGAATCGGCTGTCCTCCTTAGCATCGCGACTTTGTGGCGATGCCCAGGTACAATCTCCATGTTGTCTGCCTATTGTTGGTCACGTGGCCGAAGGTGTGATGTTATGGTGTCGGAAGACGGATGTTGATGATTCAAGGATGAAACCTTATGTCCTCTCGTTTCCGCGCTTTCTCGCCGATTCCACCTTCTCTCCGCATCCGTTTTATAGCTCAACTCTTCCTCGAAATTCTTTCCTCTCGCAGCTTCGCCGTTGGCGGACACAATTTGCAATGCAGACCGTTTCATGACGACGCCTCTACCAGCGGAGGGTGGAAATACTTCATCTTGCGAGGGTTGGTGTGTGCCTCGGGAACTGGTCTCTTTCTCACGATTTCACATTGTTACAACGTTTTTCTGCATTCCGAAGTCTTTATGACAGCAGCTACACAACACTTCGCTGTAACCGCTGTTCCTGCATGAGGCCTGGACAGACTGGGATTCATCTTGGATTCTGCTGGCGTTCGTGATTCATAAGAAACTACTTCTTTCACACCCCTCCCTGCTCGAATTCACAGCTTTTTATGGAGGCTCCTCCTTGCGCCTGAGGTATGGTGGAACTGTCGCATCATTCCGGCTTTCTAAGGCAGATAAAATGAATGGTACCAGATTAAAAGAACTCACATGCTTTCACGCGTACATTCTTGATGTCTCGTCCTAATGGCTGCAAGTGTCCATCAGCTCCCGACACGCTTCCTATTTTCAGCCAGGTTCTTCGGAACCTGCCTTCTTGAGCGAGGCAAGGGCGTCTGCCCGGCTTCCCGCTGTGTGTCTGCAGAACAGCTGCAGTGTCCTCTTCTTGGGGGTCACCACAGGGTGTCCAGCTCCTTCCTCCTCCTTGGCAGCTGGTGCTTCAAGCTGCCGAAATTGGCCGCTGGTGGAGGTTCAAATGGCTCAGAGCACTATGGGACTTAATATCTGAGGTCATCAGTCCCCTACAGCTTAGAACTACTTAAACCTATCTAACCTAAGGACATCACACAGATTCATGCCCGAGGAAGGATTCGAACCTGCGAACGTAGCAGTCACGCGGTTCCGGAGTGAAGCGCCTAGAACCGCTCGGCCACCGCGGCCGGCCTGGTGGAGGTATCACAAGATGTACACAATTAGTTTTATAATCCTGAAGACCTACAATGACTACAATTACTGGAAAAGTTGAACAGTCTCTTATTGATTGAGGTCATGTTACACTGCTGATAAGTCAGTTGCTGAGATAGATGAGTCAGTCTCTCACTGCTTTTCGTATTCAAGACTTCTCTATAATGTTGATTTTACACCCAATACATATTGTTATGAGATGACAGAAAATTATCAACAAGAGCAGGTACTGAAGTTGTTAACGCATATGGTATCTTTATGGTGGCTCTCCATCGAATAGTATTTTCTGGACTTGAGAACAAGCAGCTCGTTTGGTCAGTTAACACTAAATCTGGCAGTCAGTGTTTTGGAGTCATGTGTAAGCTATTACGGAAAGGTACATCTCGAAGCACTTACAGGGGACCGAATGCTGGTTTCCAGAATTTCTCGCACTGGTGTGCAGAGAATGCTTTCGGCCAAAAGAGGTGGAAAAACTGCCTATCTGTTCTACGTATTAGGCGCCTCTAGACATTACAGGGGCACAGCCACGACAAAAATTCAGGTCACCAGCCAATGTGTTTCGACAGAGTCGTAAATGCGCTTTTAGAATTGGATAGCGGATATTTTAAAATGCAAGTTTCCTTGTTGATTATGAACCGAACGCTATCGAGAGAGCTGCCGGGTGGTGTAGTCCTGTCTGCCGAGATCATGGGAAACTTTTGGCCTTTGAAACAATTTTTGAAGGAAACGCAACATTTGTGGTGGCTCTGAAACGAGCATGTTGCGACACAAAAGCGCTTCTCTTAATTTAAGCGAGGCCCTGGTTGGACGTGCTATAGCATTTGGGTGTCCAGATAATTATCTCAATGACAACTAAGTTACTCATTTTTGAGCTAAAACTCAAAACTCTTCCTAAAGTGGCCATGGGAAGAAAAAGGTCGGCAACACATCTTCTCCTCTCTGTGCGGAAATTTGTAAGTCAGGGATTGGTTGCTTCTCCAGAAAGGAAGCGAATACTGTCAACTTTGGTTAGGAGTGGCAGATGGGTAGAGCAGACGAGTTACAAGGGAGACATGGAGCTCCTGGATTCTTGTGATTGTTGGTGCTGTTGCGTGCGCGCTTTTGTGGAGTTTACCGAGATTTGATGCAAAGCGAGGAGAGTAGAATCTAGGTCTTCAGATTCAGACTCTACTCTGGAGAGGATTCTGCTTCTTGGCTCTTGTTATAAGTGTGTTAAACTTCGAACACTTGTTCTGAACATGACTTCGCACTAGCGTTTGTGTTGACTGGGGAGCCTGTGGTGAGGGCTTATCTGTACCGACGGTTTAGACCTTAGTCAGATCAGACAATTCGCGGTGCTGAGGGAAATCGTCTTCGAGACGACGTCTGATCTCCTTGTGCACTCTGCCCTATAAGTGAGTCAAATTGGTCCATGGTATGACCGGCGCACTTGAGTGCGAGATTTCACGGCTACATTATAGAGTAATTCCGATTTGTCTAACAGAATTTGCATATCTTCTGTCCGTAATAACGAATTGCAGGCACCCCAAATTGTTGCTCTGCAGACGCTTGAGCAACGCCCATCAGCTCAGACTGTCTGCACGTCGAGATAGGGGTATACTGTTGCTGCTCCGTCTTGTTAGGGCAAACAGAACCATAGTCTCGCCACTTGATCTCAGCTGCACCAACGTAGTATAACTTGTGTGTTGAATTAATCTATCACAGTCTATTCAGTGTTAGATAATTTCAGACTGTATTATCCACGTTTTTAGCCAGAGTAAGTACTTTAATCAGATAAACCTCAGTCGTTGCGAAACGATCGCTACCCAGTGGATTGTTAACTATTTGTTGCGTCTATATGTGTTGTAAACAGACCTGATTTATTGGTCATCACGCTTAATTTGTATTATGTGTCCTATTTTATGACCAATAAACCTGTGCCCTACTTCTTATAAAAATCAGTCTCATGATGATCAGTATCATTATAATACATTATAATAAAAATAGGGCAACCATTTAATTGAATTATGTCAGCATTCAAGTTCATTTAGATTCTGATAAACGTGATAACCCCTAATGCAGGATAACAGCAACAACCAGAGTGAAAGGACTAAACCAACTTAGCATCTGCGTAGCCCCAGTAGTCAAGTAGAAGGCTTAATTGTTAAAGTGATTGTTTACTATTGAAAAACAGTCTTGATCACAATTTATTTATTAAGGTGACGAGTTTCGACCACTACTGTGGTCATCTTCAGACCTACAAGTTGTATACAAAGCTTTAATTAGAGGGCTACATACATTAAAGAAAATACATAAAGTTATAAAGCTATAAAACGATGAATTACCAATTAGTAAGAACCTCCTTCTGGTGGTAAATCGCTGCTGGAGAAACCAGTGCACGTCTTACTAAATATAATGGAGGCTCCGCCCACTTCTGACGGAATGATGTCATTACTAACCAATCGGTTATAGGTCGAATAACAATGTAAAATTTCTTAGTTAAAAGAACATTGTCAAGAAAGGAAAATAAACACACACTAAACTAAGCTTGTTTAACAGCTACTTTCAATTAAGAAGCGTTAGACATATAGAAAAAATGATCTTCGTTTCTGAAGACTTGATAGTGAACCACTTGGAACCACTGCTTGCCATGGTGAAGTTCGACGTCGTTCCAAAGATGTGGCAGCAGGCTTCATTCCACTGAAGTTGTTGTAAAGTCGATAGGCAAACTAGTGGTTGCCATGGTGAGGATAAACGCCAGTGCAAAGATGTGGCAGCAGGCTTCTTTCCAATGAAGTTGTTGCGAAAGTGGAATGGCAAAGACTGTCATGTCAGACGATGTACTGTTGAGCAGCAACATGTCTTCCTGAAACGATTTTCATATGAGTAGGCTGCAATAATCGTTAACTGACATGTACAGTACATGCTGCACAGATACGATTACTGAGAGTAATAAGAGACTTCCATTTACATAATACATAATAATTCTTAAGATCGATACTAAGAAAAAAAATTAATGGGCACAGTAGTTGTGCATATTAATGAAATATTGTCTATGAAGTTCATATGTAGATTCCATTTTTTTCTTTTTTTATGTGATAATTTTTAAAAGGCATTGCTACGTCTTATGTTGCATACGTGTCTTATAAACAAATAGAAAATAATTAAAATGGAAGAAATTCAAAATTATAATGCTACGAGCTGTAGTGTCAAAAATAAAGGGATGTGAATTAGCAACATGCAGTCTTAAAGCATAAAAGCAAACATTCTAAACACAGATAGTCAGTCATAATATTGTGTCTGGAGAAATAAAATTACATAGTAAAGATGAAATATCTCCTGAAGGTCTTAATAATTTTAAAAACGAAGGACAGAAGAGTGAACATTCTAAAGCAGATCGTCGAAAAGCACAAAGAGATGTTTGTCTTTGAATTCGAGTTGTTCATTTAAAACAGATAAAGGTATACTTTTGTGAAGTGAATAGATTTCAATTTCTTCTAAAATATTTAGCAGTAGTCCTTTTGGCACAGTATGTAATATTTTCCAATTGTTAGAAATGAAACCCTCAGAATTACTGTATCCATCAAGATGTTGACCAAATATTAATTTGGCCAAGTTCTATTAACTAAGAAATCTACATTGTTATTCGACCTAAAACGGATTGGTTAGTAATGACATCATTCCGTCAGAAGTGGGCTGAGCCTCCATTATATATAGTAAGACGTGCACTGGTTTCTAAAGCAGCGATTTACCACCAAAAGGAGGTTCTTACTCATTGGTAATTTATCGTTTTATAGCTGTATAGCTTTATAACTTTATGTATTTTCTTTAATGTATGTAGCCCTCTAATTAAAGCTTTGTATACGACTTGTAGGCCTGAAGATGACCACAGTAGTGGTCGAAACCGGTCACCGTAATAAATAAATTGTGGTCAAGACTGGTTTTGATAGTAAATATTTGTATCACATTCATCACTGTACACTCCCACAATGTATTTAAAAGTAATTTAAGTGATTGTTGTTAGGGTGTAAAGTCATACTCGCCTGCAGCCTTTCAAATCATATCGCAGGTCCCGTGTGGTCTTGTAATTTGGTGACCGTTGCCAGGATCCTGAACTGATGGCACCTTCTGTGGCCCTCAGATGCGATTTTCGTTAGAAAGTTTCTGTTTTCCTATCTTTAAATTTAGTTGGTGCACCGAAGTAAATTAGTTTCGCGCAACCATAAGAATTTCTGATGCTAAATACATTTGTAAATTTGCGAATTTTTTATGTACCGATTACTCGCATTTTCATTTGTCGCTTGTTGATTGATAGTGGCAGACAACAGCATTGTGTTAACGTGAAGGATGGTAAATTACCTGTGGCTCTAGCATTTTACGGTAGCTTACGGCGGTTTTTATTTGATATGCGTTGTTAGGGATTTAGAATTAGTGGCTGGTCATAGGAAATCTCAGGGTACAATTGTGTGGCACTGGGTTGAGGAGCTATTGAAACCTGTTAGAATCAGGAACCTGAATGCTTTCTCACTAGAAGCAAGGTGTATTTGCTCCATGGTAGTGAGAGTATTAGAATATTTTTTTAAAAAACAAAAACCTCTATTCCAAACACAATACAATAATGATACACCATGACCCACTTCCTAAGCTAGTTAGTGGGTCTTATTACTACATTAACAACTGTAAATAAATACTTTCTAAAGAGGCTATTACTATGGACAAAGTTAGTATTTCTAACTATTACACTCTACCAGGATATAAGAAGCTGGAATCTCTGCAGCATTTCGGGCGTGCCAGCAGATCTTATAAACCTGCGGTTACTGGCCTGCCCACCAAGCTAATCCCAGTAGGTGTGTCCCTGGTGCTGGTCTGGCCCAAATTACTTTAACTCGCTGCAGTCCCTATCATGTTAGTGGTTGCTAATTGGCACCTGCATTCTATTTTGAAACTACTAGAAACTAATAATACTAAGTAATTGCTGTTGTCAGTTCTGTGTTGGTGACACAACTGCCTGCCCAATCCTGGAGCTCAGCGCATCTCGACCGTAACGTCTATCGGCCATTCCGCGCTCGAGTACTGAGCAGGTGCATCTCCGTCTTGGTCACTTCCTTTCATTCAGACACCACTGTGGTCCCTTACCAACTCCCTCAGATTCCTTTGTGATACCTCGTTTGCCAAGGTGTTAAGTATCTAAAAGGTATCGTCGAGTCTTAGGAAGTAGAAAATGTCACGATAGGATATCTATCTGTTGTCTTAGTTTGGTTGTCACGTCATTATATGTCGGGCACTTGTAGGTTACGTGATCAGGAGTGTCTTCTTCAGCGCCACTGTCACACGTGAGTGTAGCCCGTTTCCCAAAACGACGTAGATATGTCGGAATAGGTCCATGTCCCGTAAGGAGGTGCAGCAGACCCCTAGTCGGCTTGAAGTACCCCATCTGTCATCTAGCCCTCTAACGTCAGGCTACAGTTGAAAAACCTTCCGCACTATTTTCTCATTTACCCGTTACTCTTGCCAAAACACCTTCTCTCTTCTTCTGTTTGCAAATTTAACTCCCCCATAATCCGCATATGTTCATGGATTCTAATGTCTAAAGGACATAGCCCCATCAGCACCAACAAAGCCTCCCCCCCCCCCCCCTCCCCATCCCAAGAAATTGTTCCGTACGCGCCAACAGTGCTCAACACTTCCTCGCAGCAAATGCACACGTCACCCTCGTGAGCCTGTGGAACCAAACTTTCGCCCTATATCCTTCTATTGAAGTTAATATGCCGTTGTGGTAAAGTCTGGTTATGTCGGGTGGCAAATGGAATCATTTGTGCCCAATGTTAATTAGATTATTTAAAACTTCCATTTTTCATCAATAATTACCCATAGATATCGAGCACATTGAGATTCATAAGTAAGGTACCTTTAAACAGGAAATATGTCAACTTATTTCGTGCATCTTCATTCCGGATTTTTGACACTATTCAGCAGGTGATGTCATTGCTCATGCCAATTTAGGTTCTAAATCCTAGGGGCGATGGCCACCAACCAGCAGGAGGAGATCGTCTGTATAGGCTATCACGTCTAGCACGTCATCACTGAGTTATAGTTTTTATAGCAAGGGCTCCACATTTACATCCCAAAAGAATGGTCCACCACTTGGTGATTGTTTTACGTATTTTTTCTGCTAGGCGGTGGTAACCAGACCTCCCTTTCGTCACAATAGCTCCTCAGGCAGCCATATAGCGGTCCTGGATACTCCCCCCGCAAGCAGGAGAAGAGCGAAGGCCACCACAGGTGCCACTGATAACCAGCAGGATGTCCACCACGCACTTACGCGGGGCTCAGCTGCAGATCTCGGCTGCCAGGGCGATTGCGTCAGAAGCCTGGTTCTGAACCTTAACTTAACGTCCTTCTTAAAAGCATCAATGTCAATATCGTGTATATTCTGTTGACACAGAGTCTCAAATAAGCCCTCCTCTCTTAAAGACGTTGGGATGTCATACGGGATGACTAACGGGTTAAACATTTTGGTGGGTTCGCATTTCACACCCTTACATATTTTCAAATAGCTTACGGGAATTCAGACAGGTAATATTTCTAGTGACCGCCAATATTCCACCGGGAGTATACCCAGCCATTTTCAAGGCAAAAACTGGCTGAATTCCCATAAGTTGTTAGATAATTGTATACGCCAGGAGACACTCAGGTCTCACTGCCTTACATATTTTTGGGTTACTTAATAACATATTCTTATCATCTTCGATATCAGCATGAACTATCACCACATGCTCAGTTGCCTTTACAATGTTCATTTTGATCTTTCCTCGTGCAACTTTTTGATATCTTGGCCGGGCATGGGTCTCAAAAACACCGCCGTGTCCAGCCATTTGGAAAATTCGGCTACAGTCTCTCTAGCCGTTTGGGTCTTTGGTGTTGACTGTCCGGCCACGCCAGCCCACGTTTTCACAGCTTGTTTACGACTCTATCATTCATTTTTTCTAATAGGTTTACGCGGCCTTCTAGCTTCGTGTTTGCGATTACCCGTGCAACCAGTTCATTTTTAATAACCTGACCTGCGGCCTGTCTTGTTTTACTGTCCTTTATATTCTGTTCGAGGATCTGCCTGATCCTTGTGTGCCTACTCTTTATGTCGTCATCCAAGAATTCGAATCTTGTTGCATATGGATCAATGTCAGACTAGTATAGTTAATCAAGTGAAAGTTGCGGAGAACTCTTATTCATTGGAGTAGGTGACCTTGCGGATATGTCGAAAGCAGAATTTTCTGATTACGAAGAGCTAATTCAGTCAGGCAACGATCGCGAAGGTGAAATCGCTCAGAGCACCATGTACAATCTGCGGACATGGCACGACGTAACGTTAGTAAGACTAGTGGAACAGACCCACCAACAAAACGTCAGTGTGAAGGAATTGCGTTCGTCTAATCCTAGAGATGTTAGCAGAGGATCCCAATTTGAAGTCCTCACGCAATTCATGCAGGAAGTGGAGCGGAAGAGACAGAAAGCGGAGTAGAGAGAGAGAAAGACACAGACAGAGATAGGGAGAGAGAGGGGGAGAGAGAGAGAATGAACTGAAAAGCTGAAAGGAGATGAATTAGTCACAAAGGAGATTCGGATGGTAGCTAAACAGCCTGTTGAAAGTATGGAGCAGGTTAAGAAGAAAATCGCGGGTGTTACAGGAAAGGTAGAACATCGACAGAGACGAAGAGGCTGCAAACGAGGCAAAACGCGATGCCAGGGCGGCAAGGTTAGTAGCTCAAGGTGCACGCAAGGACGGCTTGTTAGCTAAAGAACCAGTAAAACAGGCCTAAACCAAGTTGTGCAAAACCAAAAAGGTCCTTGCCACGCTCCAAAAACGGGGAAGAAGGATCGTGTAGAAAACGCAATAAACCATCTGCGAGAACATGAACGGCGCAGAACAGGTCGAAAACAGACAGGCAGAAATATCAGATGTTAAAGAAGAACAGACAAATTCCACGTCACTACATAACGAGCTAGCACGTCAGCGGGTTGCACAATTAGAATTAATGTCTGCTACGGCAGAACTCCCGCTTGATCATGGATGAGGGAAGAACATGTATTACGACATATGAATACGCAATATGAGGCTGCAGCACTATCACAAAGTATATGCCGCAGAACATATCAGCTGCCATAGGGCGCTAAACAGAGCGAGCGCCGTCGGTGACGCAAAGTGTGTCAGAAACCAAACCTGAAAAAAATGGTTCAAAAGGCTCTGGGCACTATGGGACTTAACTTCGGAGGTCATCAGTCCCCTAGAACTTAGAACTACTTAAACCTAACTAACCGAAGGACATCACACACATCCATGCCCGAGGCAGAATTCGAACCTGCGACTGTAGCGGTCGCGCGGTTCCAGTCTGTAGCGCCTAGAACCGCTCGGCCACCCTGGCCGGTAAACCAAACCTGAGCACAACTGTGTACGTCCTCGGCGAACCGGAATAGGTGAATCTGATGACACAAAAGGAGGCCTAAACAGGGCACAGGGATCGTTTGGAGACCGGTTTATGAAGACGCGTGCTGCAGAAACGAGGGAAAATTAGTTCGCAGTAAATGTCGAACCATTCGACCACAGACATTTCTTATCCATTCAAAATCTCCAAGCGTATAAAGAGAATAACCATACATTACATCCTAAAAGTAGGACAGCTAATTATGACCAAGTGCTATCGGAACTGTGGTCACTGCAATACAAGCTGGAATGTATCTGCGCGCTTTTAGAGGGGTCGATTGTGGTACATGTGCAGTGTTGTTGAGAACTGTCGCTCATATAAGGAGTTCAAGGACACGTATCTTAACATTTATTAGTCACACGACACGTATGACAGAATCAAGCAGGACATTACACTGGGCTAAGACGTAGAATCGTCAGGATTCGGTAGTAGTTAAGAAGAATCGGTTTTTGGGCCAGCCGTGCAGTCCCAAGGAAACTATGAGGCACTGTTACATCAAATTACCTCTACACTACCAACAACCGTTCATCAAAAGGTGCCACGATTCCATTGATTCGTTCACGAGCGCGCTACGCGAATAAGAATATGTCAACGAAAATACAAAACGCAAGAGATAGGAACAGAAACAATTACCATAGTTGACAAGGCTCGTCAGAAAGGAACGTTAACAGACGAAATGGAAGAATTGTGGATTACGCTAAAACAACAGCCACCGTGGGAGAACAAAGGTATACGACGTAATCACAACACTAATTACAACGAACGGAAAAATGGAAAATGTATAGAACTACGAAATCCAAAACTGTTCAGTGGGATACTGAAGAGCCACAGCAAGTAAAAACGAATAAAAACAATAAGAGAACAATAGTCAATGTCAGCAAGGAAACCGACAAGATGTTCATATCCAGATTAGGCCACCCAATCCGTCACAGTGGAAACGTAGCAGAAGTGTAAACACACACCGACGCTCTGCTGCTGTGGACACAGCTCAAAACAAGGGCGCTGAAACAACGGAATGAGCAGTATCAACATGTTTGAATAGGAAGACATGTTTGGTAGAATGGATTTACTGTAGATTACTTACATCAGAATAAATCTGTTCATAGAACCTCAGTGGTTTGCCATTTCTAGGTGATATCGTGTAGCGCGGTCTATATTATCTGTTTATTGAAATTCTGTAATTGGTGTAATTATAATTGTCATTTAGTAGCATATGGTACAACTCGTTGAGGAACGTGGTCAAACGAGTCGCGTTCGCTTCTGCTTGAAAGTCAAAGTCAAGATTGAATAGGAATTCGTCATAGGTGACAGCTCCTCGTATTACCTGACACCTTTTCTGTGGCATGACAAACCCTGTGCGTTGACTGAACTAAACTCAGGGTCCATCTGCATTTACCTGTGTGACAGATTGCTATTATGTCTTTAGACCGCACTGACCTCTATTACCACGCTCCAGGGAGTATATAAATGTTAGTCAAGAAATGATCGCATTATGAACGTGTAATTCAGCTGTATAGTTCTCGTAGTAGTGTCTTCCGTAATATCAGTATTGCCTCTGAGAGTATTTCTATTCCTTTCTTTTCGCGGTATCTTATGCACTGCGCAAGAGGCGAATGCAGGTTGCTTCCCGCTGTTTGGCGACAACGAGATTGTAGCAGTGCCATTGCGCATGTTTGGCTTGATTTTTGGGTGTGCTATAAGCTGTACTAACTGCGCACACATTAGGTGTATGGAGACACTATGTCTGCAGGGATTCTGGACCATCGTCAGTCATACGATGAAGCCTCCTTCATGAAGGGAACTTCATCTGTTAATAGGATGGATGACACATATCCCGGAATCGTGGTGAAGAAACCAGTGACAAAAATGTTTCTCAAGTCTGTCGCTACTAAGACATGAACACTCTATAAGTTATAAGGGTTGTAAGAACTGTCATGGAAAACGATCCACACGGTCGTCTGGCTTACCCTGTACTGGCAGGCCAACTGCGTGGTACTCATTCGGCGGTCGTCTTCCATAGTGTTAATCGCCTTTTCCTCCATGTCTGCTGTCCGAACATCTCAGGTACATCCTTCATGATATCCTGCCTTCTGAAACGACCCTGTCTCAGACAAGCGGCGAAACACTGCTGGAAACACTGAAGGCTGTGGTGGTTGTCGGCTTTGATAGGTCTGAAACAACCTTGTTGCCTACACCACCCGTTGTCATTTGCCTTTCTATAGGGAAACACGACGAAATGACTGCAGGAAAAATGTAAAGACAACGAAAAAGAAATGATTGTCGGAAGGACAGACTCAGCAAGTCAAAACAACCTACGGTTACATTAAAAGCAAGGGTGATAACAATAAGAGTGCAATGGGAATTCCACTGTTAATTGCAGAGGAGAGAGCAGATAGGTGGAAAGAATACACTGGAAGCCTCTATGAGGGGGAAGATTTGTCTGATGGGATAGAAGAATAAACAGCAGTCGATTTAGAAGGTATTGGTGATCCAGTATTAGAATCAGATTTTAAAAGAGCTGTGGTGGACTTAAGGCAGAAGGGAAGAATAACATTCCATCAGATTTTCTAAAATCATTGGGAAAGTGGCAACAAAAGGACTGTTCACGTTGGTGTGTAGAATGTATGAGTCAGGCGAAATACCATCTAACTTTCGGAAAGGCATCATCTACACAACTCCGAAGATGGCAAGAGCTGACAAGTGCGAGAATTATCGCACAATCAGCTTAACAATTCATGCATCCAAGTTGCTTACAAGAATAATATACAGATATACAGAAGAATGGAAAAGAAAATTGAGGATGTGCTAGATGACGATCAGTTTGGCTTTAGGAAAGGTAAAGGCACGATTGGGCCAATCTAACGTTGCTGTAAATAATGTAAGCAGGACTAAAGAAAAATCAAGACACCTTAATAGAATTTGTCGACCTGGAAAAAGCGTTCGACCATTTAAAATTGTGCAAGATGTTCGAAATTCTGGAAAAAATAGGAGTAATACACAATATGTACAAGAGCCAAGAAGGAATAATAAGAGTGGACGACCAGGAAAGGACTGCTCGTATTAAAAGGGGTGTAAGACAAGGATGTAGCCTTTCGCTCCTACTGTTCAATCTGTGCATCGAGGTAGCAATGATGGAAATAAAAGGAAGGTTCAAGAGTGGAATAAAAATTCAAGGTGGAAGGATATCAATGATACGATTCGCTGATGACATTGCTATCTTGAGTGAAAGCGAAGAAGAATTACATGATCTGCTGAACGGAATGCACAGTCTAATGAGTACTATGTATGGATTGAGAGTAAATCAAAGAAAGACGAAGATAATGAGAAGCAGTAGAAATGAGAACAGCGAGAAAATTAACATCAGGATTGATGGTTACGAAGTAGAAGAAGTTAAGGAATTCTGCAACCTAGGTAGTAAAATAACCAATGTTGATGGATCAAGGAGGACACCGAAAGCAGGCTAGCAATGCCAAAAAGGGTATTCCTAGCCAAGAGAAGTCTAGTAGTATCAAATATCGGCCTTAATCTGAGGAACAAGATTCTGAGAATGTACGTCTGGAGTACGGCAGAATTGTAGCATTTGAGATGTGGTACTACAGACGAATATTGAAAATTTGTTGGTCTGACATTGTAAGAAATGAGGAGGTTTTTCGCAGAATCGCAGGGGAAAGGAACATGTGGAAAATGCTGATAAGGAGATGCCACAGGATTATAGGACATCTGTTGTGACATGATGGACTGACTTCCATGGTACTAGATGGAGCTCTAGAGGTCAAAAACTGTAGAGGAAGACAGAGATTGGAATACATCCAGCCAATAATTGCGCACGTAGGTTGCAAGTGTTATTCTGAGATGAAGAGGTTTGTACAGGAGAGGAATTCGTGCTGGGCCGCATCAAACCAGTGAGAAATATGGTAACCATCCCCAAAAAAAGTCAACACCATGCTGGGAAGTTGTCGATCCGATTCTGGAACCATTGTGTACAATGCTGTATCACATTCAGAATAAGGCGAGTCAGCAGGACAAGTGAGTCAGACAAAACAATTCGAATTACAATGGCAGGAGAGGACGCTAGTGTATGATGTATCAGAAACTTTACCATCTCCTAGGAGGAAATCACATATGCGGTAACTGTAGCTACATGGTACAGCGTGTGTTACCACAGTATCTGTAACGAATTATGACCAAATGAATTATCTCTAGCATCAAAGCCATGCATTTCTGGATATAAGTTCATTAGACCTTTCTTATTCCGTATCCTCCCATTGGTCAGAACTTAGTGTTTGCAAAGTGTGGAAAAAATCATCCTGTACAATCAAATGGCTCAAATGGCTCTGAGCACTATCGGACTTAACTTCTGAGAGTCCCCTAGAACTTAGAACTACTTAAAGCTAACTAACCTAAGGACATCACACACATCCATGCCCGAGGCAGGATTCGAACCTGCGACCGTAGCGGTCGCGCGGATCCAGACTATAGCGCCTAGAACCGCTCGACCACATCGGCCGGCCATCCTGTACAATCGCTCATACTGCATGTATACAAAGATCTTGATTTTGTGCTGTTGTTCTATTCATCAGAAGCTATGTATAAGGATCGATATCAACGTTGGTACTGAAACATTCTTCGTGCACTGTGCAGATTTTGGGAGCTGTCAAACCGACTATCAGTTTATCCTGAGAAGCATCACAAAGTAACACTTTGCATCTGGCGACAATGACAATTTGGCAGCCTGAAGGAAAAGCCTGTGACAGGTAACCCAGAAACCTGCTGAGAGGAGGGAGGGTCATTAGTGCTGAATGAAGTCTGAGACAGATGGGGAACTGCCTGCCATTTTCGCAGCCTAACAAGAGTGAAAGCAGAAGGTGGTCCACACCACGCTCTGAGGCTCCCATAAATCAGCCTACCTGGGTGGCTGTGAGTGCAAGTTGCCCACGGGACAAGGGTATCCAGCTATTGATGTCACGTCACTTCCTCGACAGCTTGATGGATGGCCTGGTGCTGAGTAAATTAAGCCGACACAACCACCCACCGAGCAGTTGGGAATGGGATCTCCAGACTGGACCAACGTCCCTGACGTCACACTACGCCCATGAAGGACCCACAGATGAGCTGGCGCCACAACAAGGCCAAGGCCTGGAAGGATCCCCCAGGCCGACAAACCCCTCAGAAGGATCCCCCAGGCGGACAAACCCCTCTACATGTGGCGTTCAGCACCATGTAGCCACGATCTGGACGAGTTGCTCCAGCAGTCATGCACAATGACACAGATGGGTACTGGAGATGGTGGAGACATCTTACGCTACCCACTGGCAATTTGTGAGAGAGGAAATCAGCAGTAGGAGACACAACAATTGCAATGCTAGCTCAGCACCTAATTCAAGGGAAGACTGCATTTATTCAGCTAAGGGATCAAGGGACGAGAGAGGGGAAGACATATCATTAACTGAGTTGGAGATGTTGGCAGCTATGCAACCATACTGGTGTCTCATTCCCTTTCACCAGATGTTACGTGTGCTGCGCCTGACAGTACATCACCCAACTGCCAAATGCTGCCAGGTCGAGTTGATGCCAACAGACCAGTTGCCTTACTGATGCTGACATGGACCAGAAAGGGGACCAGAGCCATCTGCTGCTCCTTCTGTACCAAGCACTGAGGGAAGTGGGACTCTAACTTTGGCACAACCTCGCTGCATTTTGATGATTCAGCCAGTCCAAAAACCATTTGTGTGTGTGTGTGTGTGTGTGTGTGTGTGTGTCAGAGTATGTGTGTGTTCAGTGCCATGTATCATCTGTGTAACTATAAAATGGTTGAAATGGCTCTGAGCACTATGGGACTTAACTTCTGAGGTCATCAGTCCGATAGAACTTAGAACTACTTAAACCTAACTAACCTAAGGACATCACACACATCCATGCCCGAGGCAGGGTTCGAACCTGCTACCGCAGCAGTCGCGCGATTCCAGACTGTAGCGCCTAGAACCGATCGGCCACCTCGAACGGCTGTAACTTCATAAATGTAAAGTGTCTCCCCAGGGACTCTTACAGAGGGAGCAGTAGGGAGCTTCATGGCACTGATTATCATGTAATTGTGTACCTTTTCTTGTGAAACTAAATTAATTTTTGATACAACTGATCTAGTGTAAATAATTTGTCAATCATTTACCTAAGTTCGAATTCAAATCAAGGTTTTCTAACGTCTTTTAGGTGGATGAAACAATATTAAACTGCCCCAGGAAATAAGCACAACAGATCACACATGATTTTGAGAATGAGTGTGTTTCGTAAGTTATAATTATTGCTTAATTACAAATTATGGATGACTGAAGCCTGGTGGTGGACTGCGCATGGGTAAATCGTTAAGGCAGAGAACGGTACAAAATCCATGTAACTGTAATGTGGTTGGGGACATATATGAGTAGTCCTCTCTGACCTCAGCAATTGTAAGAGTGAGTATATTGTTGGAGAGTGTTTTTAACCAAATAGTAATTGCTTATCTGAAGGCTTTGGTTTACCAACAACCCTTGGGTTCACGTGAATTATACTACACTCAACAATGTTCGTCTGTACATCATGCAGGCATGCAACATTGTGTGAGTGAGTGACCTCTGGGGTGAATGGGGCCAAGAAAGGATGCTTTATTTATGTGCGGTCTTGACTAGCAAAGTTGGCGCAGCACTCATATCATTATTGTGACATCACACTACTATTTGATTAATTCCTCTGTTTCATGTCACACTATGACATTTAGAAATGTAACACAACAAATGTGGAGATCAACCGTGGTGGGGAGCACTCAGAAAGGATGAGTCACTCTCTCATTATTTTTCATATTCAAGACTGCTCTTTAATGTGGACTTTAGTCGAAAGACGTCATTTTTTGAGTCGATAGGAAGTTATCAACATGAGCGGGCATTGATGGGAGGATAAAAATCGTTAATGCATATGCGATCTTTATGGTGGCTCTCCGTATACAATTTCCTGGAGCCGAGAACAATCAGGCACTTTTATCATTTGACTCTGAATCTTGCAGTGGACGTCTGGGGCTTGTAACCCATGTGCACCTATTGGGGAACGTCATGCATCACTTACAGGGAACAGAACGCTGATCCCAGGTATTCCTCCCACGAATGTGCAGATAATGCTTTCTGCCGAAGAGGCAGAGAAACTGCCTACGTAGATCAATCTCTTATGTGCCTCTGGCGATGGCCGGGGCTGTGGTGAGAGAAAAATTTAGGTCCCCAGCCAATGCATTTCCACAGTGTCGTAAACACCCTTCGTGAACAGGGATGGCAGCTGTAAAATTTCGCCAGTTTCCATGTTGACTGTGGCCCAAATGCTATTGTGGGAGCTGTCTGGTGTTGTCGTCCGTCTGTCTGCCAGGTTCTTGGGAAGCCTCTGGCCTTCGAAACAATTATGGATTCGAATGCAGCGTTTACTCTAAAATAGTCTGTGTAGGGACACAAAAGCTCCTCTTTTAGATCTGTCGAGGCCCCTGGTCAGACATGACGTAACATTTGTGTTGTCCAGATGGTGATTTTCATGATGAACTTGTTGTTCACGGTAGGGCTAAAGAAAAACTCAAAACACGTTGCCTAAAGTGGTAAAAAGCAAGTTGGGAGCACAACGGGAGACATGGAGCTCGTGACGTTTTTTGATTGGCACGGACCCCTTGTGGAGGTGGTTGTGTGAGTGCTTTTCAGCGGTGGGCTGACCATATATCCCACCATATTCGCATCCAGTGACATCTATAAGCAAAGGATGACATGGTGGTTAGTCGGTACCGTTGGGCCTTCCGAGGCCTGTTCGGATGAAGTTCAGGTTTTATTAAAACATTAATTACAGTGCACTTGACACAAAACAATACAGAGTTAATCAAGGTGGAAAATTTAAAATAATTTCTATATAGCATGTATCAGTACTGAAATACTGGCAGCAGCTACTAGGCAAAAAGTTAATTGCAGTGTTGAGATACAGATCCAGGTCAACAATTTTTCTCCAACACTCACAGTGGTACAACTCTGCCTCTACAGTGATTGACCTTAAATAAGTTTTCAATACAATACCATGATAATTAATCATTGTGAGATACAAGTTAGTATAAAAACAATTAGGAATAATGCAGCTAGAATGCTGCTGCTGAGCTTCACGACCTATAACAAAGGCTTCACTATATAAAAAAAAAATCATTTAAGACGTAATCAATTTCCAGATAAGTCTAACAAGTAATGGCTAAATGTTATAACGGCTGCGGCCTGTTTCATAACTGGAAGAAAGAACTTAATTAACCATCGTTGAGACAGATCTGGAATTCACTTACGCGATGTACAATCTGAATAAGACTCAGCCTTTAACGTGACACAAAACACTTCAAGCAGTCAGTGCAATAGACAGGTAGCAGTACGTAACAATAATTTACAATAAATTTTTAACGGCCCCTTTTATAAGGAGGTAAACAATCCGTCAGTAAGCTGTATCTATTTGCACTGTTCAAGGAGAACAGTAGTGTATTTTAATTTCTGGGGAAACGGATAAAACGAGGATCGTTAACACTGGATATCTCAAGCAGAGTGATATCAGAGCCAGTTTAGATTCACGTAACACCTTATTCACGATAACAGCAAATTACCAGTTTTAAGATTAAAAAACTAAGTGATCCAGTGTCGTAACAACAGAATCGGTTTCAGCCATAAGGTAATAGATCACTGCAAACGACGGGGTGAGGAAGATATCAGCACTCAAACACGTGTACACAAGATCAAGAAACCTGAGGCATTATTTGCTGTCCACAACGGTAGAAATGAAAGGGGCGTAACAGTACGTGAACAAGTCAAGTGGAACAAAACGTGCCTCAATGGAAGCAAGCAACTGCGTCGGCAGCAGCATACTAATAATAATATTTTGGCGCCTGCATATGAATAAGGGCTACTGAGAAATACACAGTTTAGTCACGATGGTTAATTGTCTTGGAAGTTCTTTCTTCCTTATGAAACAGGCCGCAGCCGTTATAACATTTAGCCGTTGCTTGTTAGACGTATCTAGAACTTGATTACGTCTTAAATGATTTTTTTTTTTGTTATAGTGAAGCCTTTGTTATAGGTCGTGAAGCTCAGCAGCAGCATTCTAGCTGCATTATTCCTAATTGTTTTTATACTAACTTGTATCTCACAATTTTATCTTAAAACCTACCTAAGGGCAAACCTAAACATACTACATTGGGTAATAGTAAATGATGGAAAAACATCTACCTTTTGAGACAGCGACAGCTGTCAGAGATAAATAACCGCAAATGTACGATTCAGCAAGAGCATTCGTTTAAGATCTCCACATAAAATGTTACAGTCAGTGGTCTCAGTAAAAATTGTGACAATGGTTCAGAAACATAGCGCCATGGCTGCCTGGAACTTACAACACGAGTTACACAAACGGGAGAAGCAAGACAAAACAACTAGAAGCTGACTGCCCCAGACGCTATAATAACACACAATATAACCGCTCGCTAGAATACGAGCATTTTATAACGGCAAATCAGTTCAATAACCTCGCCAAGGGATGCGCACCTTCTGTATTCAAGGCACACAAGAATGTAACCTGGCTCATTTCATAGACCAACTAAATCCACAGGTCTGCGATTCACCAGAGAGCGTAGTCGTAAATGAATCCACAGTGCGTCCGCTCAACGAGCCTTAATTCAAACTTGAGAGCAACAATAGACCGCACAGTTCGCAATCTCGGTTGCCACCATCCGCTCTGCTCAGCCGAAAGTATGAGCATCCACTGTCATCGTCTTGAACTCGCGGTTACGCGCCGCCTCAGTAGTCTGTATGCACTTCAAGCGTACTTCCGATACGACTTCAGCTGCCCTTATTCGGCCCGAGCAAATAAACTTAAAATCTATTTTTTCCGCTAACTGTCCTGTCGCTATATCGGTACTAACCTCCAAAGACATTGATCTAGCTGGCACACTGCACAGAAGTGTTAAGGAACTGAAATAATTTTATTAATTTGCAAATAGTCACAATTTAAACTACTCCAAATGATACTGTAGTATTGTCATTTCACTTAACAGTAAAAGCACAGTCAAATGGGTCAAATGGCTCTGAGCACTATGGGACTTAACATCTATGGTCATCAGTCCCCTAGAACTTAGAACTACTTAAACCTAACTAACCTAAGGACATCACACAACACCCAGCCATCACGAGGCAGAGAAAATCCCTGACCCCGCCGGGAATCGAACCCGGGAACCCGGGCGTGGGAAGCGAGAACGCTACCGCACGACCACGAGATGCGGGCTAAAAGCACAGTCACTTAAAGTATGATAACAATGACTGTTATTAACATTTTGGTTGATAACGTACGAATTCTGAGATGAAACAGGGATTGCCAGGTAGATTCCTAATGGTAACAGATTAAGGGCTTACGCCGATTATTACACATGCGCCACATTATAGCAGTCAGGGCAAGTTCTTGATTTGTGATGATTTGAATATGCTGCTAGTGTTTATTGTTGAATGTGTCGGGTACAGAGACAGTTACAAAACAGAACAGGTTAAGGTTACGCCCATGCCACTATCACTATAACAGTAAAACTTGAAATCAAATACCATACCTAGGAAATAAGATTCGGAACTCCAACGTGCAAACATTTAACTGTGAAAGGCAAAAGATTGCCAATATGCATTGATTATAACTTGTATTTATTGTTGGAGAAATAATCGCTCTGTACTTAGTAGAAGACTACTAATTATCTTAAGGAAAATAGTGCAGCGTCCCTATGTTGTACAAAAAAGTGTTTATCCTGGTTAAGCTATATACTGCAAATAACGTTGTCCTTATTTGAGCGGGTCGGGGGAACACAATGGTAAGGGCCAGAGCAGTTATCAGATATCGCGATGAGAGTCTCTCTTTCTGTGTCGTTTTCATCAAAGTAACATAAAACGCAGCTTAATATTTCGTCTGATCCACGGGCAGCAGCGGTCTCATTCCAGAAGAAGCAGCGCCCTTAGTTCTTGCCACAGTCATGAACAATCAGGTTATATAACCAAATTTTCCTTTTGTAGAAAGCTGCACCTCGTCTTAACTTAGGAACTGGAAGAGTCTGCTGTCACAACATGAAGATTGCTGTCTTCTTCTGCTCATTTTGTATGGATTCCAATGTCAGCCTGCCCAGCCTCTGCGCGACGTTGGTTAATTCCAACTGACACTCAAGACTTGCCTTCAATTGGGGGTTAACAGTACTCTCAATTTTCACTTTTAGCATGTCACAAGATTTAAACGTACCGTTCTTTGGTGATTGTATGCCTATGTTACATTCTTCAGTGAAAATTCATCTGTACTTGTCAGCAGATACAGGACCACAGGACATCTCCTTGCTGAAGACAAAGAGAATGTAACCGTAGGCGATTGTTGAGTCTGCGCCCAGGTGCAATCTGCCACCATTGTTTGGGCGTCTGTTGCGACTCTCGTATTTCAGTATTTTAGCGATGTGTCCCTGTCATGTAACCATGTTTCAGAGTAAGTAAGTGGACGCACGGAATGCTTACCGCGTTTGTCCTGCGGTGGCGTGCTCAATCCAGATGAGATTTTCTTCCGTATATTTTCCACGCGGTCACGATTATTATGCAGACCTTGAATGGCTAGAAAAGTTCTCTTGCAGACTTTAATATCACTGCCGCCATCTTGTACACAGTAGGCAATAGTAAAATTTCTCCGAGATTAACAAACTACTTTTCGACGATGTGCAACAGCCTTACATTTCATTGCACCAAATAAAAATGAATTATGAACGTTAAAACCAAGTATTTTCCCAAATGTCTTGTACGTTTTCAACACATATGGATCTCCCACTTTGTCAAAACACTTACGAGGGCACTGGCACTGAGGTCCCTTTCTTTTTTTTCTTACAGTTTCTCTTGTACGCGAAACATTATCTTCGCCCAAATTATGCCTATTTTTGTTTAATTTTGCGCTGAGAATCGAACCTCAGCCTTTTCCGAGACGACCTCTTCGTTTCCTTGAGCGTCCCATCCTGACTTGTTTGTGCAGCAGCAATACACTGTTCATTGTTTTGGCCAATACGATCTGATTCGCTATTAACCTGTATTGCAGCAAAAATTACTATTATTGTTACCATTAATATTATTACACGTGACAATGTGCATTAAAAATGTGCGTACACACATCACTTTACGAAAAGAAGTAGTGATTCTAATACAACCTCAGAATTCATGTACTTCAGGAACATAATGGTGTGTACATGCATTTACCGTTATATTCGTGAAACCTTCTACATACAATATATTTACAAATTAAAAAACGTCTGAGTCATCTGAGTAATCAGGAAAGTTTTCTGGATCCTTCTCGGAAGTATCAGTATCACTGGAAGTATACGCGTCATCTTATTTTCAATCTTGTCATAATCTCAGAAGAAGTACACGGGTTGTTTTTACTAGCCACCGTTTTCTCTGTCACTTACCATCATGTTTCCAGACGGACACTGGCGCTGCCATCTGTTGAGTGAATTTAGAACTATTAATAAGTGTACTGCATTGTGCACCTCACAAGTAGCATCAGTAGCCGTCTATAGCAAAATACACGGCGATGTCCGAAGCTCGTGGTGTAGTGGCTAGTGTTGCTGCCTCTGGATCACGGGGTCCAGGGTTCGATTTCCGGCCGGGTTGGGGGTTTTCTATGCTCTGGGACTGGGTGTTTGTGTTATCCTCATCATTTCATAATCTCATCATTCGTGGCAGTGAATATATTGGATTGTGTACAACAACTGGACTGTGAAAACAGTTGGGACTTTGTACGGGCGTTGATGACCGCGCAGTTGAGCGCCCCATAAACCAAACAACATCAATGTACAGCGATGGCGCTTACCATTATGTTCCCCCGAGCCGCTCATTTACCGAAATGGTTAGTGTACGTAAGTGTTAGACAGTTCGTTGCATTAAACATTATCAGACATTGCGTAAATTTTTCACTGCCTCTATTGAAAAAGTCTGCCAGTGTCCTCGTATATGATAAAAATCGATTGTCCGTGTGCGTTGTTTTACATCAGATAATCATTACTTCAAATTTATTTACCATAACCACATACATATACTTTTCGCTATAGACTGTTTGATTCCTAATACAATTACTCCCCATCCTTTCAAAACTAAGTTTACGCAGGACACGAAGTAAAGTCTGACTACGTTTCGTATAACCTACACATGCTGGTGGGGCGATCTCTGTTCATATACATTTTCGGTGATAGCCTAGATCGCTTGTTTTAAGACCTTTTTTCCAATAACTAGTTTTGACAGTGTCGTGCTGTCATTTTCAGATTGGCATTATACGTCGCGTACATGTTCATATACAGGTGTCGTCGACATCTTGAGAACAAAAATGACAAACCATGTGGAGTTTTATAAAGTATTTACACTTTGTTCTCAAAATGTCGACGACACTTGTACGTGAACATATACGCAAAGTGTAATGCCATTCTGAAAATGACAGCACGATACTGTCGAAAGTAGTAATGCGAAAAAAGGTCTTAAAATTAAGCGATCAAGCGATCCCCCTTGTAGTATTACATGCACTACAATTAGTTATGCTAAACACAGCCCGTAGAATGTTTCTTAATGTTGTAACCGACCAAACGCTGTAGCTAACACACTATTTTTTAAAAAAGTTAAACGTTCAGAACCAATAATCTGCAGCTCACCACAATAAGAGGACGCGTAAGGCAATGGAACCATAATTATCGTTTTAATTAACAGAGAGGCGGCATCCACGTAGGCCCAACAGCGTCCTCTTTTGTACGAGGTGACACGTCAGTGTTAACGCAGCGTTCAGTGGGTGCGGAGCTGCCATCCAAAGTGAAAACGTGTAACCAAGTGCTACTGCGCCACAAGGTGAAATATCGGCGTGTGCGTGCGTTCGAACTGGACAGAACGAGGCGTTCTCTGACACTGCGGCTCGTAAAGGGCATGCTGCTTCAACAGTGAGGCGTATGTGGAACCAGTGAAGAGAAGAGGGCATCACACAGCGCCGATAGGATACTGGGAAACACAATGCGATCACAGCACTAAATTACCACCAGCTTCTCGACTCGGTCCTAAGGGACAGAACACCCTTGTCCACAGCGCTGGCGCAGCTTAGGAGCACTGCAACGGGTGTGGACGTGTCTGCGTCCACGGTTCGACTCCATTTTCTGCTGGCTGGAGAGGTGGCATGCATGCCCTCGCGCCGGCTTCCATTGACCAGAACCCACCAACACCGGGGATTGCTGCAGGCACACTGGCGCACTCAGTGGAAAATATTAGTGGTGCTGGTAGCTAGTCCAAAGTTTTTGTTAATCGTGCGTTTTGGGCTCTTGTGAAGATATTTACTTATATCTAACCGATAGGTGAACCACAAAACTTTTCATTCTCTGCTACACTCCCTTAGGTGTTCAGTTTCCAGAAACACCGAAACATGTATTTTTTATATTTTTAACCGAGAATTCATATATCATTTGCCATTAATCTGGCCTTAAACATCCTTTAGTAGTTATTAGTAGTTATTTATTTTCAAATGAAATGTTTCACTCACTATTTTACCCCCTTTAGTAGTTGAAATTCCAGAAATGCTAAATACTTTTTTTAATTGTCTCACTGTGAAAGAAATACTAGTTTTCGAACCTCTAGCTTAAAAATACACTTAATAGCCACTTAGTTTCAAAATTTATTTCATCCCTTTAGGAATGGAATTTCAGACAATCCCTTCTTAAACTTTGCCTACAGCACCAGATCCACACCTTCTTCAAACCTCACGTATTATCCTTAGCGGTTTGGGCTGGATAATGATGAGTCTATGAATCAGTCTGACCCTGTTCCACCCCCATAGGCGTTGCATTTCCTAATACAGTGAACATTTTTTTCATCTCTAACAGAGAAGCAAACATCAATTTTCAAAGATTTAGCTTTAAAAACGCTTTCGCAATGAAATATTTACATAAAACGTTTCATCCCCTATTTCAGTGACCCCCCCCCCCCCCCCCCCCCCGCCGCTCCAAAACACCCCCAGGGGTTGAATTTCGTAAAACAGAGGCATTCATGTGTTTTATTTCTAACAAAGAAGCCAAGTACAAATTTCCATAGATTTAGCTTCAAAACATGCTTCCAAAATAAAATATTTTCTTAAAAAGTTCCATCCCTACTTTCGCCCACAAGGGGACAAATTTCAGAGAACAGTGAGACACATATTTTTTATATTTGTATCTGAGAAGTCAAATTTAGATTCTCGTACATTTAGCTATAAAAATGCTTTCATAACAAAATATTTTCAAACAATCTTAAACACGTGCCCTTTTATTTGTAAATGAGAAGTGAAATACTAATGTTCATAGAGGGAGCTTTCAAAATACTTTAGTAGGTCTTTCATAACGATATATATTCAAAGAAAGCTTTCACCCGCTACCTCACCCCATATAGTTAAATTTCAAAACTGCCCGAACACGTATTTCCTTATTTCTGACCGAGAAACCAAATACAAATTTTCGTAGGTCTGGTTTCAACATTCCCTTACTAGCAACATTTCTCAAAAAACCCTTCAGCTCCTGTTTCACCCCCTTTGGGTTTCGGTTATCAAAAACACTGAAATATCTATTTCTTTATTTGCAACTGGGAAGTCAAATACCAACGTAAATAGATGTAGCTTTAAAAGTAGTATTTCTTTAACAACGATATATTTTCAGAGAAAGCTTCCACCCACTATTTCACCCAGATGGTGTTAAATTTCAAAAAAATGGTGAAACAAGTATCTCTTTATTCCTGTCCCACAAACAAAATACCAAGTTTCGTAGATGTAGATTCAAAATTGTCTTAATAGCGACATTTTTCTAAAAAAATCTTTCCCTATCTTACCCTTTAGGGTCGACATTTTGAAAAATCCCATCTTAAATGACGCCTACAGTATAGGGTGCACACCTTTTCCAAATTTCAAGTTTCCCTCCTTACTAATTTGGGTTGTGCGACAGTGAATCCGTCAGTGAGTCAGTCCGGATATTACCTTTTATATACATCTCTTATTTAATAAGCTTGTGTAACTGAGAATACTTACAATAAAACACAATCCTTGTTAATATTTTTTAGCAGATCATCTGAAGATGGGCTGCATCCGAAACGCTTAGTGGAACAATAAGAACGTTCCAGTAACATCAAGTGGACATTACTTTGCGACGTACCAGGTGTTCTAAATTATTTTAATAATTTAATGGCAGATGGTCTTACCTCTCTACTGTCCGCCCTCGGCAGCTGAGTGGTCAGCACGACAGAATGTCAACGCTAAGGGCCCGGGTTCGATTCCCGACTGGGTCGGAGGTTTTGTCCGCTCAGGGAGTGGGTGTTGTGTTGTAATCATCATCATTTCATCCCCATCGACGCGCAAGTCGCCAAAGTGGTTTCGAATCGAAAGACTTGCATCCGGCGAACGGTATACCCGACGGGAGGCCCTAGTCACACGACTTATATTTTTATGACAGACGTTGGCAAAAAAGACAAGGAATTTAAATCTTATACGCATTTTGTCATTTGTGTCTGTCTTCTGAATAGTATGAATCAGCCTGTCCAGACTCAGTACAGTCGACTTCCACTGAGGAATTCAATGCTTCTTGTCACACTGATTATTATTACAATCACTCTTGAATCAGATGAGAGACATTTCTCGTGCTAGCTGAACCTCGGGAGTTCCAAATCAGCACAGATGTATTGTGAGAATTTAGCGAAAATCTGCAGGGCTATTCGAAATAATCGGTGCGGTATGGTTTCAGGAAGAGTTCTTTAATTGCACGACATTCTTCGTACGCCTGTAAGTACAAGAGATATTGTAAGCGGTTTGTAAAGTGTTACATATGCGGTTACAGTTTCTGGCTCATACGTTGCAAATTGTTCAAACATTGCGCCCAAATGATCGTTCTCCGCGGTATGAATTCACGCGTTATCAACTCGAATATCGCCTTGACGTTCTACGAGCTAGGAGTGGGGAACACATTGAAATTCTACAATAGCAGAACATTTTTTTGAGGGGCTCTGTCTGTAATAGTTTCCCAGTTACGAATGTTTTTAAGATTACAGGACTGGAATACCCTATATAAGAAAAAATCCACTTATAGTAGCAATTACAGCGAACTAAAGCGCTACAATTAAAGAACAAAGTTGAAGAGTTAGTATTCCGGCCAATGCGGTAGTCTTTTTGGCTTATAAATTACGAGTCCCAGCTACACCAGAGTTGATTTAATAACATAAAAAATGTAAATTTTCCGCATTGTGTGTCACATTTGGTTCTCGTAACACGTTCCCGGACGATCCTCATCGCAGTCAACCTAAAACCTGTTTCTTTCCTCGCTCATTATTTCTGATTCGCAAACAACCCCAACAACCCCTCTCTCCCTATGCGTCACCTCTGCGAATTTTCGCCGGCCGAAACCACGGGGACGGGCAGAGAGAGACATACGCCTTTACGCGTGCTAATGCAGCTACTAATGAGGTTGTTCGCGGTACGGCCTTTGCCGAAATGGCGCGGCTTTTTTCTAATTTGGACGCAAACAAAAAGAGAGCGGGAGGCGGGGTGTGATAAAGGGAGCAATAACAGTAGGAACGCTTGTTTCGCCGCTGTGCGCGCACAAAGAGAGGGAAAAAAACACGCCGTAAATCAGAGACGCCGACGTGGCGCAGTGTGGTGACAAAGAACGCAGAACAAAAGAACTGGCGGCGAGTCCGTGTGAACGGCGATCCGTGCTGTGCTGAGCCGCTGCCGGCGGAAAACAGATAAAAGTGCAGCCCGCTGGATCCGGGCAGCGCTAATGGCAATAAGCTTTTACGCAGCACCCAACGCCGTCATCGACAAAAGCTTTCACAGTGATATGTGCCGCGAAAGTAACACCCGTTGTTGGTGTATTATGCGAAAATGATGCTTAAAATAAGCATTCTAGCGCCCGACACGTGATATTGGCATATGTGGTTAATGGATCGGTCATCTAGTTTCCAAAAATTACGACCATGGTGAGGTATTGGCGGAAGGGAGAAAAAACATCCCGTAGATTTGGAACACGTAGTCGTAAGCAAAAATTTGGATGAAGTTTCTGCATACGGCTAGAGAGGGAAATGGGTACTACATGGTAAATCCACTTCCTTGTTTAACGCCTTAAGACTTCGGATACATTAAATAAAAACTATAGTGCTACGTACAGCAGGATATCAACCTTAGTTTAGCAAATATTGTACTATAAAAAATAACAAAATCATCTGGTAATGAGGGTATGTAAACCTACGAAATAAAAGCCGTCTCATTATTGTCTCATGGTTGTTGCACTTAGTTAGCTCTTATTAATCTTTCCTTTAATCTTTCATTTGACACACATAGAAATAATGTGAAGAAAAAGTATTAAGTTACGTAACTGAGATACATACCATCAAGTGAATTATTTTAGAAACATGTTTCAAAATTCATTATGCTACTTGTATCATTGCTCACGAAAGGCATGTGGGTGCTACAATAAATGTACTACAATGTTGTTCCAGTGGTTGAGAAAATGATTGCATTTTACACTGTTGCATGTGAAATGTCTTAAAGGAATTCCACTCTGGTTTAAAGCACAAAACAACTCGAAATTTTCCGATTTCACTGTCGACTATCGCTGAGGGCCAAGTTTACATCTTCACCTTCGGACCATGGTCTGACCGGTGACCAAAACTTTCATATCGTACATCATTCGCTGGCACAGGTGCTGCTGTTCTCTCCCTCTACCGCACGTATTGTGCATCCAATAATGCCCGCCAGGCTCCTTCTTCCCAGAAAAGTTAAGTGCATCTGCAACGTCCGGGGTAATAACGTGAGAACAGATTTGTATAACAAGCCACCTTCACGACGTCCTCTATCCGTTTACACGCAGCTTTCCTCGCACATTAAAAAAGCAGGGTCACAAAATCGTAAGAAACCTCTACACAGGTATCTGATGCTCACATAACTTCGCACCACGTTTGCGAAAGATGTATACTATTCAGAAACTCCTCACCAGGGACAACAGAACATCGCTGTATGTGAGAGTTTGAACATTGCTTGCAAATATCGTTACCCGTCGCAGGACGGAACCTGAAACCTTTTACAGAAAACCGTATGTAATTTTGACAATTTGATGCTGTGATATCTTAGACTTTCCCAGCGATTTTGTGACATCTCGTTGTATCGGCTGTACTGCCGGTGGTCTGTGGTGGAAATGTGGCTCTCAAGCAGTATCATAATTGACATCTCGTTGAATCGGGTGTACTGCAGGTGGTACGCCGAGGTACGACGTCGAAATATCGTGTCAGAAAAACGCAGACCACCGATAGTACACCCGATTCAACGAGATGTCAATTTTGATCTGCTTGAGAGCAACATTTCCACGTAAAGTACTAAATTTCCAGATGAGGCTCCAAACAGAAATACCGTGCTGTCGTTAAGGCTGCTAGGTCATGGAGGAGGTAGTCAGCAAAGCCACAACTCGCTTGAAGTGTGCAACAAGTCTGGATATGCAAGTGATTAGCTTTTGAGTAAAGCAGCACAAGCTAGGTAACAGTAACTCAGCTTGGACTAAGCAAGGACACATAGTGCTGCGAGTTTCTCTTTCAGTAATCTTATTGGAATACTCGTTGTTTCTGAGAAGATCATGTTATTCCTATTGTCTGCCAAAACGTGTCAGAGTTACGCAGCGTCAGGATCGAAGCCTATTGATACTGGGGTGTGGTATTTCTGCTAGTATTGGTTGGGAAGCAGCCACGCGAATAGGGAATCAATGGATTCAAGTCGACCAGTCTTAACACCGCGCGGAAACTAAACGTACGCCGGCCGGGGTGGCCGAGCGTTTCTAGGCGCTACAGTCTGGAACCGCGCGACCGCTACGGTCGCAGGTTCGAATCCTGTCTCGGGCATGGATGTGTGTGATGTCCTTATGTTAGTTAGGTTTAAGTAGTTCTAAGTTCTAGGGGACTCGTGACCTCAGAAGTTACGTCCCATAGTGCTCAGAGCCATTTTTGAACATCAACGTCCCCATGCGACAAGAAACACTGTCTACTCCCCAGTGTAGCGTCATCCTGTCGCAACAAGTAACTTAATGCAATAACTCTTGATGCAATAACTCTGACAGTGTGAAGCAAGACAAGTATCCTCACGGAGAGTGCGACATCTCCATCCCTATAGACTGTGAGCATGCAAATGATAGACGCGGCTTTCCTTAGTGCGACGCGCTAATATTGGTACTTCCGACTACCTCACTGGGCATACCAGGCTCGCCGCGTTGTCTCTTTGGATGAATCCTGAAATTGCATACAGCATCAATTAACCGTGCTTGATGGCTTTGAGGATAACGGACGTTGCCAGACTGCTTTTTTCATCGTCATACGAGCCTTGCACCTTGCGTCGTGGTATGAGGTGCCATAAGACGTTTATATTTTGTTCGTGTAGCCGCTAGTTTTACAGCGTCGCTCCATTTCTGACACGTTTAGGCAAATGGATGAACCATATCTTCGAGCTCTTTGTGACAAATTTCTACAACGACCAGTCTCGAACGGCAGGAGTTCGACTTTTGGCCTGCTACCCACGTTCTCCAAATGCCTCATGCAACGAAAATGTCTGATCGCGGACAGCCTTCTCTGTCCAGCCGCTATGAGTCACGAATTCTGGCGCTGAGACGAGGCAGCGTGGGATGACCTGATGGTATCTCAGTTCAATGTCCAGTCAGAGTTATATTATCACATTTCATTCCATAATTATCGATGTTTGTGTATTCTTACAAGAGAGCAAGATCCATTACGTCAGCAGTGCGAAAAGTGGTAACAGAGAAGTGTTTCAGTTTGCACCCTTAGGCATTTATATGATCTGCATAGTATGGATCTGCCTCCTACTCACATGTCTCGTAGTATGTAAGAGATTATCAATGACTTTCCAGTTTTCTGTAGACCAATAGGAAAAACTGAATAGACAAGATTTCAGAAGTACTGCGTGAAGTGAATAAGACAAGCTGATCAGATATGTGATTTCGGGCTGTGATGCTGTTCGTCGAACATTTTATGTACCTGCGCGACCATGAAAAAAGTTTATATCGTAAGAGGCCGTGCTGAAGAGTAATGCCTCAGAATTTTTTATTTTGTTCTCAATATCGTTTACGATATTACACGTCATGCTGACAACAGTTGCAGTCTAAGCCGCTAGAGAGCTCCTGAGTGTAACTTGAAGTCCGCCGCCTTAGCTGAGTGCTCAACGCGTCTGACTGCGATGCAGCGGGCCCGGGTTCTGTTTCCGGCTGGGTCGGAGATTTTCTGCGCTCGGAGACTGGGTGTTGTGTTGTCCTCATCGTCATCACTACATTATAATCGACACAAATGCCATATGATCACTCAATTTCTTGTACCATTAAACATGGCGCCATGTCACATAGCTACGGCGAAGCGTGGGAAACAGCGTGCTGTAATCGAGGCTCTAACCGCAGAAAACGTGCCTACAATCGAAATTCTTAAGAGAATGACAGCTGTCAACTGCGATGACACTATCGACATCAGCAGTGGATATAAATGTGAACCCAACTTCAATCGCCTGTCACATTGCCTTTAAGGAACACTTCACCCTCACGCTCCAAACGCAAAATAAATTGTTGATAGATGTCCACTCTCCTATGCTGCATATTAGGAGTGAGCATTCGAGGCACCCATCGTACACACAATTTTCAGTACCGTTGTTTTGCAGTGATGGCCAGTACGCGCTTTTGTGATATGTCACACATAACTGACACCCCTGCTGGCGCTGTAGCAACTGCGCTTGCGCAATTTGACACACACACACACACACACACACACACACACACACACACACACACACACATACATACACGAGGTCGGTGGTACATTTGTACACAGGGATCATGACACAACACGATCTTAATTTGTGAAGGACGAATCAGGTTACCGTGCGTTGATAGTTTCTCTGACTCTACGGGACACAATTACTATTCTCTCAAGTTAGCCACTCAAGTAACATCTATTACAAATTATCAGCTCCTTTTTGTAGTATTGGTAAGAATTGACAATACAGATAACGCTGAATTAATATTTACTGTGCTTTCGTAAGGCATGCCCGCTAATAGTACCTTCGTTTTCTTCCAGCTTCACAGTAAAGAGGAATCCAGTTAACGTTCTGAATTTAGCAATGATAAAATGTGGGAACGTGGTTTTCAGCCGAAATCACCTAGTTCTCCTGAGGATGTACATATGTGTCATTTTTAGTTTATTTCCTTGACATTCATTCTTTTCAAACTGTGGATACCTTGGAAGAAATAGGAAATTACTGACGATTCCATGACCTGTGGTTCGAACGACGTCAGATGTGTCAGTAACAGTTCTGAGAAGAATACCTCCCAAGCCTAAAAAAAACACGTACTACAACCGCTTTCTGCGACAAAGAAAAGGTACTGAAATGTTGGTTAAATAAACCTGGGGAGAAACGTTTGAATTTACGCAGTGTGCAAAGACGTTTTCGTTTCGTAAAATCGGAGCGTGAACTGTACAAACAGTAGAATTAATTACATGAAGAGAAATATGCTCCAAAGGGAAACGCGAAATCTTCTGAATGAAGAACTGTTCGGAAGATTTAGAACTGCTCGTGAAAGTCTATGCACCGTTACCTGTGGACATCTGCGGTACTGGGCCCTCCGAAATGCATTTGACATGAACATTAATAATTGCCAGGCTTCGTTGACGTGACTATGCACGTTTAAAAAATCGTGCAGAATAGAAGTCCCAAAATTGCGAAGCTCACGTCACGTAAACTTGTAGACAGGTTCCAGTAGCAGACAATGCTATAGAGAAATTCATAGCTAACGTAAAGACGAAACATGCTGTTATCCCCGCAACTGCTGTTTGCAACGTTAACCAGTCACGTTTCGTGAAAGAACTGCGTTCATACCGCATTTTACCATTTCGGGGTGAAAGAAAGACACCAATCAATGCATGTAATGACACATTCATGTGCGATGATGCCAGAGATAAGTATGAGTGGTTTACTGTTTCCGCAGCTGTTTATCTGTCTTCAAGAACCGCAAGGCAAATTACGACCATAAAATAAAAAAGATTGTTTAGTAGCCAAAATCTTGTAATCGATACATCAAAATCGTACCAACTGCAGAACAAATTCATTGCTTTTGTTGGATTCATGATCTGAACATAATGACGCCTCTGCCTCTGCGGAGGACGACGAAAAATCTGTAGATGTAATGTGGATTCCGCCTGGACCTACTAGTGCGATTCAACGTCTCGATAAAGAATTTTTTCGATGGTGGAAAGCATTTTTCAGGAAATTATCAGACAACATAATTTCCCATATCTCACTGTCATTTGAGGTTTATCAGCGGAACAGTATTCTTAAGCTCCAGCTACTTGTGTATTACCAGTTTTTTTCGCCACTCCTTACGAATTTGGTATAATGCGCCTGGTATGCAGCACAATATGCAGAACAACGGCAGCGACCATTTCTGACTCCATCCAAATTCTGTCTAAATAAAACTACTGATTACAGCGAAGCGCCTGAGTGCATCAATTTTTCCTTATTCCGGTGTGCCTGGTACAAGAAAAAAGTTTTTTTTGTCCTTCAATAGACACTTCGCATTCTTGCATTCTTGTGACTAGTACAGGGAAGAAACAAATAACTCTTTCAGTGATAGTCAAATGTACAATATTGAAACTGCTCCAAGACACATTTCATTTCAACAAAGAACAATTCCTCATTGATGAAAGTTGTCTATGACATCAAACACCGCCAGGATACATTATATCGGAATTACATGTGCAAGAGCTGAATTGTCGATATGAAGATATTCAAAAAAATGTTTATATAGTTGAAGACAGGTTTTCACTGGAGGAAACAAGCGAACAAGCCGAGCAAAGGAGAATTCCTTCTGGTGTACCCGGTAGGCTTCTTGCAGGTCTTTCAACTGGACGCCCCTGCAGCTACTTACGTGTCCCCAAACTTCCCCAGTTACCTAATCGGAAAATGGAGACGTGAAGTTTAACGTGGAATCCGAGCCACATGTCTCTCGTGGCCAATCCAACACCTGTGAGAAGTGAATGCTCGGTAAAAAATCATAGTGAAAAAGTTGGTGTCTTAACGGAATGTGATCCCACGCTGTCTGATTCACCAGGCGCACTTTGCCACTAGCCCATTTTTTGTTTCAGAAAAAAAAAAAGGAATATGACGATTAGACCTTACAGCATAGTGGAACCGCTAGCTGTGTCACCTCTTGAGATGATGCTCGAAGTCGGTAATTAGAGTTCTGTTTATAAATTTCCCCTCAATGGTAATGAGACGCTAGGGAAAAATGACAGCCAATATACTAGGAAAACTTCGGTCCACGGTTCAGGAGACGTGGAGATATAATTCCGTGTAAAGCGCACGATCTCCACGCATGTCACACTTCCATGCAAATTGAAACAGTTAAATTCTTCCCTACCCTGAGCTACTTTGCGTGCTCCGTCAGAAACAGTGCGCTCGCCATGCAACATGATCCTCACTGAATAGCCAAGTTTCGCATTGTGGCTCTAACATGATAGAGTTCTATCCTGTATGCCGAATATTAGCTCCAAAATCTAAAAACTAATATCACAGCGTTCATAGGCAATCTTCGCTACCTCGTGTTCTCTTTGTTTCCCTCTAGTATAAACGATTCTACCCATAAACAAGCGAATGGTAGTGAATTTTCTGCAAATGCTCATTCGCACATGTTCGCTTCCATTGGCTTCATTGTAAACCAGGCTACAGGCGATTAAAATTGGTGTCATTGAACTCCGGATAATTCCGCTACACAGCTGTGCGTGAGTGATTCGCCGAGTCACTCGCGAGGCGGGCAGGGTTGTATAAAACTTCACCTCTCAAATGTGTAAATTAAAGATGTTTTTTACAAAATACTTGCAATGTCTCTTAGTAGGTAAAATTTTGGCAGTGCATTTCTTTCGTTGTCCCCGTGTAAAAGATTTCAGGGTAGGTTCCGAAATGTCTTGTTGGACCATTCCCGTGTGAGACTTGTCTCGGTGTTATCCGATAATTTGCTCTGATGAATTCATCAACCATATTCCCTTGAGTCCAGTTGATTTCCGTACGCGGTCGTTTATTCCGAACTGTCTCACACGTTGAGGTTAGCACCACCGTTTCCTTCATTACCAGCACAAACAACTCAGTCTCGCATGTTACTGATGTCGATACAATCATCATCGAATACGGCTTTCACTATTCTATGGACTTCCACCGGTAGCACGTCTTCTGTGATTACGAGCTCAATTACAGCACATGTTTCTCACGCACCGACGTATTTACATGCTAAACGCTACAAATAATTGCCCTGTAGCGGCAGTGGCTAGCAACTAGCGTCAAGAAAGCAGGGAGGTCGGCCGACTAACATGCATGACATGTAATACCTCAACCGATACTGTTGTTGTTGTGGTCTTCAGTCCAGAGACTGGATTGATGCAGCTCTCCACGCTGTTCTATCCTGTGCAAGCTTCTGCATCTCCCAGTACCTACTGCAAACTACATCCTTCTGAATCTGTTTAGTGCATTCATCTCTTGGTCTCCCTGTAACCTCCCCCTCACTTATCGACCTTAATGACAGTGAAAAATTAAACCGCGTGTACCTAATGGAAATTTGGGAAAAGTAATCGCCACCGAAGTTAATCTGTCGGCAAAGAAGGAGGAAAGGGTTACATCTAAATGAAAGGAAAAATGAAAATGAAATTGGTGGAAATTAATTTTGAAAGGGGGTAAAGTTAATAAGGAAAGTAAATTTGCGGCCATTACGTTAACAATTAACTAGCGGTAATTAGATATTTGAGATTTGGGGGAAATTACGGTCGCCAGTCCTATGGACAATTACTATAGTAACTGAAAAAGAAAGGTTATTACACATGTAATTAGCACTAGAGGCGTGGCAACTGAAGGTTGACACGTGTAGTGTGAAAACTGAAAGTTTGTCAGAAGTAATAAATTTCGCTACACTGTGACTTAATTTAGCAAAAGAATTAATAAAACCGGAAATTTTAAAGTTATTTTAGTGACTGAAATTAATAGTGAGCTTTGTTTCTGAAGCACTACGAAATTCAATAAAATAAGGTTACTCTTGGGCTACCTCAACAGTCATTTCGAAAGCGTCTTGAATCTACGCAATTTAGAAATTAGAGATATAACTTTGAACTTGAATTAAATGATTCTGATCAATTAACAATACTAAAATTTAGTACGTACCAAGCTGAGCTGCAGTCACAGGAAAACTGAAATATGGTAACAAAACTCGCACTCTTAATTTGTGATTGTGTAATCTAAATATTGTAGCCAGCTGTGAATACCTTAACTGAACTTTGAAATTAAAGCATTGAAATGGAATGATATTACTTTAATGATGGCGTTTGAATTTCAACGACACTCGGGTTCATTCCGGAAAAGGAAGGGACCCTGCTTGGTAATGCAATTGGGACAATGAGCAACAAAGGTTCATGTTAAGTTGCTGTAATTTTATGAAGCAGCAATTTTAAAAGCTGAGGTCTGCCATACAGTTTCAGTCTTCCTTGTTGGTTGATTGAAGGTTTGAAGTAGTCGATCGAGGAGGTGGCGACAGTCACTCATTGTCGGCCGTCGCTGTTGCAGAAGCTGGATGTTGGCGCGCCTTCTTCTCGACACGGTCACCAGGCGAAACGGGCTCTTGATGTGCGCCAGCTAACGCTTCCCGTCCGCGATACCGTGTCAGAAACTATCATAGCGAGTCGAGCGCAATTACATGCTGCCGAACCTCGAAAGCGCGGCAACTCGCAGGAGCGTCACTTAACACACCTGCTCCACTGCACTACTCCAGCTAGACTCTCTCTGTTCTGCCTGCGCTCCACGCGGCAGAGTTAACACTACCAAAGATCCTAAACACTTTGGTTCTCCACACGACCTATCGATGTAATCGTTCGATAGCATAGTTTTCCCTAGGCAAGACCCAGCATAAAAATACAAATAATATTTACAAAGCAAACCAATTATACATCGACATAAATGCATGAGCATACAAATAGTAAAACAATTACAATATACAAAGACACAGAAATGTCACATCTTCAGGTAACAAATTAAGGAAAAAAATTTATATTACTATAGATGTAAATAGGAGGATACGCATTTCCGGCGTTACATCCCTCTACGATTTTTACCCTACACGCAGCCCTCCAATACTAAATTGGTGATCCCTTGATGGCTCAGGATATGCCCTACCAACCGATCCCTTCTTCTAGTCGAGTTGTGCCACATATTTCTCTTCCTACCAATTCCATTGAATACATCCTCATTCGTTATGTGATCTACCCATCTACTCTTCAGCATTCTTCAGCAGCACCACATTTCGAAAGCTTCTAGTATCTTCTTGTCTAAGCTATTTATCGTCCACGTTTCACTTCCATACATGGCTACACTCCATACAAATCCTTTCAGAAACGACTTCCTGACATTTAAATCTATACTTGATGTTAACAAATTTCTCTTCTTCAGAAACGCTTTCCTTGCCATTGCCAGTCTACATTTTATATCCTCTCTACTTCGACCATCATCAGTTTTTTTGGTCCACAAATAGCAAAACTCATTTACTACTTTAAGCCTCCCATTTCCTAATCTTATTCCCAAATCATCACCCCATTTAATTCAACTACATCCTATTATCCTCGTTTTGCTTCTGTTGATGTTCATCTTATATTGAGAACAGAATAAAAAATTTGGAGGCATTACTCGAAAGTGGATGCTGAAGTCAGAGTCAAGTCGTGGCTTACAGCAACCACAGTTGGCAGTTCAGAAATGTGTGACAGTTGACATGAGTAATGCCAATACTGTGACAGGAGAGTAAATTGTCTTGAGTGCAATCAAAGCAGACCACATATTGAGCGGCCATTAACGCTGTTAACAGAATGTGGCCGTGACTATATGACATCAGTCACAAATATTCTTAGGCTCTGAGGTGATGATGATGATTATGATGTTAGGTTTGTGGGGCGCTCAACTGCGCGGTGATCAGCGCCCGTGCTAAGAGCCAATTTTTACACAGTCCATTTTCTTTTCACAATACAATCTAATCACTCTCACATATGATGATGAGAACACAAACACCCAGTCCTCGGGCAAAGAAAACTCCCAACTCGCTCGGCAATCGAACCCGGGACCCCGTGATCCAGAGGCAGAAACGCTAGCCCTTAGACCACGAGCTGTGGACAGACTCCGAGGTAGTACTAGTGCAGACGGATACAGAGTGTCACTTAGTTTGGAGTCAGTAACATACTACACGGTAGCCGGCCGCAGTGGCCGTGCGGTTAAAGGCGCTGCAGTCTGGAATCGCAAGACCGCTACGGTCGCAGGTTCGAATCCTGCCTCGGGCATGGATGTTTGTGATGTCCTTAGGTTAGTTAGGTTTAACTAGTTCTAAGTTCTAGGGGACTAATGACCCCAGCAGTTGAGTCCCATAGTGCTCAGAGCCATTTGAACCATACTACACGGTATGCAATCTCATCAACTGACGCTTAAATAGAAAGTTCCCTACGTAGTGCAGAGGAAGCCGCTAGGTTCAGGTTGAAAACCCTTTTCCATTCTCAATTACATTTACGTTTTATTTTAATAGTATAGTATTCTCTTTTGTATATCTTTCGAGCGAAATAGCTACATGAACCAGGCGCCGGTCGGAGTGGCCGAGCGGTTCTAGGCGCTTCAGTCTGGAACCACGCGACCAGTACGGTCGCAGGTTCGAATCCTGCCTCGGGCATTGATGTGTGCGATGTCCTTAGGTTAGTTAGGTTTAAGTAGTTCTAATTTCTTGGGGACTGATGACCTCAGCAGTTACGTCCTATAGTGCTCAGAGCCATTTGAACCATTTTTGATCCAGGCTCCTACTACGGAGGGCGATAAACAGCAGAATTCGCCGAATGGGCGTTGAGGGAACACTGTTGGTAACCAACTGATTCATTTGGGCGGTTAGCTGCTCAACAGTTGCACGTCTGTCGTCTGTACGCATCTCCGCAGTCGTCATTCACGACTGTCATCTGTGGTCCGTGATGCACCAGAACTACCGCTGCCTCGGTTTCGGATGGCTCCATTTGCCATGCACAATCTACTTCAAATCATGACATCACGCGAACAGTTTACAAACTTAGCAGTCTCGGAAATACACCACTGCTCAGAAGAAACAGAACACCCACGACTAAAGACATTCACTGGACATGTAGATTAGTATTTAAATGTCCATCCTTGTGACTGTAGGTCTGTGGAACTGAGGCCGTTCGCTTACTGACAGTTGATGTTTGGCGTGGCAACATCACAGTTACAGATAACGTGCGTAAACGAGTTATGTTGGCCGTTGATGCATCGTATTTATACATAATGTTAGCCCCTTCAGCATCAGCTAAGGCCTGAAGATGATCCACTAAAGTGCAGAAATTGATGTATACATTAGTATGTTCCGCAGAAATGATTAGGATTTCAGTGCCCTTAGTTCAACACGTGTCCTGTTGCCTAATAGGCACAGGGTCCTCCATAGTTCCTGTTAACGTTTTCCCACCGCGATGGCATCGACGCTTATAAGGTGCAAATTGACGCTAATAAGGCGCAAATGGCTTCCTGTGGTATAATCATCCATGCTGCATTCGCCTGGTTCCAAAGTTCATCTGTAGTGGTTGGCACTGGGTCACAGCAGTGCACCCGATGTTTAACCGTAACCCACACACTTTCGACTGGCGACAAGTATGGTGATCTGGCGAGCTGGTTTAAAGGCTGACATCCTGTGACGCAAAGAAGGCACGTGCTTGTGCAGTAACGTGTGGTCGTGCATTTGTCTTGCTGAAAAGTGGCGTCTCGGGTGTTGTACAGAAAGGGTACGGTTGCCATTGTGACCATTCACTGGTCACAGTGCCCTGGACACACAGCAATTTTGATTTGTGGTAGTACCCAACAGCACGCCACACCATAAGACCTTGGCTGGCGCTGTAAGTCCCGTACGAATGCAGTAACTGTGATGCCACTTCCCTTGTCTGCGGAGAACCAAAATGTGGCCGTCAATTTCAAACATACAGAACCTGGACTCGTCCGGAAATACTACCTGATGCCGTTCGTGTCTCCAATGATATCGTTCCGTACACAATTGGCGACTAGCATGTATCTCGCCACGTTCGTAAATGATGAACGACTTGCACCTAACCCATGCCGTAATACACACGCGCAGACTGTCACTCCTCCTGATAGTGTACGATGTGTTACGCTGTTCCACTGTTGCACCAGGGCCGAAGAGGACGCAGATCTGTCTTGCAGTGCTACAATGTCAGTCGGATAAAGAGTCAATCTTCTTTGGTGGTAGGGGGGGGGGATGGGGGGGGGGAGGTTAAGCACGGTGCTGGGTTATGTGTCCTGACCCATCTCGTCATGTTCTACAGCCTTACGCAAACTATTCTGTATACACCCGATGCACTTCCGAAGCACTTCACCCCACCTGAGCAGCAATTTTACGGATGGATGCATCACATTCTCCCATGCCAATGAAGCGCCCTCTTTCAGACTCACTGATTTGACGGTATGACTCGCGTATACGTCTGCGAGGCATCTTGCACTCATGCTCAAGTCACAATGGTACATTATCTTCGGTATACAGTCACAATGAGAGCCGCAGGCACATTTTAGCGGTAAGTGGCGTTGCGCTGCGATATCGATGTGGACCTAGAACCCGCGGGGGGAGGGGTCCAAATGCTAATCATTTCTGCAGAAAATACAAACGTCCATTTCCTGTGAATATGACATCCTATATCTAGTCTTTCAACGTGTCCTGTTTGTTTCTGAACATAAGTGTACTTCCAACCGTAACAGGTACGTAGATCGCCCCGTTTCCGAATTACAAAGACGCAGTGACCTGCTTTATACACTCCGACTGCTAGACCTACCACCTGCCGTCTGTGAGTTGTTATTACACTTTGACGCCGAACGTAAGATATGGTCACGTTTAATGTGACCGCTCCGTGTAGAATGAAGTGCTGCCTGATATTTACTCATACAATATAATACGACGACTAAATTACAAGATCTGATGTGTGTTATTTCGACAATGACGTGTCACTTAGGATGGTCGGAGATTTTGTGACATTTCATGTTGCACTTGAGGACGGTTATAAAGCCGAAATCATGACTCTGGGAAACAGTCAAATGGCGGAAATATCTCTCGATGTGGGATAATACATATCTGAAAATAGGCGGCACAGATATTCAGTCACATATTGGTAATGTTGCATAGTGGTGCTAAGATTGACAACCTCAACACGCTTCGACCGCAGTGTGAACGAATTATAATTGGAATTAGCCAAATCATACATATACCTGGATATAAAAATTTGTAGCGACGTGAAATGGAAATACTACATGTTCTACGTTGCATGTAAATACTTGACAGATCTTGTTTCGTTGGTGGGCTAGAAAATTACGAGGAGATTGTATGTAAAACATTCTCGGTATTCTTGTCGCGTCAGTTCTCGATAAAATCTCGAACTTTCGACCATTACCTCCATCGTCATCGTCAGGAGCAACTGACTGCCTCCACTGCAGACGCAGACGCACAAGACCGAGGGCTGAACCCTCTGCTGGGGGCGAAGTACTAGCGCTTTGTGCGCTTCACCTTCTTAAATGATGGGGTGAAAATGTGGGATAACATGGTGGGTGTTTTTGTTACTTGACGTTTGTGCTGCTGGATTTTTTTTTTAAATAATAAATGAAAGATTAAAGGATAGTCAGAGGGACAGTGAGAGAAAGGGAAAACGAACGGCCTAAGTGACTGGCCGGTGGTTATAATAGGAGTCTCCGCTACAGCTGGTGGTTGCCTAGTGTGTGATCATTTCTGAATTTGGCTCATTGATTTCATTTTTTTCCTGACAAATATGTCATCGGGAATCTTCTCTCTCCTACCCGACCAGGCCTCTTCCCACACCCACGATTCAATGACGTCGACCAGGTTGCCCCATTGGGAGGGCGTGAATATTGGGTAAGAGTTAATGATGGCTAACTCTTGGTCTGTGGCTGCTTCCGCTAATATAGTACGCCATCTATATGCCCGTAGGCCGAGCGGTTGATGGGGGAAGGGAGGTATTGGCTGGTCTGGCAGGGTGAAGGGGTATGGATAGACTGGCATGGGGTAGGACCCGTTCTTCAGTTTTGCGGCAATGTGCTTCAGGACGACCTGCACATTCCTCACTGTGGGGAATGGTATGCTCGGCATCCTCTTCTTCATTGGCTTCTCGGCTTGCGAGGAGTCAGGAGGAGCTGTAGCGCTCGTGCTTGCGGCTGCCACCTCAGAGGGGGGCAGCCCAGGCGGCACGTCCTCTGTTTCCATGGGCGCCACCTCCTGCATTGCTGCAGGGGGCGGTGCGGTGGTCGTTTGTGTGGCCGCGTCGACCCCTACCGGACGACTCACGGCGGGGGCGGCGGCGGGAACTGGCGGCTTCTTCATGGCCCGCAGCTCATCGCGCAGCTGTTGGAGCTGGCGATGGACCGCAGCGAGCTCCTCCTTCAGTGCGGCCCTTTCGGCCGTGAAGGTGGCTTGGAAACCGGCCATAGCTTCATCGGTGGCGGCCTCGAGGCGGTGCGGCTCGCACCCCGCGCCGGAGCGTGGGGGCGGGGCAGCCGTCGAGGCGCTTGACATCGCCGCAGGGCGTGGTGCGGCGGGTAGGCGGCGTGACTCGCGGAGGTAGCCGCAGCTACGCGAGTTGGCGGCGTGTGGCCCGCCGCAGTTCGCGCAGCTGCAGGCCACCCCACGAGGTTTCGTGCAGCTGCGGGTGTCTTTATAGCCCGTGGACCCCTTCTGATTGGTTGGCTTATGATTGGTCGGCGATTACGCACTGCTGTCGCAGACGGTGTCAGTGTGTACGCCGGTGACGCCACCGCTTCCGCTGGAACGTAATTCTTGGAAGGAACGTCTCTGCTGCTTCTCTGCAACAAGCGCTCGTCTCCATGCACAGCTCAGATGGCATCTGCTATCGCGGTTTAAGTTCTTTTGGCTCATTCTTATTTCAACAGCCTCCTTAATAACAGAATCCCAGTACATGGAGGCATGGCACAGAACTTTTGTTTCATCGAACAATATTTTATGTTTCTTCGTGAGGAGATTGCTTACAAAACTTTCGTACGATCTATCCCGTTGTAACGATAATTTGTGTGGGCCCCGTGTTATATAGGACTAAGAAGGGTCACATGATTGTTTTACTCGTGAGAGTCGCGGAGATGCTGAAAAGACTATCTGGCAAACTCTGCAAGATGAAGCAAACTGTCCTATGATAGTAGACATGCAGTGCCTTAAGTACGAGCTTCAAGTGGGAAAGGCCGGCCGGAGTGGCCGAGTGGTTCTAGGCGCTTCAGTCTGGAACCGCGAGACCGCTACGGTCGCAGGTTCGAATCCTGCCTCGGGCATGGATGTGTGTGATGTCCTTAGGTTAGTTAGGTTTAAGTAGTTCTAAGTTCTAGGGGACTCATGACATCACATGTTAAGTCCCATAGTGCTCAGAGCCATTTGAACCATTCAAGTGAGAAATCTAGGAAAATACAATACTTCAGCCCCTGCATATCGCTTGCGTATCTGTCGTGAAGATAGTACTAGACTAATTACAGTGTGCACAGTGGCATTTAATCATCATTCATCTTGGGCTCCACGCACGAATGGAACGGAAAGGCACCCTAATATCTGCAACGAAGGGAGGAACCCTCTGCTAGCCATTTAATAACTGAGGATCGAATGTTCAAAAATCGAAAATCGACAATCATGAACAGATACCAACGCAAACTATCAAATGATTTACCCGAGCAAGAAATAGGGCACGATTAACACGCTCCTAAAGCGAGCACGACTAATACGTGAGACGCAGCATCTCATACTCGAGATCCAATTCCTGGAAAGCGTTCTGTAGGGCAATGGGTACCGCACTAGTTACATAAAATGTGTCACAGAATCGAACAGTCGGCGGTGTGACACAACGGAAAAAGAAATGTCAGGTTCGGCCATTCTGCAGTACGTTCACAGAGTGACTCACACAGTCGGCTATATTCTGCGTAAACACGCAGTAAAGAGAATTACAAACCGACAAAGGACATCAAAGATTGTCTCATAACGGCAAAGGAGAATACGGCTCCACATGCATTGTCGAAAATACACCACATACCATGTGCTTGCGGAGAGATCTCTGTTGGAGTCACTGGACAATCAATGAACACCAAGATCAGCGAACACAAGCGGCGTTGCAGGCTGTGGGAGGTGGATAAATGTCGTGGCGGAGCACGTACTGTGTGAGACCAACCACATAGCAAAATTCGCCTGAATATCTCGCTGTAGCGATCAGCTATCACATCCGCTTCTACAGTGAAGCTATAGAAATACACAAACATGATGATAGCTTCAACAAGAAAGAAGATAGCCTCAAACTGAATGGATCCTGGATTCCAGTCCTACAGCGTGCGACCGTTGCCGCATGGAGAGGGCCATCCTGGAAATGCTCACGAAAAAGACCCTGGATGTTAGCACGCCAGGTATATGTAATCTGCATCTGCGAGTTCAACCAGTCCACCACCAGCAATGGAGGTGAAGCTTGTGAGTTAACAAGCATTCGGCTCTCATTTAGGTATATGGCCGGAAGAGTCAGCCCTCAGGAAATGTGAAACGAACACTATCGCAAGGACCGTGTGCCACAAAGAACGCTGATTCCCACGAGATGGGGATATTCACGGGCGTCTGTTCTGCTGCATGAGGTCTAAGAACTGCCGAGTGCGAGTGAGACAGATGAGAGAACCTACGTCCCAGGGAAACCCCGTAGAAGATGTTTGTGGCTAGGGTGACATAGCTGTGATAAATATGGCGGACCAAAGAATGGTTATAATGGGGAACATTTATTAAAACTATTCAAGCCTGTAGTAATTTAGGGAATGAAGCCACAGTATTTTTTATCTACCACCCTTCATAAATATTCATGGTTGGGTGACATTCAATGTTAAGAAGGAAATTGTATTGGTTTTATGTAAAAAAAATTGTTCAAATGGTTCTAAGCACTTTGGGACTTAACATCTGAGGTCGTCAGTCCCCTTGACTTAGAACTACTTAAACCTAACTAACCTAAGGACGTCATACACATCTATGCCCGAGGCAGGATTCGTACCTGCGACCGTAGCAGCAGCGTGGTTCCGGACTGAAGCTCCTAGAACCGCTCGCCCACAACGGTCGGCTTTTTATGTAAAAGAATTTAATTTAACATTTTTAATGTAATGGATATTATTGTTATTTTATTTAGAACGTGAAAGTGGTCAAGCTTTGATTATTTAAATATGTTAAAATGTTAAATAATGATGGAATAAGCTGTAGCCAGTGTAACGTTCCCTGGCAGCACACACACTATTAATAAAATGAAATGACATTTAACTGTACTATGTACGCCGCTATGAAGCAATTCGTATGTACTGTAATTGTCTAGCAAACAATATTATTTAATTTTGGATAAAGGACGTGGGTTATTATTGTAATATTTTCTGTAATAATATTCTCGATGTATTTATGATTGTAATATTTCTATACTCATAATGTAATTACGAAATATGTTAATATCTGCGATGAAAAAATGTAAAATATAGCCACAGGGGAAAATAATGTTGTAAGATTACAAAGAGATATTCAAAATCAGCAGTAGTATAAAAAGCACTACATAATGTCCATTCTTTGTCGTCTTCCTCGAGAGCTGAGAGAGAGAGAGGAACCTGTGACGTAGCATTATATGAATGAGTAGACTTCTTTTGTATGTATCTATCTTTAGCCACCATTAGAGGAGAAATTATAAAGGTGTGTAATTTTAATTATTGTTATGGTCTAAATACATTATAATTGGCTCTGGATTATAGACCTCTTTCCGTAATCTATCCTGAATACATGTTGAGCAATATTTGGCCAAGAATGCCTTTTCAAATTTCTCATATGTGTCGAAATTGTCAGCTGCTTCGGTTGCCCATAATGCAGCATCTCCTTGTGTGTAAGACATAACGAACTGTATTTTGTGTATTACTAATGTAAATTAGCTTGCTCGTGTCATCTATAATATTTCTTTAAAGAATTTTCAGCACTTTTAGCGATCATCGTTGGTGTTGCTGGGCTGTGCCGCGACCGAACGATTTGCAGCGGCGGCACATTAAAAAAATTGTTCCACTATAAAATTAACCAAACCCGTGAATTGGTAGCAGGTAAAATTAGCAGTGAATTACGAAATATTTTTCTTCTACAGCGATCCTGAGGCTGACTGAATTTATTACTGGTTTTACATTTGTGCATTCGTAGGCGGATAATTAACGTTGAAGTTGTCAATTTGTTGGGTCTTTCAGTTTCTAAAGCAAATAACTTGAACGTATAGTGAAGTGTGTTTTGTCAATGATAATTAAACGTTCAGGTCGGCTTGGCAATATTTAACCAGTCTTGTGTTCCATAGCTAACGCCGGGAAAGAATTCAGTAAATATTTAAAAACCCACAGCATCCAGAAAATATGTGCCAAGGCCGAAATACATAAAAAAAATTAATTTAAATAATTTTCAAAGTCATAAATGTTATTGATCAGTTAGTTTTAATTTATCAGCATGAGAAGGTTGCTAAGGTTCACGTAATTTTACATGTGCTTAATTATGTCTAAATGAATTTTTATTACCACACGTAAAAAAAAGGGGTTCTACAACAAAGTTCGTACTGAAAGAGTAAATAACAAAAATATTTAAAGCCATTTCTTCCCCATTTTCATCCATTCATTTTCACATAATAAATACTTTTTTGTATATATATATATATATATATATATATATATATATATATATATATATATATATATATATATATATTTGTTTTCTCATTTAACCAGTCAGGTGAACGGCTTCAGGAAAGGGAACTGCCCTGGTCAGTTGAGCGACAATGTTTGGCCCGCGTGGGACGCAGCAGGAGAGAGACAGTGCTGGAGGAGACACGAAAGCGGACAATCGGTCTTAAGGTAGCTAGGAAGTGAAACGACTTAGAAAATTTCGTGTTGTGTGGTATCGCGGGACTTAGTCTCTGAGCTTTGATCAGACACTCGCCTGGTGTGTACTTTTAGCGTAGTTAACGAGGGGGAGTATTGGACTTGTATTTCGCGATGATATTGTGAATGACAGAACTATGTCAAACGGATATGTGCTCGAGTGTAACAGTTACTCTAAATACGACCACTTTCGTTATTGGTTGGCTTTCTGGAGAAAGATTATTCTAACCAAATCGCGGCTGTGTGGCCTACATCATTTATGGGTGGTTAATTTAGCTTCCGATATTATTATTACTGCTGTTATATACTATATTAAAATTGTGTGTTTCATACAATATGGCAACCTTGCCATCAGCCACATAATTTAACGAAAGGGTCAGAAGTGTCTAATTTAGGGCGTGTAATGCGACAGGTGCAGTTCAACCCCTAGACGAGTCTGAGCCAAGGAATTTCGACGAAGTGGAAAGACATGTGAGCCCGAACATTTTCGTAATTTTAGCTCGCAATCTGTGACACTGACAGCTAGTCACGCTGGCGAAACGTCAGAATAATCATCAAACAAACTTCTGCCGAAGATATCGAGACAGAAGTCAACAGTCAGTCAGTCAACAAGTGGCCACGAAAGCCTTAACATTTTTTCAGTTCGAAGCATGTCTGACGAGAAAGCATAGTATTGCCCTAAATGGCATTATGTAGTGCATTGAACTCTGAACAGAAATCAATGTGCCCAATCAGATGACGTAGCTAGTTAAGTGATGTTGAGGAAAGCGGTGGACAGCCGCGATGATGGAAGGGAGATTCCCCTCCTCTTGGAACAGGGCTCGAGGCCGTTACGCGCACGGCTGCCTGTTTACATCGAGCCATCTGCACAAGACACTCTCAACTACTCCAAGTTCGGCCTAACTCCAGACTCCCTGTTATGTAGGTCTTACGCGAACTGTTCGCCACCAACCAGACCCTGAGAAGTTGACGTAACTTTGAGTGGAAGGCTGTGCTGGCTAACGTAAAAACAGGAACTTGTTTTCAGTTATTTTCTGATTGCCCCCACCCGTTCCTCCTTTGACTGTAGTCCTTTGTACGTTTGTCATGCGTTGTGCGTGCATTGATTATACGAGTATGCCACTCTTATAAGCCACTTAGCACAAATCAAGTGTTATGGGAACGAGATATGTGCAAACATTTTAAAATTAGGTTAGGTTGTCCAGCGTAATGTCGACATCCCTACAAATTCATTAATGGTATGAGGTAACAAGATAGTCTCCTTATGAGGGTACGCCAAGTTTCGGGTATCTACTACGTTTCTCCGTATACTGTACTTTTTTGAATGTAAAGATGTTTCTCTTTTAGTGACACTTAAACAGTTTTTGAAAACATGAGTAATACAACGGCGGCCGTATTTGACACAAAACGCAATCGCCTTAGCATAGTTCCAGCTACATTTTGTTGTGTACTGTCAGTGACAGCAGATCGGATATTGCCCTGTCTGTGTCGTTCAGAAGTAGGATGCAGCGATCCTTGGCACATGCGTGCATGCGACGAGAATCGTTATGAAATATATTATGTATTCCTAGATGCGAATATGGACAACTATTATCCCTGTAAACGAGAGTGAAAACTTATCCTGGACCGTAACTCGGACCCGGATATCCCGCTCGTCGCGAGCGGCCGCCATACCGTGCATGAGTCATGGCCAGACCCTAGCTTCCATTTGTCTACAGTCTGCACTGGCAAATCCGTCATGTAGATTCCCCCACAGGAAAGTCATTTTAAGTAAATGTCGCTTCCCCGGACTCCGCGGATAAACACGATAGTGAACTGCCTGTGTTGTTTAGAAGTACGACGCAAAATTCCTTCTAAAATGCATGATTTTTACAGCTCATGGTTGTCCATATTCGCAACTGCAAATATGTTACATATTATGGAGCAGACTCTGCCTTCAAGTAGGTAACTGTTATATATCATTTTAGGCAGCAGTATCACTGTGAACACTGTAAACCGCTTTGTCGCCTTAGTTCTCTTTTAGTGAACTTCTTACTGTCAATAATAAACCACGTTCCATTCACAGGCATTTCATGAACTAAACATACAGCTAACATACAGAAGTGGGGTTTAAGGTCCTGTCAAGGACGCGGTCTCTAGTGGAAGAGCCCAATGTTGTACTGGGCGACGAGGTCCATTTCTCCTAACTTCTACGCTTTGCAGTGTCACAGGATGTCATTTTCGGACGTAGAATTGTAGAACCTAAATTGGTTCTCTGTCGTGAATAAATCAGTTTCGTACTCAATACTCGATCTTCAGGTATGTAAAAGGGATAGACATTTAGTTTTAATTAGGCCATAATATGTCACCTGAAAGCTGAATTCTGATGGCACCAACAAAAATTGTTATATCTTAACTTTGCTACTAGTACTTTCTTCAGCGTCTGCATTAAATGTGTGCTCACAGCATCTATGCTCTATTATTACTGTACTGAGAAACGTTGTCAGATTGGTCAAATCTAAAAATACTGACAAAGACATTTTTTGTAATGAAAGTAGGGATGGTTTTCTAAGTATACGTTATGACTATGACGTAGAACACAGTATGTGCACCTCAACATTCACTGGAGGACTGGTGAGAAAGGCAACGGAATTTAGCAACAATCGTTCGTCGATAAATATAACCTTTAAACAGCTAACATCGTCTAGAGTCAGAAAAGTGATGCATCTAGTCGTCTAAGTTTAATCTCGAGAGTTGAATTACGCCAATGACAATGTCTACTGTGACACTCTGCTGTAGCTTTCGGATGGCAATCATCTAGGGTACCAGTAGTACAACTCGAATATACACCGAATGACCTATAGCTATTTACGTGAGGTAGAATATTACCTGTGTTGGAATGTTTAGCTAACAATGACGAGGTTTAGCAAATGGAAATTTACAAAATACAATCAGTGATTAATAAGTAAATGATTTTTTCAAGCAGTTCGTCACTGCAAGTTCACTCGTTTTACCCTATATATATTTGTAGAATTACCATATTGGTGTTTTGATGTCAGTTCTCGTGCATGCAGAAAAATAATAATGAATTAGGACTGAGTCTGCCTTTTTGTAAGTACACACATCATTGTTTTGTTTTATCATCCAAGCATATTTAGGCACAGATGAGACATCCTCAATGGATTTTTTATTTTTCTCGAATGTATATACAGGTTATTTTTAGGTTTATAGATACATCAGATTTTCTTGTCATTTAAATTGCACGAGCACTTTACCTTTTATTTTACGTTGTGTGTGTCTGCGACCGCCAACCAGAATCGGCCACAAATATAATCTAACACGTCATGTCATCTGCAGACATGAGGGTTACTAGAGAATGGTCTGCGTTGAATTTTTTATTTAGTATCCGATCATAAAAATATACGTTCTGATAAAATTCGTGGCACAGGCAGTTTTTTCTCATCACTGTAGTCTCATATCTGACAAATTTGTTTTATGTGTCAAACGGGTTTTGTGTAGATGAGCTGGGCCTATGATCATTGACGAAAATGTTGTGAATCTTAGGTATGGTGAACGGATTGTCTTTTGTATTTTGACAGTGTTTCTCACGTTTCCTCCTGTTTTGTTGTGAATACTGTGTCCTGTTATGTTGCTGTGGTTCAGACATATGTTTCACTGCACAAATTTACGTCTCCCATGCGCTTCTGACTGTCGTCGATTTATCTTATCGCTCTGTAAAATAGCATTAATATCTGTTCTTTTAACACGTCTACATTTTGTCTTCTTGATAGTAATCCTTGCGAGAATTAAGAAGTGAGCTAAAAAATTAAAGCAGTCACTGTGTAAAACGGTGGTTTGTTTTATTAAAATTTCGTAGTGAAAGATACTGAAACATATGAAGAAATCACAGCAAGTGGTAATCCTCATGTGATCACGGTAGTGAAAAAGAAAGAAAGTGAAAGACCATGGCCACAGACAACGAAAATGCAGCAACTCCTGGCAAAATTGAAGAGGACAATGAAATTGTGAAATTACCGATATTTTGGGCTGACAAATCTGTTGTAGTACAATTTCATATCTCTGGAATAACAACATAAACTACGAAATCTCAGCTACAGAAAACACCGGTTGTCATTGCAACACTTTTAATTTCACAACTCACTTCTTCCGTCTTAAGGCACGATAGCAGAGATAACATTTTCTGCAGTGCTGCAAAGACACATTCGCAACAATCTGCTTTAAAATCCTGACTCTGAGTCACCATTTATATTTTTATGTCTTCCAAATTAGCCTATAAATCTGTTCTGTAAGCTCCTTCTATGTTGCAGTAAAAATATAGACCGATAAAATTTATAAATTGCGGTTTGATTAACTGAAAAAGTATCTAAAACTTCGTTGACAGATGCGTTAAATTAACGAGGAAACGTATAAATATAGAAACATACCGTGTGATTCAGTATTAGACTTTCCTGATAGGCCTTGTAGCAATTAGGTATAACAGCGAATTCACACAAGGAAGCTAACTGTGAAGAAACAATAAATAACAGAAGAAATACTTCAGCTGGTCGACTGAAGAAAGTAAGTACAAAAATGTTCAGAGAAATTCAGGAATACAGAAATGCAAGTACTCAGGTTTGAAAGAAACAGGGAGTACAGAAAGCGAAAGCGAAATGGCTGCATGAAATATGTGAAAAAATCGAAACAGAAACAACTGCTGGCAGGACTGACTCAGCATTTAGAAGGGTTAAAGCAACCTTCGGTGAAATTAAAATCGAGGGCGGTAACATTAAGAGTGCAATGGGAAGTCCATTGATAAATTCAGAGGAGACAGACGACAGGTGGAAAAAGTACACTGGTGATCTCTGTGAGTAGGAGGACTTGTCTCATGACGTGAAGGAAGATGGAATAGGATGAGAAGCAGAAGCAGAATCAGAGCATAAAAGAGCTTTGGAGGGCATCAGATTAGATAAGGCATAAGGATTAGATACCACTCCATTGGAATTTCTAAGATCATTGGGAAAGTGGCAACAAAACGACTATTGACGTTGGTGGGCCTGTGCAACGTGTGAGACTGGTGACAAAATTGGACTTTCGGGACAACATTATTCACACAGTTCGAAAGACTGCAAGAGCCAACAAGTAGGACAGTTATCGCACGATCAACTTAACAGGTGATGAACCCATGTTGCTGATACGAATAATACACAGAAGAATGGAAAATGAAATTGAGGATCTGCTAGAAGACGATCAGTTTGACTTCAGAAATGGCAAAGGAACCATAGAGGTAGTCCTGAGGTTGTAGTTGATAATGAAAACAAGACTTGTCGAGCTGGGAAAAGCGTTCGACAATTGCAAATGGTACAAAATGTTCGCAGTTCTGAGAAAAATAATGGTAATATGTAGGGAAAGATGTTCTATAGCGGGATTAAAATTCATGATGATAGCACAACAATGATAAGATTTACTGATGACAATAGTATCCTCAGCGAAAGTGCACAAGAATTACAGGATTTTACTGAATGAAATGAACTGTCTGATGAGTGTAGCAAGGAACTTAAGGAATTATCCTACCAACACAGAAAAATAGCCCAGAAGAAGGACGTAAAAGCAGACTAAGACCAGCAAAAAGGACAACCCCGTCCCCCCCGCCCCAAGAGGAATTTACTAGTATGAAACATACGCCTTAATCTGAGGAAGAAATTTCAGACATTGTAGGTTTGCAGTATAGATAAAGAAATATGGTCTATGGGAAAACCTAAACAGAAGATAATCGAAGCATAGCAGATGTGCTGCTATAGAAGAAAGTTAAAAATTGGGTGAACTGGTGGACTAAGGAATGAGAAGGTACTCTGCACAATAGGCGAGGAAATGAATATATTGAAAATACGCCAAGAAGAAGGGACAGGACGACAGGATACCTGTTAAGACTTCAGGGAATAACTTCCATGGTACTAGGGGGAGCAGTACAGTATGTAAACTGTAGAAGAAGACAGAACCATCCAGGAAATGACTCAGGACGTAAGTTGTGTAACATCTCCAAGTTGTATTTATTATGTCACTAGCACACGGTAAGTTTTCTCAACTAAACTTCTGCCATTGGTAAATAGGTATAAAATCATCCCAACAGTTTTTAACGAATGTTTGAAATTTTAGATGTGACTTCGCTTATAATTTGATGCAGAAGAAAAACTGTTTCCGAAACGTCGCTTATTCAGCGAGATGACTCCCACACAAGATGGGAAAGAGCTCACCGTTACAGCCAAATTATTTTTCACGAAATCTGGAGTTACGTTGGGTCATATTAAAGAGCAATTTGAGAACACTTGGAAACAAGACACTCCTCTCGCTATGGAAGGCGGAATTGCTTCTGGCATTGCCAAAGCTCTTCTGCCGCCTACTTAAATTTCTAGTCCATTTCGTGTCAGATGAAGAGCTTTTGAGAAGGGAGTAAAAATCCAATTGGAGAGGCAGCCTTGAAGCATTCGCCTCTCGCCTCTGCCATAGTCCGTAAGAGAAGAGACGCTACGAAACCTTCTGCTCACTAAATGAAAGCCAGGCAGCTAATTCCATTGCGTCCATCACCTCTCCGAACATGGCAATGGAATAGGTAAAGAATTCTTATAGCTTTCCAATGAAGCATTAATATCTCTTATTTTCTACAAATTCACGTAACGATGATTGCCTCCATAAGCAACTCATTATTAGCCCTTAACGATGATTTCTTCGGTCATGCTACAATCATTATTATGTAAGCATCGCAGTGTTTTGCATAACAAGTTGCTTTCGTTCCAAGAGCTGTGTGTCCTCAAGCACTAAACAGTAAGGTACAGGTTGTACTGAAATGAACTAATGTGTATGTCTCCTATAATCGACGTAATTAATGTTAGTATTCCGCTAAAAGCGCAAGTCTAGTCCTAACAGTTCGTCCGACCTCTGTATTCCAAAAACGTATCACATGTGCATGCCACAAATAGAGTGATTAAAATAAAAGAGAAAAACTTCATGATGAGTCAATGATCAATGAAACTAGCAGAGATCGAAAATCGTAATGACCTTATTTTGTAATCTAGGCGGTAATGGTCCAAAAATATAACTTTACTTTCGACGTTATTATGTCAGATATATCTGTCTGTGTACAAACAAACTGATGCTTTATCGAATCTGTCAAAAATCTTAATTATTCAAACATCAAAAACAGGTTTATGGCGGAATGTTTAGAAGGCAATGTCAACATCTACAAAGCTTACGCATCATTTTGGAATGACGGGCACATGATTTCCACACCAACCCATCAAATTCAGGCGGTTTAACGAATTTCGATTAAAAAGGCAAAGAGTAAATATTATATAACTGAGGTATTGAGTATAAAAGTGATTGTTATGGTGTGCAACACTGTTAAAAAGAAGGGAGACTGTAGTTCATATTAGTTCCAATCTTTATGAGTCATCAAAAAATTAAATATATTTTCTAAATACTGTCTTTCGTCATTTATAAATATTGGACTGTCATTCATACTCAATGTCAGATGAAAAGTTTATCTCATAAAACTTGCATTGTCTCGCCTACCAGTAAAATAAAAATAAGATAAGGCCCTTTACATTTACATTTACATTTATACTCCGCAAGCCACCCAACGGTGTGTGGCGGAGGGCACTTTACGTGCCACTGTCATTACCTCCCTTTCCTGTTCCAGTCGCGTATGGTTCGCGGGAAGAACGACTGTCTGAAAGCCTCCGTACGCGCTCTAATCTCTCTAATTTTACATTCGTGATCTCCTCGGGAGGTATAAGTACGGGGAAGCAATATATTCGATACCTCATCCGGAAACGCACCCTCTCGCAACCTGGCGAGCAATCGACACCGTGATGCAGAGCGGCTCTCTTGCAGAGTCTGCCACTTGAGTTTATTAAACATCTCCGTAACGCTATCACGGTTACCAAATAACCCTGTGACGAAACGCGCCGCTCTTCTTTGGATCTTCTCTATCTCCTCCGTCAAACCGATCTGGCAGTTTGTCGAGCAGTGATTTATTTCTGGAACATGCAGCACGGTTCTCTACATTCTTGCAGTGTGCAGGCAGAGTACACCCGAGATATCCATTGCGACGTAAGAAACAATTGTAGGACCTAAACGTACTTCTGAGAAATTGTTAAAAAGAGGTTTCATTTGCGAATTCAGTAGATGCGCTATTCTAACAGGATGTAATTTTCGTTACGCAATACCCGTTGTGTGTGACTGTTTAATGCAGAAGTCATTCTGAATAATATTCTTAACCATTCTTAAATTTCAAAATAATTTACAAATAAGCAAAAAGTTAGTTTCACTTACATCACACGCAACGAGAGTGATCTGCTCAATTATTTATACATTTAGAAGTAGCGTGGCGAAAGAGTTTATCGATCACAATTAGTAACTGAAATTTCAAAATGTGCTTGCTTTCACGTTATTAGACAGTGGTTTTGCCACATACGGTTTCCAGTTACTGAGTTTGATCTAATTAGTTTCAATGTACACAGTAGCAAAAAATTATTTATTACTTTAAAGTGGAATACTTAGGATCATCAGAACCCCTCTTACATATAACCAAGCATTCAGTGAACACTCATTACATTCCTTGTCAAAAGCATTGTTCATAGACATTATGCACAGACATTCAGGTGATTAGTCTGCAAGTAATAATAAGTACCTAACAGGAGTTTCTTGGAACCACCTTCAGGCTATTTCCCTACCGCTCCACTCTCTAACAGGGCGTGGGAATAATAAACACTTATTATTTTATTTATTTATTTATGTATTTATTTTAGCTGGCAAGATTAGGTTCTTCAGGCCCTCTCTTACACCTAACCAGGCTTACTCACATTGAACGAATAACAGTTTCTACAGAACATTAAGGACATATAAGGTGTTATACAGTATTAATGTTAAAGAAAAAATAGAGATTATAACAGTAGTACAATGATAATTATAACAATCAAAAAAATAATTATATGGATCAAGAATAATAATAGTAATAATAGTAATGACTATGTATACGAAAGTAAACAAAATTTTCTTTTATGAATGTCAGTCCTATTGCTAGTTGGGAAATTTCTCGTTATGTTCTTGCAGCTTGTGAGTTATTGTCATCGAGCAGAGACATAAGACGATAGAATGAGGTGAAAAAGATACAGAAGAGGTAGATAGGTTAGAGGAAGAGAAATAGAATGGTAAAATTCGAAGCTATGATGGAGAGGAGAAAGAAAGAGATGAGAGGGGCACAACAATGGTGGCTATACCGTCCCTAATATGTAAGTTCTTCTAGAAGAGCTCTGCGTTCTCTTATTGTATTATGATGATTGTTGCTTAGTATTTAAGTTGGCGACAATAAAATACTTTCCCATGCAGAGGAGAAAGCTGGTGTTGGAAATTTCGTGAAACGACCTCACTGCAAACATAGTTTACAATCATTCATGAGAAACAGAACCACGAAGACAAAATAAGGAAGGATAAACAATAGCAACAATGAACACGTAACAGAGGGTGGAAGAGAGTAGAAATATGAACGTGATAAATCTAAATTAATGAGAACTGGGAGAAAGGTAGTGCCATGGCCGAGAAATGAAAAGAGATAAAAGAATACCTGGGAGAAGATGGGAGCATATGTTGTACAGTATGACAAATAGGGAAATGGCCACACAAGTTAATGTGTGGGGTGAGAGAAGGAAGTCAGCGCTTGGCTTAAATGATATGCTAAACTTAGTTTCGATGAATGAGGTAGAATTACAGAAACGGCGAAATCACACTAATGTAATCAACTAGTGGAAAGTTTAAATAAAAACGTGTTTGATTCAAGGCGGACACTGAATCCCATACTGTTATTTTTGTATGCAAACACGGACCAATGGAAGAGTTTCACGATAAAAGAATAGTAGTAAAGATTGTTACAACGAATTTTGTGACACAGATTGTATATGAGTACCGAAATTAGGCAATTTTATTCTTCAGAATTGAAACAGGAAAGAGTAGCTATCGTTTTCAGACCTACGTGATCAAGTAACACGCTAGTGACTTCGAAAGTTGGAGAGTTTTAGGACGAAGTAGAATGAAAAATAATATAACATTTGAGATTCGAGTAATGACACAGAAATACAAACTAAAATGCTATGTAACAAATGAGAAATCATTTGAAGATGTTGGATACTGATGATAGCTGTGGTGGAATTTAGTGTGAAAGAGTGAAACAGCTCTGCAGTAAATATAAAATATTTCAGATTAATATTTTTCTGGGAAGTCCACAGTCTCAAGGTGTTTGGAGAATGAAAACATGTCTCATGTAGGCTGCATCCTTCGTGTTATTCTTGCAATTGGCCAATCTCAAGAGTGGGTCATTTTCCGATATATATATATATATATATATATATATATATATATATATATATATATATATATATATTCAAAAATGGTTATATTGATTTACACATTAGTTGATGAGTTATCTAAAAGCTCTTGCATATGTGAATACTTTATAACCCAAGTTACTTACATACGTTACGCTTGCAGCTTCTTTTCTCATTGTAACAACTCGCTGGTACATGTGAACAGGTATACACCGTATTTCTGTACGCATGTGGCATAAAAACAATACAGTAGTGTATGTACATGATATCGTCCTTTATCGACAGAAAGAGAAAGCCACCATATCATACTATAGGCAGACTTGCTGTCATAAGGTCAAATGTGTTTAGAATACTGACTGTGGATGGTACACTACTGGTGCAATATTGTAACTGGGTTTTCTCTTTTGATGCTAGTCAATTGTCAGGATGAGCATTACGGCAAAGCGCATTTGATTCTAAAGCATTATGTCAGGGTGGAAAACACTAAATAAATTACTTTTCCTCTCTTAACAACATGTGGGCAGGATGGGTTCTTCCTTGGCTCGGGTATGAGGTACAATGAAACAGCATTTTTACATAACTTTTATTGATAGTTTTGTACAACGGTTTCCTTACTGGACTGTTCTGGCTGGAAGAGCGGCAGCTGTGTCGTCTGCGAAGCCTTCTGCTGTGGCAGCGGCGGCGGCGGCGTCTGGTTACGCCTGGCGGTGTGTATCTCGTGTCGCCGTTTCGCCCAGTTGACTGGAGACCAGCCCCGTGCGGTGGCCCGTTTAATTATTGAGAACGAAGTCGTGAATCGGATGGTGATACCTTGGATGTGGCGTCCCAGTGTTTCACCTCTCTATGCGACCGCGTGTGTTGTGTGTCGGCCAGCGGAGCGGCGCGGTGGGGTAAGGCCAGTGTCCCAGATTCGAATAACGGACTCCAGCTTGCCAGTCTTCGGCTGTCAGATCTTCATCCCAGCTCACAGGTGACTGCTGATGTGAGGCCGTCTCCTTCCCGTCCTCAAGAGTCACCCGGGTACGTGAAAATCAGTCTTCGAATACCTTCTAACTTGTGTCTTCTGGCGGCGAGGCTGCTGCTTGCTATTCCATTACAGCGGCGGACTTGGTGCTTCTGTGTACGATGTAGTCTCTTCTTGCATGACGGTCTTCAGCACCGAAACTGACTGAAAACTACTCTGTCGGGCCTACTGCGCCTCACGTACTTATTTACTTCAGTTCACTGGAGGTGAACGGCTTCACGCTCATTGCCTCTTCTGTCACGTTGAAAATCTTCTTGAAGAATATTCTTCACGTCGGTCATTGGCTCTTGGAATGTAGGTAAGGGCCTTTGATCACATGTGACAACTGAGAAATACGTGGGCCGGTCGGGCGATGCCTGACAGCCGAATCGACAGCTTCCGCATATGTGAGGAGGGCGATGGCTTCTCCAGAACGTGCTGACTTGCAAGCGCCGGACGTCGCCAGTGCTGCTCTGTCCGCTGTTCGCCAGTATGTAATTCTTCCAAACTAAACAAAGGTTTTCATTTATTTTCTACTTCACATTGATTTCAATAATTTATTTACCTATCTTAAGCATCACTCAACAATATTTATTGCCATATTATGTTTGTTATTCTCACAAGTGTCATCTCATTAGATGTAGACCATCAAAACTTATACATCGTATGTTATGCAGGATACAAGATTAGAAATTACAGTACAGAGTCCAAACAGAAAAGTTTATGTCAGTTTTTTTAATGAGGTGTGCCAGTCAGCCTACAATATGAAATAACACTGATGTGGTAACGAATACTTCATGTGATACATTGCAACCAATAACAGATTGTATTCATACAAGGTGAACTCTTTTTCGCTACTATAATAAAACTGGAAAACCGTAGTTCTGTTACATGAAGTCACTGCAGTTATTTCAACAATATATTACAGTATAGATATTGTGACTCACAAATATTACGTGAACGAGAAAGGACCTGCCTTGGATAGCCTGTATAGGCCATCTAAATCACCGCACAACTATCCTAAAGCGTGCATTTGGCCACTGTCCTTTACAGAACTGTAATTTTCATATATATAAAACTGTGACTTCTTTAAGCTCGTAATTATTACTACCTGAATTCAGCTATGTTATTTTACCTGTAATTATACCAGCGCTTTACCACAAGAATTTACTTGTTTCACGGGTGTTGTAGAACTGAGAATTAGTTGCGTAATATTTCAACTTCTGGATGCATTTCATTTTGTGTTTAATAATATTGCGACCTTAATCAGCTGCATAAGTCCAGACTGGAATTAGACCACTGCTAGTTATCAGTATTATAGATCTGCAAGAACTGTGAAATGCTTCTATAAATCTTAGAAGTATTTGTCCTTTCTGGAACATCTAAGCATCACTCCCCATTCTTCCAGTTGGTTTCAGAGTACTTGTATTTTTATTGTCAATAGCTTTGTATTTTACCTTCCCTATCAAAAAAAAGAAAAGACTGTGTGTTTTGTGCACTAGTAACTGTTATGCACTATCGCCCCACATAAGAGACTTTCAAATTACGTATTTTATGTACTATGATGTACAAGGACTTCTACTTAGTATAATGTGTATGATTTTGTCTGTTGCCCTAAATTATTCTGTTTCTCCTTGGTTGGAGGTATATAGTCATAAGACACATTATTGTCGAAATTGAGATATTCACGCTATGACATTCTTAACTATGCCCTCCTCATCCTGGATTGAAGAAGATCGATCCTTCTCCAACAAGTGGCAGGTGATGACGTAGTGTAGTTCTATACTCTCCCACCTGGTGTCTTTTTCAGAAGATACATAGTCACAAGCCACATCAAAATGGCTAAATGCTCACGTACATCTGAAGGTGCTTCGCACATTCTAGGCATATATGGCAGTGACAGTAGTGTAAATGAGGATTCTGAGTCTTTTGACAGTCATGGTGATGATTCTTGGTGTCTATCAAGCAACAGTAATAGCTCAGAAGATGTTTCAGTAAGTGTATAAAACTGTTATTTACTGGTGACCATCGTTCAGTGGCTTGTGACTTTGTTTCTCGTAACATTGCTCTGACAGTTGGTCGTTGTCTTTTGTGTTAACGGGAAATATTTAGAGCCTGATTTTAATGACCGCTGACTGCGGTATAAATATAGTTTTCATGGCTAAAAACTTGTAAGAATATTTTATTATCAATGCCATTTCAGCGGCATATAATGGCTTGTGAGTGTATCTCACGGAAGTTCTGAGACTATTATTCTGTTCATATTACAGCTTGAAATGAGTACAGAAAATGAAGATCACCCCAGAAAACAAGCTCTTCGAGAAAAATAAAGAGTAATATGGATCAGTGGAAAAAAAATTAATGCCAAACGTCGACGTAACGCGGGTCAGGAGTATGTGTCTTCTAAAACCAGGCAGCATATTTGGGAAGTCCCTGTAGCTGTTCAAATAAGTGCTATACGAAATTACTCAGAGAAGAAAATATTTTGTGCTCGTTTTGGGACAAGGAATCTTAAATGCCCAGAATACTTACCTAATGGAAAATGATATAAAAAAAGCGAACTTTAACTTTTTTTTTAAACGGGAATGGACCAATTGTCATAAATTTACTTTACCTTCTTCTGCTTCACATTTCTTTCTCTCACAGGTTTTCAAAAAAGACTACAAAGGAAATTTTATCTAGAGCTCATACATTTTCATACAATGTGAAAGTAAAAGAAATGGAAGTCATGATTTGCAAGCAAGCTTTCCTCAGGGTTCATGGCTTACAGAACCACACAAGAAGAGTGAGTTATTTGCAACAGCCAATGAAGTTGGGTCGCGCAGTTCCAAAACAAGATGGAAGAGGTTTCTATATTACACTTTACTATAAGGTATCCATCTAACCAAATAAAATAATGTAGAAGTATAATAATATCACGAAGTAATTTATCAAAGCACTGAAGCTCAAATAGTCATATGTACAGGAATCTGGCTAAAGCCGGAAATAAGTTCAGCCGAAATGTTTCAAACGATCTTCAGAAAGTGTAGATTAAATGCTGTTGGTGGTGGAGTATTTATGGCTGTCAGAAGTAGTTTGCCTTGTATTGAAATTGAAGTAGATACTGCGAAATTGAATTGGTAGAGGTTATACATCACAATCGGACTAAAGTATTAATTGGATAATTTTACCGACCCTCCGAATCAGAAGATATAGTTGCTGAAGAGTTCAAAGAAAACTTGAGTCTCATTTCAAGAATGTACTTCACTCATACAATTACAGTCGGTGGCGACTTCAATCTACCATCGACATGCTGGACGAAAAATATACGTTTAAAGCCGGCGGCAGGCATAAAACGTCATCCGACATTGTACTGAATGCTTTCTCAGAAAATTATTTTGAACAATTAATGAATGAGCCTATTCGAAGCGTAAATGGTTCCGAAAGCATACTTGCCCTCTTAGCAACAAATAATCCTAAACAAATAGGGAGTATCATGACGAATTGAGGGATTAGCGACCTAACGGCAGTTGCTGCTCTGCTGAATACCGTAACACCCATAACCATCAAAAAGAAACGCAAGGTACATCTATTTAAAAAATCTGATAAAAATACTCCTAACGCCCTTTTAAGAGACAGTCTCCACTCCTTCCGATCTGATCACTTATGCGTAGAAAAGATGTGGAATTATTTCAGAAGGATAGTATCGACGGAAATTGGGAGATGTATACCACGTAAATTAATAAGTGATGGTACCGATCCCCCCATGGTACACCAAACGGGTCAGATCGCTGTTGCAGAAGCAGTGAAAAAAGCACGCCAAATTTAAAAGAACGCAAATCGCGAAAATTGGAAAAGTTTTGCAGAAGTTCGAAATATAGTGCTTACTTCAATACGAGAAGCTTTTAATACTTTCCACAATGAAACTCTGTCTCGGAATCTGGTAGAAAACCCAAAGAGATTCTGGTCATATATAAAGCCCACAAGTTGCAAGACGCAATCAGTACCTTCACTGCGCGATAACAACGGTGAAGTCACTGATGACAGTGCCACTAAAGCAGAGTTATTAAACACGGTTTTCCGAAACTTCTTCACCAAAGAAGACGAAGTGAATATTCCCGAGTTCCAGTCAAGAACAACTGTGAAGATGAGAAACATAGAAGTAGATATCCTCGGTGTAGCAAAGCAGCTTAAATCAATGAAGGCAAGGCTTCCTGTCCAGATGATATACCAGTCAGGTTCCTTTGAGAGTATGCACATGCAATAGCTAAATATTTAGCAATTATATACAACCACCTGCTCACAAAAAGTTCCAGACCTAAAGACTGGAAAGTTGCTCAAGTCACGCCAATATCCAAAAAGGGAAATAGCAGTAATCCGCTAAATTACAAGCCCATATCAGTAACGGCAACTTGCAGTAGGGTTTTGGAACATATACTGTATTCGTACATTATGAAGTACCTCGAAGAAAAGGATTTTTTGACACATAGCACGGATTCAGAAAATATTGTTCTTGCGGAACACAACTAGGTCCTTATACTAATGAAGTAATAAGTGCTATCGAGAGAGGATGTCAAATTGACTCCATATTTTTAGACTTTCAGCAGGCTTTCAACACCGTTCCTCACAAGCGTCTTCTAACCAAACTATGTGCCTAAGGGATATTGCCTCAGTTGTGCGACTGGGTTCGTGATTTCCTGCCAGAAAGGTCACAGACCGTGGTAATAGACAGAAAGTCATTAAGTAATATCCGGCGTTCTCCAAGGGAGTGTTATAGGCCCTCTGTTGTTCCCGATCTATATTAACGACATAGGAGACAATCTGTGTAGCCCTCGTAGTTTATTTGCGGATGATGCTATCATTTACCGTTTTGTAAAGTCATCAGATGACCAGAATGAATTGCAAAATGATTTAGATAAGATATCTGTGTGGCATTTGAACGTGAATAAAGAAAAGTATGAAGTTATTTACATGAGTAACAAAAGAAATCTGCTTAATTTCCTTTCCCCATTAAGTCACACACGTCTGAAAGTTGGAAATTCAACTATATACTTACGGATTTCAATTACTAATAACCTAAGTTGGAACGATCACATAGGTAATGTTGTGGGTAGAGCAAACCAAATACTGCGATTCATTGACAGGACCCTTAGAAGGTGCAACAGATCTACTGAAGAGACTGCTTACACTACACTTGTCCGCCCTATTCTGGAGTATTGCTGCACGGTGCGGCATCCGTATCAGCTAGGACTGACGGGTGATATTGAAAATAGTTCAAAGGAGGGCGGATCGGTTTGTACTATCGCGAAGTAGGTGATAGAGTGCCACAGAAATAATACGTGAATTGGAGTGGCAATCATTAAAACAAAGGCGTTTTTCGTTGTGACTGGATGTTCTCACAACATTTCAATTACCAGTTTTCTACACCGATTGCGAAAACATATCCTTGGCACTCACCTACATAGGGAGAAATTATCATCACGATAAAATAAGAGAAATCAGGGCTCGCACCGAAAAATTTATGTGCTCGTTTTTCCCGCACACCGTTCGAGAGTGGAACGGTAGAGAGACAGCTCGAATGTGATTTATTGAATCCTCTGCCAGGCATTTAATTGTGAAAAGCAGAGTAATCATGTAGATGTAACTGTAGAACTCATGTGCTCTTATCTTTCAGACAAACATGGCAAATATCCACACAAATTTCTACACGAAGCTATGCAAGGTGTCAGAAACTTCCTCAATGCTGTACCAAAGTATAACAGTCACCATAGTAGGCAGCAGAACCACAACAAAGTATATTTTGGACGTGGTCTCACATCGAAAGTAAAATTCTATGTACCGACTTGACAGAAATTCCTTGGAAGTTAGGGTATTACGTTAAATCAGTAAGTGACTCGAAACAGCATATCCAGACACTCCGGGATGATGATGGCATTGAAACAGAGGATGACACGCGTAAAGCTGAAATACTAAACACCTTTTTTCAAAGCTGTTTCACAGAATAAGACCGCACTGCAGTTCCTTCTCTAAATCCTCGCACAAACGAAAAAATGGCTGACATCGAAATAAGTGTCCAAGGAATAGAAAAGCAACTGGAATCACTCAACAGAGGAAAGTCCACTAGACCTGACGGGATACCAATTCGATTCTACATAGAGTACGCGAAAGAACTTGCCCCCCTTCTAACAGCCGTGTACCGCAAGTCTCTAGAGGAACGGAAGGCTCCAAATGATTGGAAAAGGGCACAGGTAGTCCCAGTCTTCAAGAAGGGTCGTCGAGCAGATGCGCAAAACCATAGACCTATATCTCTGACGTCGATCTGTTGTAGAATTTTAGAACATGTTTTTTGCTCGAGTATCATGTCGTTTTTGGAAACCCAGAATCTACTATGTAGGAATCAACATGGATTCCGGAAACAGCGATCGTGTGAGACCTAACTAGCTTTATTTGTCCATGAGACCCAGAAAATATTAGATACAGGCTCCCAAGTAGATGCTATTTTTCTTGACTTCCGGAAGGCGTTCGATACAGTTCCACACTGTCGCCTGATAAACAAAGTAAGAGCCTACGGAATATCAGACCAGCTGTGTGGCTGGATTGAAGAGTTTTTAGCAAACAGAACACAGCATGTTGTTATCATTGGAGAGACGTTTACAGACGTTAAAGTAACCTCTGGCGTGCCACAGGGGAGTGTTATGGGACCATTGCTTTTCACAATATATATAAATGACCTAGTAGTGTCGGAAGTTCCATGCGGCTTTTCGCGGATGATGCTGTAGTATACAGAGAAGTTGCAGAATTAGAAAATTGTAGCGAAATGCAGGAAGATCTGCAGCGGATAGGCACTTGGTGCAGGGAGTGGTAACTGAGCCTTAACATAGACAAATGTAATGTATTGCGAATACATAGGAAGAAGGATCCTTTATTGTATGATTATATGATAGCGGAACAAACACTGGTAGCAGTTACTTCTGTAAAATATCTGGAAGTATGCGTGCGGAACGATTTGAAGTGGAATGATCATATAAAATTAATTGTTGGTAAGGCGGGTACCAGGTTGAGATTCATTGGGAGAGTGCTTAGAAAATGTAGTCCATCAACAAAGGAGGTGGCTTACAAAACACTCGTTCGACCTATACTTGAGTATTGCTCATCAGTGTGGGATCCGTACCAGATCGGGTTGACGGAGGAGATAGAGAAGATCCAAAGAAGAGCGGCGCGTTTCGTCACAGGGTTATTTGGTAACCGTGATAGCGTTACGGAGATGTTTAACAAACTCAAGTGGTAGACTCTGCAAGAGAGGCGCTCTGAGTCGCGGTGTAGCTTGCTCGGCAGGTTGCGAGAGGGTACGTTTCTGGATGAGGTATCGAATATATTGCTTCCCCCTACTTATATCTCTCGAGGAGATCACGAATGTAAAATTAGAGAGATTAGAGCGCGCACGGAGGCTTTCAGACAGTCGCTCTTCCCGCGAACCATACGCGACTGGAACAGGAAAGGGAGGTAATGACAGTGGCACGTAAAGTGCCCTCCGCCACACACCGTTGGGTGGCTTGCGGAGTATAAATGTAGATGTAGATGTAGATGTAGAATTGCAGCCTTATTTCGGAACAAATACTCTGGATACAGCTAGGGAAAGGGTGTCCCTGCTGTACCACAAAAGAAATTCAGCGTAACTTTTTGTGTCCTAATTCAACATAGGCTTCGAACTACCGAAAAGTGACACCTGTTCAACATGTGATGACTTTCTAACAGCAACGAGTAACCCAGAATTATGTGCAGGACAAAATTACACAAAGGAAAAAACAACATGACTTGCATCTAAGAAAGGCTGATAACGGGCAAAATATGATCCTGTCTTTAACTTCTCCGGCTAAAGATAATGTGAAAGAGCACGTACATGGAACAAAAGTTTCCTACACCAAAACTAACAGTTGGCCCAGCTTTCTACAAGAGAAAAATATGGTCGTATAACTACGGTATCCGCGGATGTGGGTCAAATAAGGGATACATGTTCCTGTGGAGTGAGAAGGACGGAGGAAGGGGTTCAGATGAGGTTAGGAGGTGTTTATTAAAATACTTGGAGGTAACTCTCAAACGAAAAATCTTCACATAATAACAGATAACTGTAAGAGCCAGGCAAACAATTGGTCTCTTATTGCCCAGGAAAGGACTCTCGTTGCCACCAAACGATTTGAATCTGCGAAGCATCATTTCCCCGTGGTAGGTCATACTAGACTTCCATGCGATCGTGATTTTGGTCGCACTGAAATTTATGTGAGAAACAGACGTCCAATAGTGTACACGCCAGATGAATGGGCAGAAGTAGTCAAATATGCCAGTCCAAAAAATTTAATTGTGACGAAAACGCACAGACAGGACCTCAGAAGCTTGGGCGATCTGATGTCATCTCGATACCCACTGTGTTCAGATCTGGAGATCCCATTCGTTTCAGCGAAGTGCCTCAATTTAAGTTTGAGTATAAAGATCCTTTCACGCTAAGTGTGAAGCACTGCTACTCAAATATAGGAACCTTCACGTCAGTGGATCTACGTAGCAGGAGGAGAGGAAGACCTGCTGAACCAGATCTATTTCAGCAGCCAACAAAATATAAGAAGCCACTTCAAATTATCCAGAAAAAGACTGATGGCACACTGCCTCTTATGGCATACATACCTGCAGCGTATCAAAGCTTTTTTCGGTCATGTGCTGCAAATAATGTGAACGATGATGACATAGAAGAACTTACTTGATTTCACATTTACAGTGTAAAATAAAGTATTATACTGGCTTATCTGTTATGTATGTGTGTATATGAAAATGCAAAAACTGTTAAAAATTACTAGTTGCTATATAATTGTCTAAATAGAACCTTAAAAACGTATTTTGTGTTCTAAATTATTTTCAGGGAGATACAGGCATAACACATTTTCGACCACATCATAATTAAAATGACTCTCAGATTAATATTACATATCAGAAGGAAGATCATGTATTTTACACAATGGTTGAAATAATGAATAATTAAAAACATAAAGGAAGTGTCTATATTGTCATCAACATGTTTATACTTCCATGAAACTTTAAAGTCGCTGTATCTCAAAACTAGTTGAATGTGGCTTGTGACTATATCTCTACGACCCCTCAATTTACTACTGGAGTTCATAGGTTTGAATCTGGCTAATTTGTCTGATGAGGATGTCAGGTACATTATGAGAGGTTTCAAAATGACAATAAACTTTGCAATTGTAAGTGTAACGTGATACATGGTGTTTTGAGCCATGAATCAGCTAGTACTACAAGACTCATATGTATGAGCTATAAATGAGTAAATTTTCCTCAAAACTGAAGCTACTATCTCCATTGTGCTTTAAGTTATAACGTAAATTTAGATGGCATTGTAGGCAATCCAAAGTACACCCTTTCTAATACACATAACAAATTTAATTTCCAACATCTGAAAATACAATAAAAATACCACAGACGAATCGGAAAATTTAAGTGACAGAGAGATCTCATGTTTCGATTGTGATGTAATGATATCATCGAGTAAAATGGATGTGATATCTACTACCCGGCTTTTCCTAAGAAGTCATGTTCCTATTCTACATAAACGATTTGAGAGTAAATCTGAGCGGTCCTCTTAGGTTGTCTGCAAATGATACCGTTATTTACTGTCTAGTAAGGTTATCAGAAGATCAAAATCGACTGCGAGATGATTTAGACTCGACGTCTGAAAGAGGTGGCACACGTAGTGTAGGGGTAGCGTCTTAGATTCGTAATCAAAAACGTCGTCGATACTGGGTTCCAATCCATCCACTACTCTAATTTTGATTAATAATCAACAATGGTGGCCGAAGACTTCCAGCATAAGAAGTTGCCCTCACTTTGCCAACGGCCTTGTCAAAGACGGCGAGGGGCGGAGGGAGGTTCAGGGCACTCTCTTGACATAGGAGTGGGAAACTTCCCCAAAAGGTGGAACAATCAGCAATGGACAACGGCATGGGAATGCATAAGGCAATGGAGAAAACACCATTTAAGACACGTAACGTGTATCCACAGGACATGTGGCTTGCAATTGAAGAAGTGTCATGATGACCTCTCCATTGGCAAAAGACTCCGGAATAGTCCCCCATTCGGATCTTCGGGAGGGGACTGGCAATGGGGAGGTTACCATGTGTAAAAGATTGAATAATCAACGGAAAGATAACGTTCTACGAGTCGGCGCGTGGAATGTCAGAAGCTTGAAATTGGTAGGGAAAATAGAAAATCTGTAAAGGGAAATGCAGGCTCAAACTAGATATAGTAGGGATCAGTGAAGTGAAGTGGAATGAAGACAAGGACTTCTGGTCAGATGAGTATAGGTTAATATCAACAGCAGCAGAAAATGGTGTAAAGGGAGTAGGATTCGTTATGAATAGGAAGGTAGGGCAGAGAGTGTGTTACTGTGAACAGTTTAGGGACCAGGTTGTTCTTATCAGAATTGACAGCAAACCAATACCGACAGCGATAGTTGAGGATTACATATCGACGTCGCAAGCTGAAGATGAAGAGATAGAGAACGTCTACGATGATATAGAAAGGGTAATACAGTATGTGAAGTGAGATAAAAATCTAACGGTCATGGAGGACTGGAAAGAACTTGTAGGGCAAGGAGTAGAAGAAAAGGTTACATGCTGGAAGAATTATACGTTTAAAGTGGGCGGCAGGCATGAAACGTCATCCGAAACTTGGGACAAGGAAAGAGAGAACAGAAAGACTAATTAAGTTCTGCGACAATTTTCGGCTGTTAATAGCGGGTACCCTGTTCAAGAATCACAAGAGGAGGAGGTATACTTGGAAAAGGCAGGATAATGCGGGAAGAATTCAGATAGATTACATCATGGTCAGACAGAGATTCCGAAATCAAATAATGGTATGGAAGGTGTACCCAGGAACAGATATAGACTCAGATCACAGTATAGTAGTGATGAAATGTAGAATGAAGTTCAAGACATTCGTCATTAAGAATCAATATGCAAAGAAGTGGGATACGGTAGTACTAAGGACTCACGAGATACGCTTGAAGTTCTCTAATGCTATAGATACAGCAATAAGGAGTAGCACAGTAGGCAGTACAGTTGAAGAGGAATGGACATGTCTAAAAAGGGCCATCACGGTGGTTGGGAATGTAAACATAGGTACAAAGAAGGTAACTGCGAAAAAACAATGGGTAAAAGAAGAATAACTTCAGTTGATTGATGAAAGGAGGAAGTACAAAAATGTTCAAGGAAATGCAGGAATACAGAATTACGAGTCGCTGAGGAATGAAACAAATAGAAAGTGTGGGAAGCTAAAAGGAAGCGACTGCAGGAAAAACGTGAAGACATTGAAAAGGAAACGACTGTCGGCAGGATAGAGTTCCGCATACAGGAAAGTCAAAACCACCTTCAGTGACATTAAAAGCAAGATGGTAACATTAAGAGTGCAAAGAGAATTTCTTTGTAAAATACAGTGTAGAGAGCGGATAGGTGGAAAGAATACACTGAAAGTTTCTACAAGGGGGAAGATTTGTTTAATGTGATAGGAGAAGAAACAGAAGTCGATTTAGAAGAGATAAAGGATCCAGTATTAGAATCAGAATTTAAAAGAGATTTGGAGGACTTAAGATCAATTAAGCAGAAGGGATAAATAACATGCCATCAGAATTTCTAATATTATTTGCGGAAGTGGCAACAAAATGACTATTCACATATGTGTGTAGAACGTATGAGTCTGGCGATATACCATTTGATTTTCGGAAAAGCGTCATCCACACAATTCCGAAGACGGCAAGAGCTGACAAGTGCGAGAACTATCACACAATCAGCTGAACACCTCACGCACCCAAGTTGCTTACAAGAATAACATACAGAATAATAGGAAAGTAAATTGAGGAGGCACTAGATGATGTTCAGTTTGGCTTACGGAAAAGGAAATGCATGAGAGAGGCAATTCTCACATGCGGTTAATGGTGGAAGCAAGACTAAAGAAAAATCAGGACTCATTCATAGGATTTGTCGACCTGGAAAAAGCGTTTGACAATGTAAAAATGGTGCAAGATGTTCGAAATTCTGAAGAAAGTAGGAGTAAGCTATAGGGAGAGACGGGTCATATATATTATGTACAAGAGCCAAGAGGGAATAATAAGAGTGGACAAACAAGAACGAAGTGCTCGTATTAGAAAGGGTGTAAGACAAGGATCTAGCCTTCCGCCCCTACTGTTCAATGTGTACATCGAGGAGGCAGTGATGGAAAATAAAGAAAAGTTCAGGAGTGGAATTAAAATTCTAAGTGAAAGGATATCAATGATACTATTAGCTGATGACATTGCTGTCTCTGTTATATTGCAAACTTTAAAAAACATTGCCCCACCACGAAAATTATAACGTTTCTCACTGGATAGACAGAATTTTTGTAGGCGGAGCTTAAGGTTAACATTGAGACCCTGATTGGTCAGATGAAAACACAGCCAGATAGTTTATTTTTAAACCAACGTCAGTAAATTGTAGTAAGGAGAAGTAAGGAGAGAGTTGCTTCCGAGACGGTGAGGTGAGCGGAGCTGTGCTGCCCGCCACGCCCCGACGAACACCAACAAGGTAATGAACGCACGCGATGCCGCATTTTTGAGCGCATAAGGCTTCACTCAGAACTGCAGAAGTCTCATCTGTTACATCCCCTTTTTGCGTAATACTAGTGTCGATCGTCAATTAAAGCTCATGGTGATCACATTTGCTACTTGTAGTAAAAATCTGAAACACGATGATAATTCTGTTATAAAGTTATTGAGAAGCCACATCAGCCACTGTAATTTACGACAAGTTAGATAAGTAATTAAAGATAATTGAGGGTCACTATAGATCATTTTGATAATTTTCTCTTTTGTGAAACTTAATTTAAACCTAGATTATAGATGTGATATGGCATAGGTCATCCTTCGATCCGTTGTAGAACTTGGAAACCCATTCAGGGAATATTCGTTCTCATTTTTGTTGAACGCAGTTGGTTTTTACCATCCTGTATTAAAACATTTCCTTTTATCAATAGTGCAATTTATAAACGATGTTTTGTGAGTAGAATAAAATTTCCAATGGTAAACTTAACTGCTTTTTCGACGTTATTTCACCAGCTAACTAAAAATAGGAAAGCCTTGAACCCCTTCCACTAAATTTAGTTAGTATTAAGATTCCTTTACAGGGAGTGCAGTGGAACAGACCCTGATATCATTAAGTATTTGGTCATATCATCGCTGGTCTCACTGAACTCTTCTGAATTCTACATGTCATGTGTGGTCTGGCGTCTCCTTACCAGCAACAGGTCCCAGTTTCAAACTAGTCTATTCCCAAAAAAACACGCTCAAAGCGTCGTTGCGCGAAAGTGGTAGGGAGGCACGATATAGAACAGACACCACACAGAATGTTAGAAAATGGCGACCCTGCCAGGATGGTAAAATACCATGATAGAAGGTCGACCACATGCCTAACGATGTCAGAAAAGTATCCTGTTGAAATATTTTCGTAATAAAAGAAAATTTTTTTTAACGTTATCAATAGTCGAAAACAGTTGCTGCAGCGATAGATAGTAAGAAAGTATTCAATAATAATGAGACATTCTAGCAGAGACAATAGCATAATTAAGTTATGAATTTTAAAAATTGTTAAAATTAAGTTTTCTCTCCAATGCAAGCGCACAGATGACGGATATATCGTTGACAAGTTGGTTCTGACCCAACATGTAAGTGAATGGTGTGTGCAAAAAGTTTATGAAACGCGTGAGATGATATGAGCGCATGTTGACTCGAAGTAGGGCGCGTGAATTGCTTTTAAAACAGAAAATAAGGGATTCGGAAAGATTAGCAATGGCAGATCGAGACCTTGAACGAACTGAGGTAGAGACCCAGCATGAAGATGGACAGAGAATAGAGGAGAGTACAACAGACGATGCAGTATCGCGAGAAGTAGGACAGTACAGAGACAAGCGATGAGGATTCTAACTTGCGTCTTGAATACGTAGAACCCATAGTACAAGTAATCAGAGCTCCCTCACCACAGAGTACAGGGCTATTACAAATGATTGAAGCGATTTCATATATTCACTGTAGCTCCGTTCATTGACGTATGGTCACGACACACTACAGATACGTAGAAAACCTCATATAGTTTTGTTCGACTTAAGCCGCACTTCAGGTTTCTGCCGCCAGAGCGCTAGAGAGCGCAGTGAGACAAAATGGCGACAGGAGCCGAGAAAGCGTATGTCGTGCTTGAAATGCACTCACATCAGTCAGTCATAACAGTGGAACGACATTTCAGGACGAAGTTCAACAAAGATCCACCAACTGCTAACTCCATTCGGCGATGCTATGCGCAGTTTAAAGCTTCTGGATGCCTCTGTAAGGGGAAATCCACGGGTCGTCATGCAGTGAGCGAAGAAACGCTTGAACGCGTGCGGGCAAGTTTCACGCGTAGCCCGCGGAAGTCGACGAATAAAGCAAGCAGGGAGCTAAACGTACCACTGCCGAGGGTTTGGAAAATCTTACGATAAAGGCTAAAGCAGAAGCCTTACCGTTTACAATTGCTACAAGCCCTGACACCCGATGACAAAGTCAAACGCTTTGAATTTGCGGCGCGGTTGCAACAGCTCATGGAAGACGATGACTTCACTGCGAAACTTGTTTTCAGTGATGAAGCAACATTTTTTCTTAATGGTGAAGTGAACAGACACAATGTGCGAGTCTGGGCGGTAGAGAATCCTCACGCATTCGTGCAGCAAATTCGCAATTCACCAAAAATTAACGTGTTTTGTGCAATCTCATGGTTTATAGTTTACGGCCCCTTTTTCTTCTGCGAAAAAAACGTTACAGGACACGTCTATCTGGACATGCTGGAAAATTGGCTCATGCCACAACTGGAGACCGACAGCGCCGACTTCATCTTTCAACAGGATGGTGCTCCACCGCACTTCCATCATGATGTTCGGCATTTCTTAAACAGGAGATTGGAAAACCGATGGATCGGTCGTGGTGGAGATCATGATCAGCAATTCATGTCATGGCCTCCACGCTCTCCCGACTTAACCCCATGCGATGTCTTTCTGTGGGGTTATGTGAAAGGTTCAGTGTTTAAACCTCCTCTACCAAGAAACGTGCCAGAACTGCGAGCTCGCATCAACGATGCTTTCGAACTCATTGATGGGGACATGCTGCGCCGAGTGTGGGAGGAACTTGATTATCGGCTTATTGTCTGCCGAATCACTAAAGGGGCACATATCGATCATGTGAATGCCTAAAAAAACTTTTTGAGTTTTTGTATGTGTGTGCAAAGCATTGTGAAAATATCTCAAATAATAAAGTTATTGTAGAGCTGTGAAATCGCTTCAATCATTTGTAATAACCCTGTACAAGGAATGCGAGCAGAAACGTGTAACAGCACAGTTCAACGCAATCGGTGGCAAACCAACAATTGGGCGAAAACACAGAGCGTAGGACGTCGGAAGAAAACGCAATAGAACCAACCAATCGGGCGGAATTATTACAATTAATGACGGAAAGCATGACAAGACAAAATAAAGAAATTGCGAACCAAATTAAAATTCAGAATGCAGAAATGACGAAACAAAATGCAGAAACTACGAGACAAATGCGTGCGATTAAGGAGCTAAACAAAAAAATTCAGTTACACCTAAGTCATATTGAAGACGAGGCAAAAGAATCTCGAGAAGTGATCGGAAACTTAATAACAGGTTACAATCAATTAAGAAAAGACATTGACAGCGTACAAGTGGACGTACAAACATTGCGTAATGACACTCAGGACGAGTTCAAAACATTACATAACAACACCCAGAGGGAGGTCAAGATACTAGAGAAACAGATAAACGTAATTACTAGACAAGCAGCAGGTACAGCGCGTGAAGTTGTTGAAAACAGTGTGTTACACAAACGTATCACAAAAGCAGCGCTGAAAAGATATGATAAACGCATAGTCAAAATAGAAGCGCAAACGAAGCAACAGTTTCAGAAATTGCGAACAGTGTTGTTGCAAACCATTGAAGAGCGTAGTGAACGGGATCGAACAAGCACTGAGTCTGCAACCACATCCGTATCTGTAACAGCATCGGAAAAACAAACAATTAACGAAGATATCATGCATTTGCGATTCCAATCACAGGCGGAAAGTAACATACTTGAAATCAGACAGCCTGCACCGCGGGTACTCGAAAGTTACAGTGGACAATATCCCATGGATCTACCACACCCGGAAAGAACGACGGGAGAAATGATCAGAAACAAAAGTGGCTTAGAATCGCGAATTTCATATGGAACTATGACGAAGTACGACAACGATCATTTCCTCACAGACAAAAAATTTCAACACTTTCGAGAAGGAAACTCATTACATCCACGAACTTTTATTGATCAATTCCGAGTAGGCTGACGAGAACACTGGACGCTAGCACACAAATTAGACTTTATATGTGCACACATGTCAGGAACAGTCGCAGAAACCATGCAGAATGTTGCAGCGACATGCCGATCGTACGAAGATTTCAGAGAGAAGTTGCTCTCACGATATTGGTCCAGCGAAGCACAGAACAGAGTGAAGTACGAATTATTACAAAACGCATATTTTGTAAATTCAGGAGAGAAGAGTCCCGTGAAATTTTGCGAATTAATGGCAAAGGAAAATCAATGCGTAGATGTACCATACAGTGTCGGAGAGTTGATTAAATTATGCGCGATGAAGCTACCATTGAAATACCAGCAATCATTAGTAGGGCGCGGAGGCAATGACGTCGAAGCATTTAAATGTATTCTAAGGGAACTAGAGCTCATATTTTCGGAAGATGACGCAAGAAAGAGACGAAGCGCATGTGAAAACGAAAGCAAAAAGCAGTGGAATCTACAAGACACAGTATGAAGAAACAATAATTACGAACCATGTGATAACATCGCACCAAGAAACGACAATAGATTTCAACAAAGAACGGGTTATGGATTTAGAAGAGAATATGGCTATAACTATAATTCACACAGGAACGGCAACAACTATTACAGAGGGAGTAACGACAACCGGAACGGGTACTGGAGAACCAATAGTCCGACAAATTATCAACAAAGAAACCACTATCAACAAGCTGAACAACAAAAGAGAATACAGATAGAAGATGTGGAGGTAAGACCACCAAACCCCGATAAACATTCGAATTGACAGCTAAGCGCCCATGCCAAAGAGAATGACGCACCGACCCAGGACAATTGCAGCACCTTGAACAGACAAGTAAAAATCTTATCACGAAAAGAGAAGAAGGAAGAAACAAATCCGCAGGGACCAGATGAAAACGAAGACAAGAAAATAACAATATCGTGTTGGGACGAAATTAATTGGGAGAATACTGACACTGCGATCTCAGAAAATTTATTCATGCAGTGTAATGCCAATGAGGAATTGCCAGTTCTGGAAACACGTAAGATTAAAGTAAGAGGTCCTATTAGAAACAATGCTGCGGAAGTTACGAGACAAACAAGGTTAACTCTTTCGTGCCAAGGTCATAAGATCGAAGCCAACTTCGTGATTATATCTAAACCAACTGTAGATTTGATTATAGGTGCAGATTTTTGAAATGAGAGACGAGCGATAATAGATATGGGGGAAAGGTAGCGTAACATTCGGGAATGTCACACTTCTCTTTGAGCAAAAGCTAAAATTAGAAGAAATACCAGTTATAAACAAACAATTAAGAATGATGTGAGATAAAGAGAACGAAGAATTAGAATAGTATGCTCAAAAGGGGGAATCGCCTCAACTCATGTTAGAAGTTCATAAAGAAATCAACGAAAAATTGCAAGAAGTTCAAGGTATTTTGGAACACAGTAAAAGAGAATTAGAGGGTACTTTATGAGATAAAGCAGAGGTATTTTTACCTATGACTGGCAGTATTAAACACTTTCAGTACAAGTTTGAAGATTAATTTTATTACTGGTAAATAATCAGCACAATATTTCAAGATTATGTTGCAGATAAGATCGTCAGGAGAAAGAACAATGATAAGAGAGGAAGGTGGGAAAAAGAAAGTAGTTTATAAATACTAAAACAAAAATAAAAATAACACCAATGGTACCATAGATTAAGGTGAAGGGATAAAGCGTAGATAGTCTAACAGCATGAAATACTAAAATGCTATACACCACAACACTACACAAAAAAATAAAAAAACGAATTTGAGGATTTCTGTAGACGTTAAGACTGAAAATATCTTAGAATTGTAACATGGAAAGGGCGCCGAAATTTGTAAAGCTTTTAAGAAGGCGTAAAACAATGTAGGTGCTAGACATATGTTAGATGATTATAAGTAAAACTTTTTGTAAGAACCATTGTAAAAACTCCGGCAAGGACAAGATGCAACGACCCAGTAGTTGCAACGAGAGAAGTACCAAGAAAGAAAAGGACGTAATTAGCAAGACACAATTCCTACAAGGCAGAAGTGTCAAGAGAAAGGAAAGGACAGCAGACCAACAGAAGGTTTCGAAAGTGGGCAATAAATTTATCCACCAGGCAGAACCCTGTTGGGACGGAACACAGAGCCGCATAGTGGCAGAACCCTGCAGAGACGCGACGGGATGCCAAACGCCGGAAGGTTCTCCGAGCGCCCCGAATGAATGGAGCGAGCAAAAAACGGCCCGACGAGAAGACGGCTTGGGCAAGCCACCACTGGCAAAAAAATGTGTAAAAGTCACACTACCGCTATTAAACAGCATGCTGATGCACGAAACTGAGGAAAACGTCCACAAAGTAGAAATAACATGTCCAAACCATTTATCAAACTGTTACTAGGAGGAGAACTTCAAAGCGACTAGTTATCAATAAATATTTCCATATCCTGCCCAGAGAAGAACCAAGAAGCAAGTAAGAAGTAGAGAAAAAGCAGGAAGAACAGAAGTTGAAGATTCGCAAGATTGAGACCAAGAAAGAAGATGGGTGAAGAACAGACGACATACCTTCTCAAATCCCTATCCTATTGTAAACTAGTTGTCTGTGAAGAATTACAACGAAAAGCGGCCACTTTCAGCGACACATAACGATGACTTTCATGCATACGAGGTGTGGCTAGAAAGAAACCAGACTAGTACTGGTGAAACAATAAAACGAATGCAATAAGGCTGAAAGTCGCGTGGCCTGTCACGTGACTCTCGCTCCGCCTACTGCTCGAGTTTCATCTGCCTCCTGCACTCAGTCTGCCCGTGGCGTCTGTTTTAAGTAGTTGACGTTTTGTCTGTGTGTCGGAAAATGTTGAGTGTACAGAGAGAACAGCGTGTTAACATCAAATTTTGTTTCAAACTAGGAAAATCTGCAAGTGAAACGTTTGTAATGTTACAGCTAGTGTACGGCGATGATTTTTTATTGCGAACACAAGTGTTTGAGTGGTTTAAACGATTTAAAGATGGCCGCGAAGACACCAGTGATGACACTCGCACTGGCAGACCATTGTCAGCAAAAACTGATGCAAACATTGAAAAAATGGGTAAACTTGTTCGACAAGATCGCCGTTTAACAATCAGAGCAGTGTCTGAGTTAACAGGAGTTGACAAGGAAAGTGTTAGGCAGATTCTTCATGAAAGTTTCAACATGAACAAAGTGTGTTCAAAAATGGTTCCAAAGTGTCTCACAATTGAACAGAAGGAACGCCGAAGAATGATTTGTTCAGACATCCTGGAAAACATTGAAAGTGATCCCACCTTCTTACAAAATGTTATTACTTGCGATGAATCGTGGCTTTTTACTTACGATCCCGAAACTAAACGCCAATCGATGCATTGGAAAGCTCCTGTTTCTCCACGACAAAAATAACACGAATGTCAAAATCTAAATTCAAGGCAATGATGATTGTTTTTTTTGACATCAAAGGGATTGTGCACATTGATTGGGTACCAGAGGGACAAACAGTGAATCAGCATTACTACATTAGCGTCCTGGCTACCCTACGTGAGCGAGTACGGAGAAAACGGAACGATTTGTGGAGAAAAAAGTCATGGATCCTTCCCCAAGACAATGCCCCATCTCACAGTGCGTTGTCAGTGAAGGCGTTTTTGGCAAAACACAACATTCCCATCTTAGATCATCCACCCTACTCACCTGATTTGGCCCCCTGTGACTTTTTTCTTTTCCCTAAAGTCAAGTCAGCTTTGAAAGGAACTAGATTTGAGACTCTTGAAGCAGTAAAAGAAAAAGCGACGGAAGTAATGTATGGACTTACCGAAAATGATCTGCAGCATTGCTATGAACAGTGGAAAATTCGTATGGAGCGGTGTAGAGACCGAGGAGGAGTGTACATTGAAGGAGATAACATGAAATTGTAAATAATTGTGAATAAATGTTTTTTCCAGCATCAGTCCGGTTTTTTTCTAGCCGCACCTCGTACAAAGCCAGCTCCATTCCATTATGGGACCCCCACATCAGCAACACACACTTGCAAAGTCAACAAGGAACGACAAACGAAGCTGTGCATCAAATACTTGCCCACATCCATCTCGCTCAAGTCCATCACCTTCGTGCAAAAAAACGTTCGCCAACCCCATGCTTAAACATTCATAGGATTGTATTAATGTGTGAAATCAAATTATGTGATGTAGGAATTGTGCAAAAGAAACGTGTGAAAAACTAAATAAGTTAAGCACACCAGACAGCTAATAAACTACAAAATAACAGTCATTGACTATGGAATTAAGTAAAAGATAGACTATCGATAAAAATAAGTCATTAGTTCTGAAATGGACAGTATATAAAGAACAAAAGTAAGGCATAATAAACACTAAAACTATATGCCACTTATTTTCTCATCATAAAAATAAAAGAATAACTACATTTTACTTATTTTCTCCTTATAAAAACAAAGAATAAAAAATTATCTTGTTGGATGTTTTCCCTTTTTTTTAACATTTGTAACATTTGTTAGGATAATATCTCAATACCTGTGTATGTATATTTCTTTGTCAAAGCAATTCTTGGAAATTATTCTTATTTGTTAGTGTAACAATGTTGAAATGAGTGTCTAGAAACAAAAACATTTTACTTGTACATGATACTTAGAAATGTGTTAGGAATAGATTTTACTTAATTACTACATTTATAAAAAAAAATACTTCTAAGAAAATGGATGTGAAAGACTCCTCACTTTCGATAACAAACTTCCTAAAAATCAAACTTTACGCTTAAACAAAGAAAGAAAATAATTAAAAATTAATAATAAGATAAAAATATTCTTCTCTTGTCATTTTTTAGAATAATGTGGAAGAATATAGAAATATAAATTAGTAATACAAACTAGCATACAACCAGAATAACGTGGCTGAAGAGTAGGCAACAAAATTTAGATAACAGAATAATTTTTGACTGGCTTAGACAACGTTTCAATCATTACCTAACTTCAGTACAAAAATTAAGTTCGAAGGGTGGTGATATGTAAGGTGTCAGGCAAATCCAACACCTTCCATGATAACCCTGACATGATAAGCAAATCCTGTAGTATGTCACATATCTCCGAATAAATCGTGACAGTAAATTAACCAAAGTAATACGAGTAACGAGTGAGCAAATGGAATATCGCAGACTAACGCAAGAATCCCTAAATGCATGTCATACGTTCCCACCTTAAGACAGACGCAGTTCCGAGGGGAGAATCGAGAACAGAAGTGACAGCCAGAGCGAGAGCACCAGCAGCAGCGAGTACTGTTTGTATAAAGCGTTTATTTCGCATTTTGTTTACGACCTTCCACTAAGGAAGGGATTCTATTTGTGTTTATCTGCTCTGCATAGTAACTAACAGTTCTTGATAAAACTTTACGTAGTTTTCGTGTTAGATTTCTTAGTGTTTTCTTGATCATTTAGAGCAGAAAGCGCCCTAAAACCGTCTTTTGTTTGTTTCGCGGCCGTTAGCCACTAGTCACTTGAATCAGCAGTTGTCTTGTGACAGCCAGAGCGAGAGCACCAGCAGCAGCGAGTACTGTTTGTATAAAGCGTTTTTGTACTTATTTGCTGCGCTTAGCTTTTAAATAGTTTTTCTGGGAAAACCTAGCGTAGTTTTCGCGTCTCGTATTTCAGTGAGTGTTTCTTGATTATCAGAGTAGCTCATCAGAAGATTATCTTGGGAATTTGTCACCGTATAGAGTAGGGTAAACATAGTCATCTGTAGTGACTGTGGTTGTTGTGAGCGGACGCAAGGAGAATTGGCCACTCTTCGGGGGCAGGTGGAGGCTTTGTCTGTTAGGCTCATCGAACTCGAGGCGCAGGCGTCGGCTCGTAGTGGCGTTGGGGCAACTGTGGTGAGACCTATGCCTACTTCGGTGGCCTTGGAATCACATGGAACCCCTGATGTCGCTGCGTCTTCCGGCAGTGAGCATCTTACCGGTCAGCCATCACTCCAGGGTGAATGGCGGACAGTGGTGGGCTCGCGCGTGCCTGGCCGAAAGGCGAAGGTGGGACCTGGCCGCGTGGCAGCTGCCTTACCCCTTTCCAACAGGTACGGGGTGCTTCCTAGTGGTGATGACATCGTTTCCGAGCCACCACAGGATGCCTCGCCTGTTGGGCCAGTGGCCGATTCTCCGGCAAGGTCCCGACAGTCACAGAGGGCGGGCCTATTAGTTATAGGGAGCTCCAACGTTAGGTGGGTTATGGAGCCCCTTAGGAAAATAGCGGGTAGGTCGGGGAAGAATGCCAGTGTGCACTCGGTGTGCTTGCCGGGGGGTCTCGTCCGTAATGTGGAGGAGGCCCTTCCGGCAGCTATTGAACGCACTGGGTGTGACCGGCTGCTGATAGTAGCACATGTCGGAACGAATGACGCCTGCCGCTTGGGTTCTGAGGCCATCCTTGGTTCCTTCCGGCGGCTGGCTGATTTGGTGAAGACAACCAGCATCGCACGCGGAGTGCAAGCTGAGCTTAATATCTGCAGCATAGTGCCCAGAGTCGATCGCGGTCCTCTGGTTTGGAGCCGTGTGGAGGGTCTAAACCAGAGGCTCAGACGACTCTGCGAGTATAATGGTTGCAAATTCATCGACCTCCGTTATTGGGTGGAGAACTGTAGGGCCCCCCTAGACAGGTCAGGCGTGCACTACACACCGGAAGCAGCTACTAGGGTAGCAGAGTACGTGTGGCGTGCACACGGTTTTTTTTTAGGTTAGAGGGACCCCCCCTTGGGCGAAACGATAAAATACCTGACGGCTTACCAGAGAGGACATTATCATCGTTGATAAAGAACGTCCGTCCTCAGAGACCAAAAACAGGAAAAGTTAACGTAATATTGGTAAACTGCAGGAGTATCCAGGGCAAGGTTCCTGAATTAGTATCTCTTATTGAAGGAAATAGTGCGCATATAGTATTAGGAACGGAAAGTTGGTTAAAACCGGAAGTGAACAGTAACGAAATCCTAGACACAGAATGGAATATATACCGCAAGGATAGGATAAACGCCAATGGTGGAGGAGTATTTATAGCAGTAAAGAATTCAATAATATCCAGTGAAGTTATTAGCGAATGCGAATGTGAAATAATCTGGGTTAAGTTAAGTATCAAAGGTGGGTCAGATATGATAGTCGGATGCTTCTATAGACCACCTGCATCAGCAACCGTAGTAGTTGAGCGCCTCAGAGAGAACCTGCAGAACGTCGTGAAGAAGTTTCGTGATCATACTATTGTAATAGGGGGAGACTTCAATCTACCAGGTATAGAATGGGATAGTCACACAATCAGAACTGGAGCCAGGGACAGAGACTCTTGTGACATTATCCTGACTGCCTTGTCCGAGAATTACTTCGAGCAGATAGTTAGAGAACCAACTCGTGAAGCTAACGTTTTAGACCTCATAGCAACAAATAGACCGGAACTTTTCGACTCCGTGAATGTAGAAGAGGGTATCAGTGATCATAAGTCAGTGGTTGCATCAATGACTACAAGTGTAATAAGAAATGCCAAGAAAGGAAGGAAAATATATTTGCTTAACAAGAGTGATAGGGCACAAATCGCAGAATATCTGAGTGACCACCATCAAACGTTCATTTCTGAGGAAGAGGATGTGGAACAAAAATGGAAAAAATTCAGAAACATCGTCCAGTACGCCTTAGATAAGTTCGTACCGACTAAGGTCCAAAGCGAGGGGAAAGATCCACCGTGGTATAACAATCATGTACGAAAGGTACTACGGAAACAAAGAAAGCTTCATCATAGGTTTAAGAGTAGTCGAACCATAGCTGATAAGGAAAAGCTGAACGAAGCGAAAAAGAGCGTAAAGAGAGCAATGAGAGAAGCATTCAACGAATTCGAACATAAAACATTGGCAAACAATCTAAACAAGAACCCTAAAAAGTTTTGGTCATATGTAAAATCGGTAAGCGGATCTAAATCCCCTATTCAGTCACTCGTTGACCACGATGGCACCGAAACAGAGGACGACCGAAGAAAGGCAGAAATACTGAATTCAGTGTTCCGAAACTGTTTCACTGCGGAAAATCGTAACACGGTCCCTGACTTCAGCCGTCGCACGGACGCCAAAATGGAAAATATTGAAATAAACGATATCGGAATTGAAAAACAACTGCTATCACTTAGTAGCGGAAAAGCATCCGGACCAGACGAGATACCCTTAAGATTCTACAGTGATTATGCTAAAGAACTTGCCCCCTTTCTATCAGCAATTTATCGTAGATCGCTGGAAGAACGTAAAGTACCTAGCGACTGGAAGAAAGCGCAGGTCGTTCCCATTTTCAAGAAGGGTCATAAATCAGATGCGAATAATTATAGGCCTATTTCGCTTACGTCAATCTGTTGTAGAATAATGGAACATGTTTTGTGTTCTCGTATTATGACGTTCTTAGATAATACAAATCTCCTTCATCATAACCAACATGGATTCCGCAAACAGAGATCATGTGAAACTCAGCTCGCCCTATTTGCCCAAGAAATTCACAGTGCCGTAGACACTGGCGAGCAGATTGATGCCGTATTCCTGGACTTCAGGAAGGCATTTGATACGGTTCCGCACTTACGTTTAGTGAAAAAAATACGAGCTTACGGAATATCGGACCAGGTTTGTGATTAGATTCAGGATTTCCTAGAAGAAAGAACACAACATGTCATTCTTAACGGTTCAAAATCTGCAGATGTAGAGGTAATTTCGGGAGTACCGCAGGGAAGCGTGATAGGACCTTTATTGTTTACAATATACATAAATGACTTAGTTGACAACATCGGTAGCTCCGTGAGGCTATTTGCAGATGACACGGTTGTCTACAAGAAAGTAGCAACATCAGAAGACTCGTACGTACTCCAGGAGGACCTGCAGAGGATTAATGCATGGTGCGACAGCTGGCAGCTTTCCCTAAACGTAGATAAATGTAATATAATGCGCATACATAGGGGCAGAAATCCATTCCAGTGCGATTATGCCATAGGTGGTAAATCATTGGAAGCGGTAACGACCGTAAAATACTTAGGAGTTACTATCCGGAGCGATCTGAAGTGGAATGATCACATAAAACAAATGGTGGGAAAAGCAGGCGCCAGGTTGAGATTCATAGGAAGAATTCTAAGAAAATGTGACTCATCGACGAAAGAAGTAGCTTACAAAACGCTTGTTCGTCCGATTCTTGAGTATTGCTCATCAGTATGGGACCCTTACCAGGTTGGATTAATAGAAGAGATAGACATGATCCAGCGAAAAGCAGCGCGATTCGTCATGGGGACATTTAGTCAGCGCGAGAGCGTTACGGAGATGCTGAACAAGCTCCAGTGGCGGACACTTCAAGAAAGGCGTTACGCAATACGGAGAGGTTTATTATCGAAATTACGAGAGAGCACATTCCGGGAAGAGATGGGCAACATATTACTACCGCCCACATATATCTCGCGTAATGATCACAACAAAAAGATCCGAGAAATTAGAGCAAATACGGAGACTTACAAGCAGTCGTTCTTCCCACGCACAATTCGTGAATGGAACAGGGAAGGGGGGATCAGATAGTGGTACAATAAGTACCCTCCGCCACACACCGTAAGGTGGCTCGCGGAGTATAGATGTAGATGTAGATGTAGAGTAGAACCGTGTTAAGTTACAAGGCCGACGATAAGGGACGGACAACTACGTCGCCAGCTAACCGTTAGGACCACCCCCCAGCCCATGGTAAAAGCTAGAGCCTTAACATGAGAATTTTTCGCGTCTCTGTTACGTCAGGACCACCCCCCAGCCCATGTTAAAAGCTAGAGCCCTCCAGAAGAACAGCATAGATCTTACGATAACACAAAAAGGGCCACCCCAGCCACATGTTTTAGCGTGAGACTTATTCGCGTCTCTGTTACGTTAGGACCACATCCCAGCCCATATTTAAAGACAGAGCCCTCCAGAAGAACAGTATAGATCTTATGATAACGCTAAAAGGACCACACCAGGTGCAAGTTTTAGCGTGATACTTTTTCGCGTCTCTGTTATATTGCAAACTTTAAAAAACATTGCCCCACCACGACAAGTATAACGTTTCTCATTGGATAGACAGAATTTTTGTAGACGGAGCTTAAGGTTAACATCGAGACCCTGATTGGTCAGATGAAAACACAGCCAGATAGTTTATTTTTAAACCAACTTCGGTAAATTGTAGTAAGGAGAAGTTAGGAGAGAGTTGCTTCCGAGACGGTGAGGTGAGCGGAGCTGTGCTGCCCGACGCCCCCTGACGAACACCAACAAGGTAATGAACGCACGCGATGCCGCATTTTTGAGTGCATAAGGCTTCACTCAGAACTGCAGAAGTCTCATCTGTTACATCCCCTTTTTGCGTAATACTAGTGTCGATCGTCAATTAAAGCTCATGGTGATCACATTTGCTACTTGTAGTAAAAATCTGAAACACGATGATATTTCTGTTATAAAGTTATTGAGAAGCCACATCAGCCACTGTAATTTATGACAAGTTAGATAAGTAATTAACGATAATTGAGGGTCACTGTAGACCATTTTGATGGTTTACTCTTTTGTGAAACTTAATTTAAACCTAGATTATAGATGTGATATGGCATAGGTCATCCTTCGACCCATTGCAGAACTTGGAAACCCATTCAGGGAATATTCGTTCACATTTTTGTTGAACGCAGTTGGTTTTTACCATCCTGTATTAAAACATTTCCTTTTATCAATAGTGCAATTTACAAACGATGTTTTGTGAGTAGAATAAAATTTCCATTGGTAATCTTAACTGCTTCTTCGACGTTATTTTACCAGCTAACTAAAAGTAGGAAAGCCTTGAACCCCTTCCACTAAATTTAGTTAGTATTAAGATTCTTTTACAGGGAGTGCAGCGGAGCTGACGCTGAAATCATTAAGTGTTTGGTTATATCATCGCTAGTCTCACTGAACTCTTCTGAATTCTACATGTCATGTGTGGTCTGGCGTCTCCTTACCAGCAACAGGTCCCAGGTTCAAACTAGTCAATTCCCTAAAAAACACGCTCAGAGCGTCGTTGCGCGAAAGTGGTAGGGAGACACGATATACAACAAACAGACACCACGCAGAATGTTAGATAATGAATACAGAGTGTGGACTAAGAATGAACCAAAGAAAGACGAAGGTAATGAGAAGTAGTAGAAATGAGAACAGCGAGAAACTTAACATCAGGATTGATGGTCACGAAGGAGATGAAGTTAAGCAATCCTGCTACCTAGGGAGTAAGATAACCAATGACGGATGGAGCAAGGAGGACATCAAAAGTAGAATAGCTGTGGCAAAAATGGCATTCCTAGCCAAGAGAAGTCTTCTAATATCAAATATCAGATTTATTTGAGGAAGAGATTTCTGAGAATGTACGTCTGGAGTACAGCGTTGTATGGTAGTGAAACATGGACTCTGGGAAAAACGGAACAGAATAGAATCGAAGCATTTGAGATGTGGTTCTACAGACGAATGTTCAAAATTAGTTGGGCTGAACAGGTAAGGAATGTGTAGGTTTTACGCAGAATCGGAGAGGACAGGAATATGTGGAAATCACTGATAAGGAGAAGGGACAGGGTGAAATGACATGTGTTAAGGCAGGAGGGAATGACTTCCAATGGTACTAGAGGGAGCTGTGGAGGGTAAAAACTGTACAGAAAGACAGAGATTTGAGCACATCCCGCAAATAATTGAGGGCGAATGTTGCAAGTGCTACTCTGAGATAAAGAGGTTAGCACAGGAGAGGAATTCGTAGCGGGCCGCATCAAACCAGTCAGATGACAGGAGAAAAAAAAACAAACTATATTAATGATGCGAAAAGTGATTATCATCCCTCAGTAAGGAAAAGTGTGCGGTCGTCTGCACTCTTGCAGAAGTAGATCCGTTTAATTTCGATTATATGACAAATTACGCTAGTTGGTAAATCTGTCATTCATTTTAATACATAGGAACTTCAATTACAAACAATTTAAGGTGGAAATATCACATACATAATGTTGTAGGGAAGGCAAAGCAAAGACTGCATTTAATTGAGGGATCTCTTAGAACAACAAGTCTACAAAAGCGACCGCCTAGACTATGATTGGCGGCTCTGAGTTTCCTCAGCTGAGAACTGGTAAGCACCACTGGTAATCTGTCGCCATAAGCTCTCGACATGCTTCAGTGACCGTTGTGCAGCTCAGCGTGGAACGTTGTCTACACAGGGAACAGGAATCTTGTTTTGACATCCAGGATAGCGAGGATAGTAAAAATCTATATAAAAAATCTCTGAATCGCAAGGAGTCTTGCCCACAGATGATATCCATGACTCATCAGGTGTAACAGTCGTCAGGGGCAACCTCTTGGAAAATTGAGTCACCTAAGTTATATAAGACGTAATCAGGCAAGTTTTTGTGGGCCGTAATTTCCCTAGATGCTAGTGGGAGGGAGAAGGGAACTTCTGAATTATCTCCTCCTCCTGCCAGGTAAATAAGTGAGCCGCTGTAGGTATCAACATCGAGTCGCTCAAGAGTCATTGTACAACGAGGCCTCCTGACCGTGGATTGGTTCAGGGTTTTTCGGGTTATAGCAACAGAACTCAAGCTGCGGGTCCGACTGTGTCTCTATTAATTAAAAGAAGAGAGGACAGCTTTGGGCAAGTATCACTTTTTTATATTCAAAAGGATTAAAAGGCATAGCAGGTACGTTAAAATCTGTCAACTGGATACGCATTTCGACGGTGTTGTCGAAACATCTAGTTCCCAAAAGCGACAAATCTTATAAAGTGAGAAGGCTTGTTGAATAAGCCATTGAAAAAGAGCTACACGCCACAGCAAAGGTTTTGTTTGGTGAAGGAATTTGGTGGAAATTTCGAAAGAAGAACTGAAAGTTGGGTTTGAGTATATCCAAGATGACATTGTTGATGAGCAGGATATTATGAAAAATAAGACAGTCTGGTCAAATCTGACTTCTTCATCCTCACTTTCAAATGCACACTTCTGCCAGAGTATTACAAGGCACATTTTCTTCATTTAAGTTTTTAGCCTTATGTCTCCAACCCTAAGCACTATCTTAAGTGCCAGCACTTAGGGCACACTACTCTTGGACGTAAGGTAGAGCCATTTGAGGCCAATGTGGTAAGGCCGCCCATGAAGGAATCGCCTGTTCTTCTCCTTTGAAATTGGTTAAATTGCTCTGCAGCTCACCTTATCTTGAATTGGGATTTCAGCTTATATCATGAAGAATAGAAGATACAAGAGGTTAAAATTACGATGCACATCCCGTACAGTGAGGCAAAAATGACGGATGAGTCCGCTGTCATGGTCGTTACAGTTCTTAAAAGACAGTTAAGAAAAACGATGTTGCTGCAAACGCAGATTACCAGAATCAGCTCTAGTACCAGCTTTTGTCAATACACTTGTGCTGCCACAGTTATTTCGAAGACCACACCTCTCCCCAGAAGTAATAATAATAATAAAAAAAAATAATCCGCGACTGCCCCTCCAAATGTTCAGCCTCATCCACCATCCAGCGCCACTATCACTGTTGCGGCTGTGGCTCCGAAGCCACTCCAGGCCAAAAACTCAAAGGCAGAGACGGGAAGTAAGCAATCTGTGGATGTCGACATTACTCCCTCTGACGTCTTTCAGCATTCACCTTCATAGCTGATAGACCTTGAGTAAGTCTTGGGTAACTCATCTTGTACCAAGGCAGATCCTCCATCCATTGTGGGCTCCCTTACCCAGCAGAAAGACACGATGAATGTGATATCGTCATGACAAATGGCTCCCATAATACACTGGAACGTAGTGATTTCAGAACATGTGTGGAAGTAATAAAACCACTAGTGCAGGTCGCCCTCTGTGCTCTCTGTTGATCCATTGGACATAATGAATTACCGAACTTGGCTGTGAAAATAAAATAACTTCTCAATTTGATGGCTGTTTGGCGTGTTTCATTGTTAAAAACACTCTCTGTGCATGCCTTCATAGGAATCGCATTTTAAAATGTCTGATGCTCTTGTAATATGGTGCTATATCCTCTATTGCAAGAATGGCCCGCCTGGAAAAAGGGCTAAGGAGATGTCACCTTAACTGTCAATAACTCGTACCACTCCACTATTCTCATACTGACTGCTGACCTGGAAGCTGCTGAATGAAGATACATGTGAGTCAGAGGATCATTGTTTACTCAGTTATTGTTTGTATTTAGCTCCACACGATATGACTGACTCCAAGGCTGTCATATATCGACCATTTCGTCTACTGACGGACTTCAATGCCTATCACTTATTGTGTGAATCGACCACTACTTGTCCTCGGGGTTGGGGTTTGGAGAGCCTCGTGACATCCCTCGAGCTGCACAAGTGCTCTAACTCATTTTTGTGCTGCTACTGGGTCATCCTCAGTTATCGACCTCTCTTTCTGCTCTCGAGTCTTTGCAGACACTAATCAGTGAGAAGTCACTGATGACCTTCATTCCAGTGACTACTTTACACTCCAGTTTCATCTACTGGATGGACCTCTCCATGAAGTGATCCAGTCATGGTTGACAAACAGTAGGGCTAACTGGATGCTGTTGAACCAGCTCGCTGTGACTGAACGCTGCAACCGAGTCCACAAGTGGATGGAACGCATCATATGAATGATCCATAGTGCCACTGACGTGTCCATCCAGAAGTCCGCTCGTAATCTCCTGAGGCACCCTTTCCCTTAAAGAATTGACTAATGTCGTTCAATAACAAGGGGCAGGTGCACAGCTCTGCGACGATTTAAGTGCCCACAGTGGCGGAACACGTCAAGCCTTTCGAGTGGCTAGGGGCATATCTCGACACACATCAAATAGAGCTAGTCATGGTAAACGTTCCTGGACCCTATCAGCCGTTCAACGTATTGTACAACAATATACGAGGGCACCAGGAGGATTTGCATTAAAAGCATCGTTACCTATAGTGACGTTGTTGAGGCAGGGGTATCTCCCAACATCACCTCGAGACATCATACAGACATTGGCAGAACAGTTCGCTCCGACTACAGCTACTACCGATCAGGATCCAGCGTTCCAGTGTAACTGTGCCACCATGTAGAGGTTTCAGTTAGATTTGAGTCCACCAATTCAAAGGCTTACAACTGTCCATTTTCCATGTGGGAGCTGAGCTGGTTCCGGCGCTGTCTGACGCTTGTGACTCAGCATCTGGTCACGACCAAATCTGGTACAACATGCTGCAGCACATGCAAGACATGTCAAAGAATATCCTCTTATTATGTTTTAATTCGATAAGGCTGAGAGATGAGAGGCAATTTTGCTGCCTCCCCTTAAAACAGGAATTACCGAAAATGTCTTAGTTATAACAGTCTCACGCTAACGAAATAAGCAGTTTCGTAGCTGCTATCAGTTTGGATTCATGAGATGTCAGGCAACCGCAGTTAATCTTGCTGGAGGTGGATATGCAGCAGTCCTTCGTAGGTACCTATGTAAACAGCATTCTCTAGGGGCATTCTTTGACAACTGTAAGGAGTACTATTGTAATTGAAGGCACAGTATCGCAGTCAGCTACACTGGGGTGGTTTTTGCGGCCACGTCCGCATCTTTATTTGGTTGTTCCTTAGTTCAGATTCCTGTCAAATGCTGTGGACGATTTTGCATTCTTTTGTTCTTCCTCTAATTGCACAGTAGTAAGTCGTGAATTGCATCTCACAGTGAAGAGGTTTGGGTAGTTGGCTGCAGAGAAGTGTGTGTGTGTGTGTTCATTTTAATCATTCTAGTTGTGTTTTTAATTTACCTGAATTGCGTATGTGTGACACATGAGGTTTCTGGACCTCAGTTTTGACGAAAGACTACCGTGGTTACAAGATCCTGAAGGAAAGGGACCAAAAGGTACTGGTTATCTGGGAGTGTCTTAGCCGAAGGCTTTGGGGAGCAGAAAGGGGTGCACAGTGTAAGGGTCAGCGAGTTCTCTTTACCTGAATATCATTGATGCTACACACTATCAGGTGATGAGCATGGCCATGGACACTTACTGGACCAGCCCCATACACAAACGCTGTGCTGAGGCTAGTGCACTGACGCTTACCATCTTGTGGCTACTCCTCAAGGTCAGTCAGGCATGTTAATCGTTGCTACATCCACTTCCCCAGCACACTGCATGGTTACTCATTCAACTGTGGCACGCTTCATTAACAGACATCTACGGAAGATCAGGACATTTCGCATTGGCGTGAAGTATGTGCTTGAATTCTTTGGTGTGGGACACGTACAGGTTCTAATTTGGTGTTTTAGCCTACTTCCATCCCGGTTTCTTCAGAGGTACAGAGTGATATTAGATTTAGTGCCGTTCAGGGGAGACTGCATTCCAGCTTGTTTTAAAGACGATATTACCCGACATTTTAAATGAGCACCAGAACTATGTTTCCGTATTCCCGTATGGATCTAAAAATGGGATTTCATCGGCTGGTCTGTTGTTTCCCTAAATGCCATCCTAAAGGGTCGGTGGCCTCCAAACTTATCTTCGCCGCCGCATTGTTTGAACTTGAGGGCGCTGGACCACATGGCCTTTGGCACGCTTGCTAAATTCCTCTGGTGTTCCTGCTCCTTCACTGCCCTTCAGTCTCTGCAAAGCATGTAACCTGCCGATTAAGTATTCCTGGATATCCGCTACGTCCTTTCCACTTACAAAGTTTGGAGAGGCAGGTATTTTTCTGTTGGGTGCGAGGGCAAAAGGGTTTGCGGTGAACTAAATGGCGGATGTAATAGTGGAGGAGGCATGTAATAGTTAGTTTAGCATGTCATCTCCCCGCTTGCTATTACCCATTGTTGAGGTACAGAGTCATGTGTCGATGGGGAGAGGAAGTGGCAGACAATAAGCTGCCACCATGGCGTACCTCCTTCCAAGCCGACAGGATGAGGTCCTCCTGATTCATCTTTGTATAGGTCACACATCCATGACGCATGGCTTCTTGCTATGGCGACAGGACCCTCCGTTGTGTGGCGCTTTTGGCGTACTGGTTACCATGAGCCATGTTTCACCAGACTGTGTTTTATTTTGAGAACAAAGGGCAGTAATAGATTTGCCGACAGACCTGCTCTCTATACTAAGCGACACTCAAACGAATTTCGTTAGTCTTTTAAGGATTAGCGATATTTCCAAATGGTTTCCTAAAATTTCAGGGAGATATTCTGATTCACTCACGACCTCTGTAAGTCGCCATACAATCACATTAAAAGTAAACTCCACCCGAACAGGCCATGAAGGCCCAACGGTACAGAGTAGCCTCCGTGTCGTCCTCAGCCCACAGGCGTCACTGAATGCGGATACAGAGGAGCGTGTGATCAGCGCACCGCTCTCGCGACCTTATGCCAGTTTACGAGACCGGAGCCGCTACTTCTCAAGCAGTTTTCCTAACAAGGGCTGAGTGCACCCTGCTTGGCAACAGCGCTTGGCAGACAAGATGGTCAACCATCCAGCCCGTCTACGCGTATAACTTCGGTGATGTGACGGAAAGTAGTGTTATCACAGAGACAAGGCCGTCCTATGCTGTAAATTTAGCTCCTCTGTGTTTCTTGTTTAAAATGCTCACTTAGCACATTTCACCGTTTCTACTATGTCTTCCGACGTGTGAGCTGATGGGACTGCTGTGTCACCACGAACGAGGTAAAAGTGAGTTAATCTCTTTTTGTAAATCTACTCATCACAGTGTGGTATTTTAACCTTTTCATTCACATTCGCGGCATTTAATATTAGTAAGGGCACCGATAACTTCACCATTGAGCGACAGCGAATTCCAAGCACGGTTACACATAACATATATTTACCAACTCGCGGTTTATGCAGGGTGTAACGTACGAGTGTCATGGATTTCATTGACTTGGGCGACAGTGTAACAATAATGGTGAAAAATGTGGACCAACGGAAATTTTAAGTAAGGCGCAAGTATTTTGCAAAGCGCTCTTTGGATATTACAGCTTCTGTGGAGACCTGTGATGATAACATAATAATACTGCTGGTGTACATGGTATCACTAAGGCAGCAACTATTTACCTACGGAACTATGGATAGAAGTAACGCATGTGTCACAGAATTCTTGGTAACATACAGTAGTAAGTTCAATAAGAAACATTTAGCTGCTTTTTTAATCTCACACTGTGATTGCAGATAATTGGATTATAACTTCAGTCACATGTTGGAGAGTATTAGTTCAGTGATATCCTCTACAGAATTATAATTGTTGTAAGTGGTGACAGCCACCATTTGACAATGGATGGGGAGTCCTCAGCAGAAACTCATAATCAGTTTGCTACCTGACACAGCCAGATGATAAAGAAATGTTTATAGTCATTATTTAGTCTCATCGCCTTGTGGAAGCACTGTCTGTGTGGGCAGAGAGGCTTGTGTGTTCGCAAGAACCTGAGAGCTATGCAGGCGAAAGCACAGCTACTACCATGGTCTCTCATGCCAGACAGACCTCAGTGGATGAATCAGATGAAGAGTGTCCCTAAACGCCTCCCCTATTCACTCTCATAGTCCTCCACAGATAGAGAAAGTGTATGAGGATATTGAAAGGGTAATGCAGTATGTAAAGAGGGACGAAAATCTAATAGTCATGGGCGATTGAAATGCAGTTGTAGGGGAAGGAGCAGAAGAAAAGTTTACAGGGGAATATGGGCTTGGGACAAGGAATGAAAGAGGAGAAAGACTAATTGGGTTCTGTAACAAGTTTTAGCTAGTAATAGCGAATACCCTGTTCAAGAATCACAAGAGGAGGAGGTATACTTGGAAAAGGCCGGGAGATACGGGAAGATTTCAATTAGATTACATCATGGTCAGACACAGATTCCGAAATCAGATACTGGATTGTAAGGCGTACCCAGGAGCAGATATAGACTCAGATCACAATATAGTAGTGATGAAGAGTAGGCTGAAGTTCAAGACATTAGTCAGAAAGAATCAATACGCAAAGAAGTGGGATGCGGCAGTACTAAGGAATGACGAGATACGTTTGAAGTTCTCTAACGCTATATATACAGCTATAAGGAATAGCGCAGTAGGCAGTACAGTTGAAGAGGAGTGGGCATCTCTAAAAAAGGGCCATCACAGAAGTTGGGAAGGAAAACATAGGTAAAAAGAAGGTAGCTGCGAAGAAACCATGGGTAACAGAAGAAAAACTTCAGTTGATTGATGGAAGGAGGAAGTACAAACATGTTCCGGGAAAATCAGGAATACAGAAATACAAGTCGCTGAGGAAGGAAATAAATAGGAAGTGCACGGAAGCTAAGACGAAAAGGCGTCAGGAAAAATGTGAAGACATCGAAAAAGATATGATTGTCAGAAGGACAGACTCAGCATACAGGAAAGTCAAAACAACCTTAGGTGACATTAAAAGCAACCGTCGTAACATTAAGAGTGCAACGGGAATTCCACTGTTAAATGCAGAGGAGAGAGCAGATAGGTGAAAAGAATACATTGAAAGCCTCTATGAGGGTGAAGATTTGTCTGATGTGATAGAAGAACAAACAGAAGTCGATTTAGAAGAGATAGGGGATCCAGTATTAGAATCGGAATTTAAAAGAGCTTTGGAGGACTTACGGTCAAATAAGGCAGAAGGGATAGATAACATTCCTTCAGAATTTCTAAAATCATTGGGGGAAGTGGCAACAAAACGACTATTCACGTTGGTGTGTGGATTATATGAGTCTGGCGACATACCATCTGACTTTCGGAAAAGCATCATCCACGCAATTCCGAAGACGGCAAGAGATGACAAGTGCGAGAATTATCGCACAATCAGCTTAACAGCTCATGCATCGCAGCTGCTTACAAGAATAATATACAGAAGAATGGAAAAGAAAATTGAGAATGCGCTAGGTGACGAACAGTTTGGCTTTAGGAAAAGTAAAGGGACGAGAGAGGCAATTCTGACGTTACGGCTAATAATGGAAGCAAGGCTAAAGAAAAATCAAGACACTTTCATAGGATTTGTCGACCTGGAAAAAGTGTTCGACAGTATAAAATGGTGCAAGCTGTTCGAGATTCTGTAAAAAGTAGGGGTAAGCTATAGGGAGAGACGTGTCATATACAATTTGTACAACAACCAAGAGGGAATAATATGAGTGGACGATCAAGAACGAAGTGCTCGTATTAAGAAGGGTGTAAGACAAGGCTGTAGCCTTTCGACCCTACTCTTCAATCTGTACATCGAGGAAGCAATGATGGAAATAAAAGAAAAGTTCAGGAGTGGAATTAAAATACAAGGTGAAAGGATATCAATGATAGGTTTCGCTGATGACATTGTTATCCTGAGTGAAAGTGAAGAAGAATTAAATGATCTGCTGAACGGAATGAAGAGTCTAATGAGTACAAAGTATGGTTTGAGAGTAAATCGGAGAAAGACGAATGTAATGAGAAGTAGTAGAAATGAGAACAGCGAGAAACTTAACATCAGGATTGATGGTCACGAAGTCAATGAAGTTAAGGAATTCTGCTACCTACGCAATAAAATAACCAATGACGGACGGAGCAAGGAGGACATCAAAAGCAGACTCGCTATGGCAAAAAAGGCATTTCTAATATCAAATACCGGCCTTAATTTGAGGAAGAAATTTCTGAGAATGTACGTCTGGAGTACAGCATTGTATGGTAGTGAAACATGGACTGTGGGAAAACCGGAACAGAAGAGAATCGAAGCATTTGAGATGTGGTGCTATAGACAAATGTTGAAAATTTGGTGGACTGATAAGGTAAGGAATGAGGAGGTTCTACGCAGAATCGGAGAGGAAAGGAATATGTGGAAAACACTGATAAGGAGAAGGGACAGGATGATATGACATCTGCTAAGACGTGAGGGAATGACTTCAATGGTACTAGAGGGAGCTGTAGAGGGCAAAAACTGTAGAGGAAGACAGAGATTGGAACACGTCAAGCAAATAATTGAGGACGTAGGTTTCAAGTGCTACTCTGAGATGAAGAGGTTAGCACAGTGGCGGGCCGCATCAAACAAAAAAAACCGCATGACCAAAAAATAAAAAAAAGTCCTCCACCAGTTTCTCAGATACCCTCAACTCCCTCCAGAGACCTACCAAAACCTCATTGCTTCCAAACAGCGCCGCGTTCCTCTGTTATTCGTGCCAACGGTAGACTTGCCGGCTATTAGACAGGCGGTCACCATGCTCTGGCTGATTTGTGTATAATCGTTCGCCATGACAACTACTCTAGCCGCCGACATCAGAATATTAGCCGACCGAGCTTGAATATCGAGTTGATAAGCTTGCAAAGGAAGAAACCGCAGGTGAACTATTCTGATAGTAGCATTAATCTCTGTACTGACTTAATATCATCCTAGCTTTTGTAAGTGGCTGACAGATTTAAGAGTTTTGTACACCACCTAGACGCTTGTGCTTATCCGGAATTTTTAAAAATTTTACATTGTTTTCGACTGTAGAATTCAGGGTTATACTGACCTGTGTGTTTTATTTGTTGTAGCACTGATCACTGTTGTCTGGCCTTATAATCACTGTGGTTTTGACGGCCTTGCTGGTGGGTCATCAAAGTCCCAGACTATATGATGTTACAGAATTGTTAAGGCTTTCGTGGCCTCTTGGCTTCTGTCTCGGCTTCTTCGCCCGACATTCATCTAATGATTTTACTGACGTTTCGCCAACCCGAGTGCCTGGCATTGTCAAAGCTTCACCCTCCATTGCCGGTGATGTTACTTGAGCGAGCCCGCCGAAGTGGCCGTGCGGTTCTAGGCGCTGCAGTCTGGAACCGCGAGACAGCTACGATCGCAGGTTCGAATCCTGCCTCGGGCATGGATGTGTGTGATGTCCTTCGGTTAGGTAGGTTTAACTAGTTCTAAGTTCTAGGGGACTATTGACCTCAGAAGTTGAGTCCCATAGTGCTCAGAGCCATTTGAACCATTTACTTGATGCGAATAAGCTCGTGAATGGCTGTAGGCTGAGATCTATGATACGAAGTTTTCCACAACAATAATTTCTTACCTACTGCATCTAGAACTTCTTCATTATATTCTTACTTTGTGCACTTTATTACAAATATATTTCAGTAGCACCATTTCTCAGCGAAACCATTATTGTTATGTCTATATTTTCCAATATTTCACTTTTCGCTTTCGTATCACGCTCTACTTAATATTACACTTATGCTCTTTTTTTTAGTATCTCATTGGCCTTTCTATCTTCATCTGCACCATTAAATATGTGACATCTTTCAGTATCTTATTAGTCTTTTTATCTTCATCTGCACCAATCAATACGTGACATCTTCCTCACATTAGTTATTCTGCATAAACATGATTTCAGGACGGGAGCTATATCATCATCACAGTAACTTTGTTGATTCCAACCTACTTCCTGTGGTAACGTCTTTTTTCACTACATTCTACGGTGTCTTCTTACTTATCGCACAGCTCCTCCGAATATCGATACGAGCCTAGCCAGCAATAGCATCGCAGAGTTGTGAGAATAAGTAAAGCTACATCTCTGGCCACATTAATGAGTGGTGAGGGTTAATGCCTCTTGAAGCTTGCTGGAAAGTGACGTCAGAACGACGTTTTTCCTACAACATTCGATGTGAGGGCGAAACTTTATATCAGGCGACAAGTGAGGAAATTTGGAGGAGTCATGTTGGACTTCGTCACATTTTATTTACGTCCTATGAATATATGCTATCAGAGACATGTCACTTTCGGTACAAATTGTTATAATTAAATTACCTACCAGTGGTCAAATTCTTTAGGAGAAAGCAAGAAAAAAGTTTAAGGTAAAATTCTAAGACGGAAGTTAGAAGTTGTAAGAGCTCACTGTAGTACTCGTATATTCAAATATTTGCTTAGACACCATGCGTTTAGAAAAGATTCGATATTATATACATTAAAGAGCACTCTCCCTCAACATTGAGTATCCACGCTTAAAAGGTATGTGAACAAAAAAATTGCAAGATCGGTCGTCTAAATCACGTCCAAATGAATTGCAATGATTGTGGAGATAAATAAACAGAGAATGTTATAAACGACATACTCATGTACACTGGTGTGCAAATCTTAAGGACGAAAAAAATTTTGACGCGATATCCTACTGTTAAGCAACACAGCCAGAAGAATGTTGGACCGTGCATGTAGGAACAGCTACAGTTTAGGACAGAAGGTAACTGAAACAAGTACACAATGAGACGAACAGAAATAATATTTTTATCCAAATACAATAATTACATAACAGTCACAGTGGTTCATGATTGTCCTCAGGGCATAATAAACGGTAGGACATGGTTTTTAATTAGTTCTGTTACCACAACGGACAGCAATGCAAGCTCTGCAGCGAGCACCCATGTTGACCAGAAGGTGGTCACTAGTTCTTGTGGTAGGGCCTTCCGTTTCTCCTCTTCTGTGGTTAACGATTCCTGGGGAATGCTAGGAGAGACATGCTGCAGTATGTGTCAGCAATGCATCCCATACGGGCTCCATGGAATTTAAGTCGGAGGAATGGGTGGCCCAGTCGATTTGACGAATATCTTCTCGTTGCAAGAGCCCCTACACTTGAGCGGTAGCGGTAGCGCATTATCACCCATAAAAATGATGTGATGGATGAACGCACCCTGAAAGGACGGACATGGGGAAGAAAAGTATCATTGACCAGTGAGTGCACCGTGTACAAAATTCTGCAGGTCAGTATACCAATGGTTTCGGGGTGGCGTCTCTCATCAATAACCAAAGCGCTCTCAGTCACGGGTTCGGAACCCGCCACTGCTTAAATTCTGATTAATAATCAGCAATGGCGGCCGAGGACTTCCGGCATTAGAAGTCACTATCACTCTGCCAACGGCCTTGTCAAAGAGGGCGGAGGAGCAGGCAGAAGTTCAGGGTACTGTTGTCCTTGGGGTGGGAAACTGCCCCAAAGGCAGATGAACCGGAAATGATCAACGGCATAAGGATGCAGAAAGCAATGGATACCACTGCATTAAAGACACTTAAGGTCTGTCCACAGGACATGTGGCCTGTATCTGAAAAAGTATCATGATGATCACTCCACTGGCAAAAGTTTCCCGAATAGTGTCCCATTCGGATCTCTGGGTGGTGGCCTATCAATGGGAAGGTGACCATGAGAAAATATTAAATAACTAAACAGATTAAATAACCAAATAAATGTTCTACGAATCAGGGAGTTGGATGTCAGAAATTTTAATGTAGTAGGAAAGTAGAAAATCTAAAAAGGGAAATGCAAATGTTCAATCTTGATATAGTAGGGGTCAGTGAAGTGAAATGGAAATAAGACAAGGATTTCTGGTCAGATGAGTATAGGGTAATATCAACAGCCGCAGAAAATGGTATAAAGGGAGTAGAATTCGTTATGATTGTGGACAGAGAGTGTTTTACCGTCAACAGTTCGATGATAGCGTTGTTCTTACCAGACTCGAAAGCAAACCAGCACCGACGACGATATTTCAGCCACACATGCCGACATCGAAGATGAAATAATAGGGAAAGTCTATGAGGGTGTTGAAAGGGCAATACACTACGTAAAGGGAGACGATAATCTAATAGTCATGGGGTACTGGAAATTTTTTTTGTAAATGTGTGTGAATTCCTAAGGGACCAAGTAGTATAGGTCATCGTTAGCTACTCTTACACACTATTTAAACTAACGTATGCTAAGAACAACACACACAACCATGCCCGAGGGAGGACTCGAACCTCTGGCGGCAGGGGCCACGCAGTCCGTGACATTACGCCTCAAACCACGCGGCCACTCCGCGCGCCTGGGGGATTGGGTGAAAGTTGTGGAGGAACGATTAGGAGAAGCGGTTAAAGGAGTACGTGGTCTTGGATCAAAGAAGGAGAGAGGAAAGTCTCTAATTGAGTTCTGTAATAAATTTCAGCTAATATTACCAAATACTCTGTTCAAGAATCACAAGAGAAGGAGATATACTTGAAAAAGGCCGGGTAATACTGGAAGATTGCAGTCGGATTACAACATAGACAGAGATTCCGAATTATGATATTGGATTGTATGGCGTACCCAGCAGCAGACATTGACTCAGAGTACTGTGTAGCAGTGATGAAGAGGAAGATGAAGTTTACGAAATTAGTCAGGAAGAATCAATATGCGACACGGAAGTACTAAGGAATGACGAGATACAATTGAAGTTCACTAAGGCAGTAGATACGGCAATAAAGAATACTTCAGTAGGTAGTCCACTGGAAGAGGGATGGACATCTCTATAAAATGCAATCACAGAAGTTGGAAAGAAAATGATACGTACAAAGAAGGTAACTGCGAAGAACCCATGGGTAACAGAGGAAATATTTCAGATGATTGATGAAAGAGGAAAGAACAAAAATGTTCAGAGAATTTCAGGAATACAGAATACAAGTCGCTAAGGAATGAAATAAATAGGAAGTGCAGCGAAGATAAGACGAAATGAAAAAGTGAAGAAATCGAAAAAGAAATGTTTGTCCGAAGGTCTGACTGAGCGTATAGGAAAGTCAAAATAACCTTATGGGAAATTAAAGGAAAGGGTGGTGTCATGAAGAACGCAACGACAGGATATGTGGAAGATTTGTCTGATATGATAGAAGAAGCAACAGGAATCGATGTAGAAGATATAGAGGTTCCAGTATTAGAAGTTAAGAGTGCTTTTGAGGACATAAGATCGAATAAGGGAACAGGCATAGACAACATTCCATTACAATTTCTAAAATCATCGGGGGAACTGGCAAAAAAACTACTATTCACTTTGGTGTGCAGAAAGTATGATTCTCGAAAAAATATCATATACAAAATTCCAAAGATTGCTAGAATTGACGAGTGCGAGAATTATTGACAAATTGCTTAACGGCTCAAGAATCTTAGTTGCTTATAAGAATAATGTACAGAAGAATGTAAAAGATAATTCAGGATGGGTAAGATAACGATCAGTTCGGCTTTAGGAAAGATAAAGGGATCAGAGAGGTAATTTTGACGTTGCAACAATAAAGAGAAATCATGCTACGTTCGTACGATCTGGCGACCTGGAAATTGCGATGGATAATCTACAATGGTACAAGTTCTTCGAAATTCTGAGAAAAACAGGGGTAAGCCATAGGGAGAGACGGGTAATATACAATACATACAAGAGCAAATAGGGAAATATAACAGAGGGCGACCGAGATCGAAGTGCTCGGATTACAAAGGGTGTAAGACGGGGATGTAATCTTTCGCCCTAACTGTTCAATCTCTACATCGAAGAATGAATGATGTAAATAAAAGAAAGGTTCAGAGGTGGAATTAAAATGGAAGATTATACGATTCGCTGATGACATTGCCACCTTGACTGAAAGTGAAAAAGCCTTACATGATCTGTTGAATGGAGTCAACAGTCTAATGAGTACAGGACTGAGAGTAAATCGAAGAAATATGAAAGTATAAAGAAGTAGCAGAAAAGAGAAGTAACAAATATGAGAACAGTGAGAACTTACCATCAGGACTGATGGTCACGAAGTAGATTAAGTTAAGGAATTCTGCTACCTTGGCAGCAAAATAACCAATGACGGACGGAGCAAGGAGGATGTCAAAAGCAGAATATTACCGCGAAAAGGGCATTCTTGGCCAAGAGAAGTATGCATCAAGCATAGGCCTTAATTTGAAGAAGAAATTCCTAAGAATGTTCGTTTTGAGCATAGCACTGTATGGTAGTAAACATCGACTGTGGGTAAACCGGAACAGAAGCCAATCGAAGCATTTGAGATGTCGTGCAACAGACGAATGTTGAAAATTAGGTGGACCGATAAGGTAAAGAATGAGGAGGTGCTGCGGCGACTCGAAAGGGATAATGTGGAAGACTTTGACGACGAGAAAGGACAGGATGGTAGGACATCTGTTAACATGAAGAGAAGTGACTTCCAAGGTACTAGAGGGAGCTGTAGAGGGTAAAAACTGTAGAGGAAGGCAGAGATTATAATGTAAACGTAAAGGTAACGTAAAATTTGTCCATAGGCCCTAGGGGACCCAGCGGTACCGACAGGCCGCCGTGTCATCCTCAGCCCACAAGCGTCACCGGATGCAAATACGGAGGGGCATGTGGTCAGCACACTGCTTTCCTGGCCGTATGTCAGTTTCCGAGACCGGAGCCTCTACTTCTCAATCAAGTAGCTCCTCAGTTTGCCTCACAAGGCCTGAGTGCACCCCGCTTTGCAACAGCGCTCGGCAGACCAAATGGTCACCCATCCAAGAGCTAGCCGAGACCGACAGCGCTTAGCTTCGGTGATCTGACGGGAACCGGTGTTACCAATACAGCAAGGCCTTTCAGAGATTGGAATAAATTCTACAAATAATTGAAGAGTAGGTTGTAAATTCTGTTCTGAGATGAAGAGGTTGGCTCAAGAGAGGAATTCGTGAGGGGCCGAATTGAACCACTCCTTGGAAAATTACGCCTCGCCACACCATAGCACCTGAACATGTTCGACAATGTTCCTGATTACACTACATTTTACCACCTCTCGCCGTATGATGGTACGTTCTGAATCTCTACTCAGACTGAATCTGTTATCATCAGAGAAGAACACGCGACACCCCATTCCTCGTTGGTCAATTTCTTACGCTCTAGGCACCGCCCATGTGCGGGTCGCAACGGAACACAGCTTGCTGTCGTCGGATAAAAAGATCACCGGTAAGCGGTCGCCTTTCCACTGCCGAGTAAGATTGCACGGGTTTGAGTTCAGTTAAACGCGACTGCAACTGCACACGCTGACTGGCATAGGTCCGTTGTTGACTGTTGCACATTGTCATCTGATGTTGTGGTCGACCGTGGTCGACCATCTCTTTTTCGGGCTGCAGCGCTTGTGGTTCGGATCGTTCCCGGTGCACGTGAAGTATTGCTGTGAGCAATACCAAACTCGCGGGTTTCATTCGTCACAATTCGTCCTTCTCCCATTTCTTCCCCGATTGAAGTCTCGATACCTGGCTAATGAAACACAGTATAAGTACACGTACTTCAGAAACAGTACAGACAGAATTAAAAAGCGGCTGTAATTGATTCGGCAGAAAATAAACAGGGCAGTATGTCGCAGGGAATATAGTTCAGCTTGATTCAGAAACGAAAGTTTTCACACAACTCTAATACCTCATACAGAATTCCTAGTGAATGTACGAAACTATGTAAAATGGATTGTGAACTAGGAATGAATAAACGAACACAGCATAATTAAAATCGAACATGAAAACAGAAGGCTTCATGGTTTATCCAGATATTAACGTCAAGTTTTTCTTTCCGAATTGTTGTCAGAATGAAAGGAGTGAAGCCACGCAGCTTCTGACACTTGGGATTCACCACCCATATGGTATCAACTAACATCGAGTGAAACCGCCAACCCCCCCCCCCCCTTTTCCCCTCGACTAACCTTACTCCACCCTTCTCAGAAGTTATTTCCGTAAAGCCCAATGCGATCACGATACCAGTTGATGAACGCGCTAGGGCAGGCACACGTGATTTTGACGTCACTTCCCAGTAAGCTTCGACTGAAACCAGCTTCTCCTACAGTGGACGAGTTTTGCCTTTATTTAGAGCCGTGGAGAGTAACTGTCGGTTGGCAGATCCGTAGGCGAACGGTCATGATAGTACGGAACAGTCCCGACAGTGACATAGAGATGATTACCTGCTAGAAACAGTAACAATAAATGGAAAGTAGCAATCAAAAACCTAGTATAAGACAATTAAATCAAAATTACCGTCTTGTACCACAGCCTGCTCTGAGGAAAGAGAGAAAGAAGAGATCCACGAGATGACAAGCAACGAGAGTATAACGGAAGTTTGTAAGTCCACCATACTTTTGCTGGGATGCATTATATTCTCCGCTAACTGTTACACTTACTTTGGTTCCCCGACACTTTTATATTTCTTCGGAATTTCCTTTCACTTTCTACGTTAATTACTTGACACATAGCTTAAACAGTAGTAGTGATAGCCCATAACCCTGATACGCATTCTTCACATTATGAACTTTGCTTATTAAAATTGCATTTATATAACTGTCACTTTCATATTACAGAGGTTGCAGTGTATTTATCTCATAGGGAGTTTTCTCCTCATTCATCGTAGTGCGTCCAGCCGTGCGAATCGAATTTGAGCAATAAGAAAATTTGCAAGCAGTGGCAAAAGCTAAATACCTGTGACTCGCAAACAAATGTGTAATTCAATTCCTTAAAAACGAATTACAAAAGCATGAGATTTACACAAGTGTCAAAGGCACCAGGAAAAGACTGAAAACAGTAATAAACTGCGAGCTATCAGTTTTATGAAGAGCTGTCACTATAATAATTAATCGGTAATTTTGTCCCATATACAAGCTGGACCCCTTAAGCTACCTGTTTCTGTTTCCCTCCACCCTCCCTCATCCCCCCCCCCCCCCCCCCCACCTCCCCTCAGTGTTTCATACCATTTCATATACGAGTACTTATGAATAATCGTTTACGATACGATGCTGGCCTGTTATTACAGTAATTTGTTAAGATACAGATCCTTCTTCTCACCCTGCGCCGTCCGAGTATTCGATAAGAATTGCTCTACCTTTTACGATATTTATGTGGCAATGTTGCATAGCAAAACTTGCATCGAGATTATAAACCACTAAGTGAGAAGGTCTGCTTTATTATTCGTAAATACAAAATAGACGTGAAATGAACAAATTCGAGCTTCTAATAGTATTCTAAGTATCATTTAAAATTAAGCTTCAAGATGCGTTTCCTCAGCTTTTGCCTACTTCAGTGATTCTCCGGTGCCGTTAATAAGCTGAACTATTTCCCACAACGCTCCATAAATTATGGTCCTGCTCCCCATAAAAATAATACTACGTCTACTTATTCCTCCAATAAACGGAGATTTACGATAGGCCGGGCGTAATAGCTTTTAATGAATATACATTATTATTACTCTTGACTCAGCGGGTACTACGCTGTGAAATGTATAAACGCTATAATGTCAAAGGGAAGACGCATTCGTTACAAAATTTCATTGTTAGGAACTGACGCTTACAAAATGCCTCAGATTTTTCACTGAATTTCAGCATCCTTTATCTGTCACAGACTGTGCTCTGTACTGCTCCAACGATCGGTCATTCTGTGGAACTGTATCGAAAACTGTGGTAATGCTAACTGTGGTAATGACTCTCATATTCAGAGAGACTGCTCTGAAATCTACTGGAAATCTTTTTCCAGTCCTTCATTGACATTTCCTGTAACCCTCTATGTCTCCATCTATACGCGGCAAGTCACTTTGTCGGTGAGTAACGGAGGTTCTACCACTGTCACTTCCGCCATATCTTGTTCCGTCAAGGGAAGAGCTATAGCTGGCAAACTTCCATGTCAGCTCTAATCTCTCTAATTTTATGTTTATGGTCTTTACGTGAGCTGTAAGAAGGAAGCAGCAAAATTGTCAAGGAAGGGATGAAGAATCAGCCACCAAGTTGCGTAAAACATGTTTATTACTCCCATTGACATAGATTTGAATAATGATGGAAGTGCCTTCTTCAGGGACAGATCGTAGAAATTGCACAATCGTTTCAAAAACTTATGGTAAAACAGAAATATCAAATGAGGGTAAAATAACAGAAGCCAGGAGTACACGCTTACTCCTTACAGGGGGGACAGTTATTGAACTATATAAAACGAAACGTAAGTTAGTTACAAATTACGGCGTGAACACACTTTATTCAACATGTAAATGCCACTCCAGATATTTCTATTTATGTTTCGACATGTTATATATGCCTGATATTCTTGGCGATGATGTGGCGCAGACGAATATCGAAATTCTGCATGGCGTGCTGAAATGTTGAAACATCGATGCTATCGAAGATCTCCTGAACGGCTGTTGTCAGCTCAGCATTAGTTTTGGGGTTATCCTTGTGCAACTTGTCTTTATTATAGCATGTGTCACATGTGTTGAGATCTGGAGAATATGGCGCCCAACCGAGGCCCATTCCAGTGGCCTCTGCGTACCCCAGATCCAGAATGCGGACCCCAGAGTGCTCCTCCAGGACATCAAACACTCTCCTGTTTCGATGGGGTCGAGCTCCGTCTTGCATTAACCATATATTGTCGAGGTTATAGGCACTTTGGATAGTGGGGATGAAATCATGTTCCAAGATCTTCACGTACCGTTCAGTAGTCACCATGCCATCAAGGAATATCGCACCTATCATTCCGTGATTGGAAATTGCACGCCACACACTTACCCGTTCAGGGTGAAGAGACTTGTCGATCGCAAAATAAGGATTCTCAGTCCCCCAATTTTTCTTACTGACGAACCCGTTCAAATGAAAGTGGGCTTCGTCGCTAAACCAAACCATACATGCGTGTACATTCCCATCACGCTCCGAGGCCAACGGCGCAATTTGAGTGTCCTAACGGAAGCCTTCAGAAGTTGATATTATTTCGTATGGTTCAATAATTGTCGCGCTGTACATATAGTGTTAAAAAAGAACGTTAAAGAGAGAAGCTCTGGTCAAGTACAAATTCACTTCAAAAATAATATAATAACAAGTCACGATAATCAGATAACATCACTATGAACTTCATGGATAAACTTGTCACTGACTAACATACTAACCTCTTAAGTTAAACCGAACTTGGTAGAGTAGCGGTTAGCACACTGAACTTGAATTCGGGAGGACGACGGTTCAAACCGTGTCCGATAATCCTGATTTACAAACTTCCTGGCAGATTAAAACTGTGTGCCCGACCGAGACTCGAACTCGGGACCTTTGCTTTTCGCGGGCAAGTGCTCTACCATCTGAGCTACCGAAGCACGACTCACGCCCGCTACTCACAGCTTTACTTCTGCCAGTATCTCGTCTCCTACCTTCCTATCCTTTCTTTCAGGAGTGCTAGTCCTGCATGGTTCGTAGGAGAGCTTCTGTAAAGTTTGGAAGGTAGGAGACGAGATACTGGCAGAAGTAAAGCTGTGAGTACCGGGCGTGAGTCGTGCTTCGGTAGCTCAGATGGTAGAGCACTTGCCCGCGAAAGGCAAAGGTCCCGAGTTCGAGTCTCGGTCGGGCACACAGTTTTAATCTGCCAGGAAGTTTCATATCAGCGCACACTCCGCTGCAGAGTGAAAATCTCATTCTGGAAACATCCCCCAGGCTGTGGCTAAGCCATGTCTCCGCTATATCCTTTCTTTCAGGAGTGCTAGTCCTGCAAGGTTCGTAGGAGAGCTTCTGTAAAGTTTGGAAGGTAGGAGACGAGATACTGGCAGAAGTAAAGCTGTGAGTACCGGGCGTGAGTCGTGCTTCGGTAGCTCAGATGGTAGAGCACTTGCCCGCGAAAGGCAAAGGTCCCGAGTTCGAGTCTCTGTCGGGCACACAGTTTTAATCTGCCAGGAAGTTTCATATCAGCGCACACTCCACTGCAGAGTGAAAATCTCATTCTGGAAACATCCCCCAGGCTGTGGCTAAGCCATGTCTCCGCTATATCCTTTCTTTCAGGAGTGCTAGTCCTGCAAGGTTCGTAGGAGAGCTTCTGTAAAGTTTGGAAGGTAGGAGACGAGATACTGGCAGAAGTAAAGCTGTGAGTAGCGGGCGTGAGTCGTGCTTCGGTAGCTCAGATGGTAGAGCACTTGCCTGCGAAAGGCAAAGGTCCCGAGTTCGAGTCTCGGTCGGGCACACAGTTTTAATCTGCCAGGAAGTTTCATATCAGCGCACACTCCGCTGCAGAGTGAAAATCTCATTCTGGAAACATCCCCCAGGCTGTGGCTAAGCCATGTCTCCGCTATATCCTTTCTTTCAGGAGTGCTAGTCCTGCAAGGTTCGTAGGAGAGCTTCTGTAAAGTTTGGAAGGTAGGAGACGAGATACTGGCAGAAGTAAAGCCATGAGTACCGGGCGTGAGTCGTGCTTCGGTAGCTCAGATGGTAGAGCACTTGCCCGCGAAAGGCAAAGGTCCCGAGTTCGAGTCTCTGTCGGGCACACAGTTTTAATCTGCCAGGAAGTTTCATATCAGCGCACACTCCACTGCAGAGTGAAAATCTCATTCTGGAAACATCCCCCAGGCTGTGGCTAAGCCATGTCTCCGCTATATCCTTTCTTTCAGGAGTGCTAGTCCTGCAAGGTTCGTAGGAGAGCTTCTGTAAAGTTTGGAAGGTAGGAGACGAGATACTGGCAGAAGTAAAGCTGTGAGTAGCGGGCGTGAGTCGTGCTTCGGTAGCTCAGATGGTAGAGCACTTGCCTGCGAAAGGCAAAGGTCCCGAGTTCGAGTCTCGGTCGGGCACACAGTTTTAATCTGCCAGGAAGTTTCATATCAGCGCACACTCCGCTGCAGAGTGAAAATCTCATTCTGGAAACATCCCCCAGGCTGTGGCTAAGCCATGTCTCCGCTATATCCTTTCTTTCAGGAGTGCTAGTCCTGCAAGGTTCGTAGGAGAGCTTCTGTAAAGTTTGGAAGGTAGGAGACGAGATACTGGCAGAAGTAAAGCTGTGAGTACCGGGCGTGAGTCGTGCTTCGGTAGCTCAGATGGTAGAGCACTTGCCCGCGAAAGGCAAAGGTCCCGAGTTCGAGTCTCGGTCGGGCACACAGTTTTAATCTGCCAGGAAGTTTCATATCAGCGCACACTCCGCTGCAGAGTGAAAATCTCATTCTGGAAACATCCCCCAGGCTGTGGCTAAGCCATGTCTCCGCTATATCCTTTCTTTCAGGAGTGCTAGTCCTGCAAGGTTCGTAGGAGAGCTTCTGTAAGGTTTGGAAGGTAGGAGACGAGATACTGGCAGAAGTAAAGCTGTGAGTACCGGGCGTGAGTCGTGCTTCGGTAGCTCAGATGGTAGAGCACTTGCCCGCGAAAGGCAAAGGTCCCGAGTTCGAGTCTCGGTCGGGCACACAGTTTTAATCTGCCAGGAAGTTTCATATCAGTGCACACTCCGCTGCAGAGTGAAAATCTCATTCTGGAAACATCCCCCAGGCTGTGGCTAAGCCATGTCTCCGCTATATCCTTTCTTTCAGGAGTGCTAGTCCTGCAAGGTTCGTAGGAGAGCTTCTGTAAAGTTTGGAAGGTAGGAGACGAGATACTGGCAGAAGTAAAGCTGTGAGTACCGGGCGTGAGTCGTGCTTCGGTAGCTCAGATGGTAGAGCACTTGCTCGCGAAAGGCAAAGGTCCCGAGTTCGAGTCTCGGTCGGGCACACAGTTTTAATCTGCCAGGAAGTTTCATATCAGCGCACACTCCGCTGCTGAGTGAAAATCTCATTCTGGATCCTGATTTAGGTTTCCCATGATTTCCCTAAATCGCTTCAGGCAAATGCTGGATGGTTCCTTTGAAAGGGCACAGCCGACTTCCTTCCTCAACATTCCCTAATACAATGGGATTGTTGACCTCGATGTGACCTCGCTGTTTGATCCCCTCCCGCACATCATCCAATCAATCTATGTTATGTTAAGATGACTTCCTTTTAAGAGCACTACGTATGTTCGCGCAAGTATTACAGCGTATCTCTCTGAAGTTACACCAGCATTTCCAAGATGTTTCCGTATTTACTAAATGAACCTGTGATCATACGCATTGCTCATGTTTCGATTCTCTCGATCAGTTCAATCCAGTGTAGACTGAAGACTGCCGAGCAGTAGTCTAGCACTGGTCAAATAGGGATTCTGTACGCTATCTCATTCCAAGATTGACTAGAGTTCCTGAGGAGTCTTACAATTAAATTCAGCGTGGCATCCGCATAACATGTGATTAGTTGTACGGGCATGGTTCCAATGTTAAATCGCTCCTTGCAAGTACTGAAAGATATATGACGGACATGCAATCATGTAATCATATTATAATGGATCTTTCTGCCTATTTGTCCGCAATGGGCTACGTATCTTTATTTCTCATTGTGGCAACGGCCTTGCTAAGCAGGCGGAGAAGCGGACAGCCGAAGATAAAGAGATAGAGAAGATACATGAGAATATTTAACTTGTTATTCGTTACATAAAGGGAGATGAACATGTAATTGTCATGGGGGACTGGAAGGCTGTTGTATGGAAAGAAAAAGAAAAGGTTATGGGAGACATGGGCTTGACACTAGAAATGAGAGAGGAGAAAGACTAATTGAGTTCTGCAAAAAATTTCAGTTATCAATAGCGAATACGGTGTTCAAGAACCGCAAAAGGAGGAGGTATACTTGGTAAACGGAGGGAGGTGCTAAAGGGAGGGAAGTACGAGAAGATTTCAGTTACATTACATCATGACCAGGTAGAGATTCCGAAATGAGATATTGGGTTGCAGGCAGTACCCAGTAGCAGACATAGACACAGGTCCAATTCAGTTATGATGACAAATAGGCTCAAATATAAGAGACCAGTCAGGAAGAATGGATTCGCAACGAAGTGGGATAAAGAAGTAATAAAGAATGAATAGAAACGCTTGAAGTTCTCTAAGGCTATAGATACTGCGGCAAGGAATAGCTGAGTCTGCATTTCAGTTAAAGAGGAATGGACATCAGTAAAATGAGCAAACACAGAAATTGGAAAGAGAAACATATGTGCAAAGAAGATAACTGCGAAGAAACCATGGGTAAAACAAGAAATACTTCATTGTTCGATGAAAGAAGGAAGTGCAGTAATGTTCATGGAAATTCAGGGATACAGAAATAGAAGTCACTTAGGAATGAAATAATGGGAAGTGCAGATAACCTAAGGCGATGTGGTTGCATGAAGCGTGTGAATAAATTGATAAAGAAATGGTTATCGGAGGGACCCAGCACATAGGAAAGTCAAAACAACCCTCGATGAAATTAAAAACATGAGTGGTAACATTACGTGTGCAATTAGAAATCAACTGTTAAATGCAGAGGGGAGAGTGGATACGTAGAGGACACTGGAGGCCTCTATGAGGGGAACTTGTGTGATAACGTGATAGGAGACGAAACAGGAATCGGTGTAGAAGAGATAGGTGATACAGTTTGAGAACCAGAATATAAGGGATGGATTACACAGGAAAAGTGGTAACAAAACGACTATTCACTTTGGTGTGCAGAATATATTAGTCGGGAGATACACCATCTCAGTTTCGAGAAAACATCATCAACACAATTACGAAGACTGCAAGAGCATACAAGAGCGAGACCTACGGCACAATTGCTGAATGGGTCATGGCATCATTGTAGGTGACAAGATTAATATGTAGAATAAAATTGAGGATCTGTTAGATGACGATCAGTTTGGCTTTAGGAAAGATAAAGACACCACAGAGGCAATTATGACATCGCGATTGATAATGGAAGCAAAATTAAAGAAAAATCAAGACATGTTCATAGGATTTATAGACCTTGAAACACTGCTTGACAGTATCAAATAGTGAAATATGTTCGAAATTATGAGAGAACTTTGATAAGATCTATAGGAAAAAAGTGTAGTAAACATTGTGTAGAAGAGCCAAGAGGGAATGATAAAAGTGCAACAAGAAGAACAACGTGTTTGTGTTTTGAAGTTTGTAAGATAGGAATGTAGTCTTTCTTCCTTGCTGTTGAACCTACACATAGACGAAGTAATGACAGAAACAAGAGAAAGGTTGAAGATTGGGATTAAAATTAAGAGTGAAAGGATGTCACTGATACGATTCTCTGATGACATTGCTGTTCTGAGTGAAAGTGAAAAAGAATTACATGATCTGCTGAATGGAATATGGATTGAGAGTAAACCGTAGAAAGTAATGAGAAGCAGCATAAATGAGAACAGCGAGTAAATCAGGATTGGTGATCACGAAGTAGATGAAATTAAGGAATTCTTCTACTTTGCAGCAAAATAACCGATGACGGACGGAGTAAGAAGGAGACTAGCACTGGCAAAAACGGAACTCATGGCCAAGAGAACTCTCCTAGTATCAAAAATCGGCACTAATTTAAGGATCAAATATCTGGGAATGTACGTTACGAGCACATGAACTGTGGGAAAACCAGAAAAGAAGAAAATCAAAGTATTTGAGATGTGGTGCTACAGATGAATGTTGAAAATTAGGTGAATTGGTAAGGTAAGGAATGAGTAGGTTCTCGAGAGAACTGGCGAGGAAAACACTTATGGATAACAGTAAGAAGAAAACGAGACAGGATGGTAGGACATCTGTTAAGACATCACGGAACATCTTTCATTGTACGCGAGCTATGGAAGTTAAAAACTTCAGAGGAAAACAGAAACTGGAATACATCCAGCAAATAGCTGAGGACGTGGAATCCAAGTGCTATTCTGATATGAAGAGGTTGGCACAGGAGCGGAATTCGTCGCGGGCATCATGAAACAATTTTTCGAAGGTGTTATTCAAGTTTGGAAACAATGAAAAGGTTATGGGGCCGAGGTCGGATAGAATGGAGGATGATCGAAGAAAGTAAACCCAAGCCGTCGGATAGTTGCAAACTTATATCCCTTTTGTTTGGTCTTGTATTGTCATGCTGAAGGAGATGGTGCCCCAAGTGTGGTCGAACGTTTGCTGCCGCTAGAAATGCGATTACAGCACACTGTTTCTAAAGCACCGACATAGTTACGTTACACACCTCCATGTTACACGGTGTAATCGGAGCCCTGTAGCGGCAGTTAGATGCAAAAATGTAGACAAGAAGAGTAAAGTTATCGAATGTTAACATTATTTTATTTTAAAAGCTTAGAGTGTTTTCACGTAATAACTTTCGAGGCATTAATTTTCAGCACATCATCATACTTTAATTCTGCAAATTTCTCTTCGTTAACGATGACACGTTGTGTCCTGCTTGCTAGGGACTATACATTCCAGTGACAAAGGTGGTCTGATACGCTGTTGTTTGGTAATATTTTAACATTAGCATAGGTGAAGAAATGGATCGAACACATCCTCTGAATCGAGGAAAACGACTTCAACTTTGGCGCCGGTCTCTACCGTGTTCGGTAACACGTGGATAAAACTAGTGAGTTAGGTTTTACGCGATCTTTACGTGTTGATTCCTAATGGTGGCACTTTTGGTCCCCGGAAATGTCGTAACACATGCGTATAAACCATGTTCCAAAATTCTACAACGGAATGACGTCATCGGTACAAATCTTTAGTTAAGTTTGGCTGCTAGACATATTCTGGAAACGGAAGTGGCCCGTTCGTATTTTGCAATCACTGGGCACGCTTGTTTCCTCCAGCAACTCACAGTACACCGCTGATAGGCGAGGAGCAAGTTATCAAGTAACGACGTTATATATTTTGTGATTAATAAACACAATTTATTAATAGCTTCTATTTTGATGTCCGCCCCCGCTAGCTGAGTGGTAGCCGGCACGGTAACTCGGCGTGTTCGGTCAGAAGGCTGTTTGCTCCCTGTAATAAAAAAAAATTATTAAAGGCATCAACGATCAACTTCCACGGATGTCTTGTGACGTCCGTCCAGACACAAACGCAACGAACTATACCGACTAAAGCACCAAAAAAAAGTGGTCAGCGCGACAGAATGTCAGTCCTAAGGGCCCGGGTTCGATTACTAGCTGTGTCGGTGATTTTCTCCGCTCAGGTACTGGGTATTGTGTTGTCTAATCATCAATCATCATCATTTCATCCCCATCGACGCTCATGTCACCGAAGTGGTGTCCAATCGAAACACTTGCACCCGGCGAACGGTCTACCAGACGAGAGGCCCTAGTCACACGACATTTATTTATTTTTGATTTTTATTTGCTAATTAACTGTGTTTCGTTTTCTCTCCACTCACTTCCTGTGGAACTAACCTAAGTACAGGACTCTCTCTCCCCCCCCCCCTCCCCCCCCTACTCCTCTTCCTCAGATCATGGTTTCCTTCGCATACTCTGTCCAATCAGGTCCTGCGAAATTTCCTTCGTTAAGCTACTTTATTTTCCATCCGGCCGTGCCTTATTTCAGTACCTGTCAATCCGACGTTTGTGTGATGGTCTAAAGGAAAAACTGCGGTATGATCTTCTTCAGTGCAACAATTTTGGAAAAAGGAGACTTCTCACAAAATGTCCGGACACATGGCTCTGATTTCTGTACAAATTTAACGTAAGCCAAAATTTCTGAAGTTTTTCTATCAGGTCAGTAGATAAATACTACTTTTCAGTTCTTCGAGAGCCTCACCTACTACTCAACTTGCGCTAATTATGGATTCGTTCAGATTTCCTCTTTCTCTCTCTCTCTCTCTCTGTGTGTGTGTGTGTGTGTGTGTGTGTGTGTGTGTGTGTGAGAGAGAGAGAGAGAGAGAGAGAGAGAGAGGTGTCTGTGTGAGTTGTGTGTGTGTGTGTGAGAGAGAGAGAGAGAGAGAGAGAGAGAGAGAGAGAGAGAGAGAGAGAAACAGACTTTGACTATGTTTACCTTCGAAGTAGCTTTCTGACATGTCTGTCGGATCACGTCTGATTCTTTCCCGTCCCTCATAACCTCGCTCGGCTCAAACCCATGTAAGTAGTTGCAAGTTTCTGCTCTTTCAATGGCATTCAAGACTTTAATCAAAATGGCAAACGTAATGCAAGTCAGAACACTGGGAGGAGTTGTGGACTAAATAAAAATGGATTTATTCATTCTTAGCATAACATGGCAAAGGATGGCTAAAGAACCGCGACACAAATATTTTTATTTGACAAACGCTTCATAAATTTGAATCCCTAGTATGGCCCAAAAACTACGCAACTATCAAGCATCTATACTCCACTGTTAAATAAAGAAAAATATGATTCCAAACAACAGGCTGCTGCGAAGCATATTGGAGCCATACGCCGCAGCATCGAATAATTTACCCTTCCTTAGGTGAGGGCGGGACTGCACGATGTGGTCGCCAACTGGAGTCATGGACAGCGACAATCTGTTATTAATGGCGCGCTCCAGGAAGTATGCAAGTATGCAGACTCGCGTTCGGCAGAATCGGAATTCAGATACTTCCCTCTGAGCCTCTGAAGTCCCGGTGGATTCCAGTGTACAAGTGGATCTGTTTGCTGGTCTGCCAAACTAATCTGACTCCGTGGCACGACTATGCATGACAGAATATGTGAAACGTTTATACGGCCGACTCGAAACAAATAAGTACACCCACACATCACTCGTTGTGTGCGTGGTGCAAGAAGCAGTACCTGTCATGGTTCAGATGGTGACTGGCATAGGCTCTAAGTGGCACACTAGCAATGGACACAAGTCTCACCGTATAGGTAAAGACCTGCCGTTCTTTAGTAGCGAAGCGCCCGTACAAGAGTGAGTTCTTCTCTTTCACTCGGTTTCCACGCGAGCTCGGTAGCATAGCACATTTACGTGCTTTGACTACTGCCACATTAGCACAAGCCAGTCACGAGCTGGAGTGCGGCATTCGAAGCTGGAAGACCGCCCCCCTGCTCTGCATACACAAATTTGACCAACCACCGACTTTAAAAATTAATTGGGAAAAAAGGAAAAAAGATTCAGCTTCACGTCCTTTTTTTCCCACGCGTTTACGGCGTGTCTTTGCTAAAAGCATGACTTCGATGGAACCACAAACCACCATAAAAAGATCGTTATCTCTCCTGTGCCGCCCATTTCTAACTTTCAAAGGAATGGCCATAAACTCGCTTTAAGCCTCCTGCCTCCACAAATATTTAAGTTCTCACAATTGACATTCACAGTCATGTAAAATTTTTGAAAGACATAATGCTTTTATTCCCACTATTTCCAAAACAATTGTTCAAATGGCTCTGAGCACTATGGGACTTAACACCTGAGGTCATGAGTCCCCTAGACTTAGAACTACTAAAACCTGACTAACCTAAGGACATTACACACATCCATGCCCGAGGCGGGAATCGAACCTGCGACCACAGTAGCAGCGCGGTTCCAGACTGAAGCGCCTAGAACAGCTCGGCCACAGCGGCCGTCCTACTATTTCCACTATTGCAATTTCGGCCATAGGCCAATATCAAGTGCAGATGTTTTGGATTTAAGCCATGTCGACTTTATACACCCTAACACATTTACATGTCGTTGTCATTTGCTGTTATGATATACGAATGTATATAACAGCAAATGACAACGACATATAAATGTGTCGACATGGCTTAAAAGCCAAAACATCTGCCCTTGATAATGGCCTAAGGCCTAGATTGCAATAGTTGAAACAAAAAGTTTAAGTCACTGGCGTAAACATGATATCTTTCCAAAAACTTCACAAATATGTTTTGTAGCAGAGTCTGGACGCCTTGGCGCCACTGCCCTGTCAGAGGGAAATTCGCTGAATCTCAAAGGCGTCTCATCAGCTTCCTACCTAACAAGGGCCCATCCTCTGCTTTATAGACCGTCATTAGTTCGTACAAATATCTGCTCATGGCTGCAGCAGCTCCTCGGCGCTAGTCAGCCTACCTCGACGCGGCCGCTGACCGACCGGTGCCACCCAATGTGTCTGCACAATGAGACTGATGGACTTTGCTGTCTGAAAACGCCTTCACTCAGGTTCTAAGTAGAAACGCTCCCGTCTGCCCTCTGCCGCGTTACGCTTCTACTGCAGTCAATTAACTCGGCACCCGCTTCCTCTGAATGCAGGTAGAGTTTACCCCTTTGCCTCCACTAGAACACACAGGCAAGAGCGTTAACTACTACCAACCATTTCATCATATGAATGAAGTCAGATCATGTCAAATAATAAAGGTCATCTTCCCTAAGAACATAAAGCAGCATGATACAATATCAAAAGTGAGACTGCCCGGCCATCTGTCACAGTATTACACAGTATTGTCCTCAACAGTTTCACTTCCTAAAGTCAATGTTTCATATTCACTGCTTGGGAACTCTCTGTTATATTCAAGTCTGAAATCACAACGTATTTTATCGTGCCTGCGGAGGGAATTTTTATCCCATAAAACCATACATGTGTTCGCTTATTTACTCTGCTGAGTTCCAGGACAGGGAAATGCTTCGACTTGGAGAACAATACTGCAAAACGCAAGTTCTACTTCTAGCCCACACTCGGTGCACGTAGGAAGTGGAGATAGTTTCAGAGTCCAGGCAGCAGCGGCCAATCATCCGAAGAGTCATGAATTGCACGCGGGGGCGTCCAGTGCGCTCAGTCGCTGCTGGCGAAATCTCAACCGCATCTCGGACGGGAGCCTCACAGCAAGCGGACTGAGTGGACACTGGCCTCCGTTCCCCCTACAGTCTGCTGTTTCCCTAAGGAAACTTAATGTTGGAGCTTCCAATGTCAAGCAGTCCCTCACTCTCAGCTTCTCTGAACCATCATCATGAAACCTTTAAGGCAGCAGCAGTGTCGGCTTCAAGGTAAAACCGTATCAGTCACATCCACATCACAAACCAGACAGAAGCGAAATGTGATTCGGTTTTTTAACAGCCTCGTGAAACTTTATCATTTACAAACAGGACAACAACGGAAATTTAAAGCGTTGTTGTACCAGAACTTCCACTATCAAAGGTGATATTAGTGCAATTTAAATGTTTCCCTGTCTCTGCATCTTCTGGATATCTGTGATTCAATCAAAACGTGGCTGCGTGTCATATTGCCACTGGCGGTCTCCATTCAGGGAATGGGAACACGAAATCACAACACATTACCGTTCCTAATGGGGTATAAGAAACCAGTTGCCATAAAAAACAGCTTCCAGTAGTCTCTGAATGTATAAACACTGCTCTGGAAACTAGTCTTACACCATTCTTATCATTACTACTGCAAAATATTGGCACTGTGCTGGAGATGAATAGCAATTAGGCACTCTTCTCTCCCAAGCAGATCTCAAAGGGACAACCGTTGAGATATGGTTACCGTAGTGGCGAGGGGAGATGCGACAAACAATCCTTCTCCACAATGAATAAATTTTCAACCGCCTTAAAATTATTTATTCATACAGATGAGCTATTTCGGCAGTTATCTGTCGCCATCTTAGAATCACTGTTTACATCATTACACAATCTTCTCCTTCAGTATAATAAATGTTGTACAATGTATGTCCATGTTGCCATCATGAGCTATACTAGAAACCGGCATGCCAGTTCTCAAATAACAGATGTGTACATACATACACTGCTGTGATTTTGAAACTGACATGCCGACTTCTAGTACAGCTCACGATGCCAATGGACGTACAATGTATGACCCCGCTAACTGTACTGAAGGGGAAGACTGTGTAATGATGTAAACAGAGATCCGAAGATGAAGACGGAGAATTGTCGAAATCGGTCATCTGTATCAATAAATGATATCAACGATATTGGCAGCTGAACATTTATTCAGTGTTCATAATGCTACAGATCACCCCGCGGCGGACGATGTCAGAAGTGTAAAACCAATCCTGTATGAACCAGGGTCCTGTCGCCTTGGGCATAGCATGACCATTTCTTTTTCTCGTCAGTCTTCTGAGTGGTTTGATGCAGCCCGCCATGAATTCCTCGCCTGTGCTAACTTCTTCATCTCAGAGTAGCACTTGCAACTTACGTCCTCAATTATTTGCTGGATATATTCCAATCTCAGTCTTCCTCTACAATTTTTGCCTTCTACAGCTCTCTCTAGTACCATGGAAGTCATTCCCTCATGTCTTAACAGGTCCTATCATCCTGTCCATTCTCCTTATCAGAGTTTTCTACATATTCCTTTCCTCTGCGATTCTGCACAGAACCCCCTCATTCCTTACCTTATCAGTCGCCGGCCGCGGTGGCCGAGCGGTTCTAGGCGCTTCAGTCCGGCACCTCGTGACTGCTACGGTCGCAGGTTCGAATCCTGCCACGGGCGTGGATGTGTATGATGTCCATAGGTTAGTTAGGTTTAAGTAGCTCCAAGTTTTAGGGGACTGAAGACCTTAGATGTTAAGTCCCATAGTGCTCAGAGCCATTTGAACCTTTTCAGACAACCTAATTTTCAACATTCGTCTATAGCACCACATCTCAAATGCTTCGATTCTCTTCTGTCCGGTTTTCCTACAGTCCATGTTTCACAACAGTATAATGCTGTACTCCACACGTACATTCTCAGAAATGTTTTACTCGTGACCATAGAGAAACAATAAATGTATTGTTGTATCAGCCATAGCCGGCCGAAGTGGCCGTGCGGTTAAAGGCGCTGCAGTCTGGAACCGCAAGACCGCTACGGTCGCAGGTTCGAATCCTGCCTCGGGCATGGATGTTTGTGATGTCCTTAGGTTAGTTAGGTTTAACTAGTTCTAAGTTCTAGGGGACTAATGACCTCAGCAGTTGAGTCCCATAGTGCTCAGAGCCATTTGAACCATTTGTATCAGCCATAATGTTCAAATAATCCTTGACAGATATGTTTCCATCGGAACAGAAACACAGCCACAAGTTGTAATCCATGTGTAACTTGACTCATCCGACCAAATGACATTTTCCCATTGCTCCATAGTTCTGGTGTTCTGGCTTCAGCATCACGTTTTCCTGTTATGGATATTTGCGTCACTGACAAGAGGTTTTGCAGTTACAGCTCGCGCTGCTTATGGGGATCACTTCCACTTGTTTTGGTGCTGACTGGGTTCGTGAGCACGACATTAAGTTCTGCAGTGACTTTGGCAGTCGTCCACTTATTTTTCGTCACAGTCCACTTCAGCGACCGTCTGTCACAATTACTCAACAGACACTTACGTTCACGTTGTGACATAGCGCACGATGTCTTTTCACTTTCTTTATAAGCGGTATAAATAATCGATACTGTTCCTCTTGAAACGCCAAATACTTCAGCTCTCCTGGTTGCGGAAGCACCTACCACAAGAGCAGCAACAGTTGATTACTTTCGAATTCAATTAACTCCGGCGTAATGAAATCACAACAACCAGAACACAGTTCTCACCGCGACTGCACTTGTAACATATTGGGGACATAGCAAAGGTGCCGTACGTAGTCAAATATAAGATCTCCATGGACGTTCAAGCGTGAATTTTCGCGGCGTTTCCATATTAATAACGTAACCCAGAGGGAGACGTAGCAGTGCTCGCATCTAACAGCCCTCAGATAAAACCCTGCTGAAACGTTGCACCACGTGGTGGCGACCTTAAATCCTCCCAAATTTCAGAATACAAAAAGAGCACGGCTGTGCAGCTGCTTCTCCACTATCCCTCTGCAGTCCAGGCTCAGGTGAAACGGAATCAGACCTAATAGCGCCCTCCGGCGCTCCGAACTGGAGCCATTCCTTTCTGCAAGAGTTATTCGGCCCATTATTCCAGAGCAGAGTACGGTCCCGGTCCCGGTGGAACGTGATGCGGCTGTCGTACAGTTAATAGGCGGCAGCTGTTAGAGAATGGGGCCCGGCCGCCGTTCGCACTTGCGGGGGAGTCCATTACAGTGGCCGGCCTGATGAGATCGGGAGCACTTTGCGGCAGGTGGTGTGGGGAGGGAACGGCTCCGGCCAGCGAGCGACTCGCCGGGGAATCAAAGGTGGGCGGCGAGGCGCGGACCACGTGCTGGCGTTAATTGCAACAGAGTGCAGCTACAAAGGGTGCGCAAGTGTTGCACGCGGACGAGATTTCGCGACCTCAGTGAAGTGTCGGAGGCCACTGTGTCATTCACACCCCATCATTCTCCCATCTTTACATATATTCACAAATTAATCGTGAGGGGTGGTGGCTGGCAGAGAAATACACTCCTGGAAATGGAAAAAAGAACACATTGACACCGGTGTGTCAGACCCACCATACTTGCTCCGGACACTGCGAGAGGGCTGTACAAGCAATGATCACACGCATGGCACAGCGGACACACCAGGAACCGCAGTGTTGGCCGTCGAATGGCGCTAGCTGCGCATCATTTTTGCACCGCCGCCGTCAGTGTCAGCCAGTTTGCCGTGGCATACGGAGCTCCATCGCAGTCTTTAACACTGGTAGCATGCCGCGACAGCGTGGACGTGAACCGTATGTGCAGTTGACGGACTTTGAGCGAGGGCGTATAGTGGGCATGCGGGAGGCCGGGTGGACGTACCGCCGAATTGCTCAACACGTGGGGCGTGAGGTCTCCACAGTACATCGATGTTGTCGCCAGTGGTCGGCGGAAGGTGCACGTGCCCGTCGACCTGGGACCGGCCCGCAGAGACGCACGGATGCACGCCAAGACCGTAGGATCCTACGCAGGGCCGTAGGGGACCGCACCGCCACTTCCCAGCAAATTAGGGACACTGTTGCTCCTGGGGTATCGGCGAGGACCATTCGCAACCGTCTCCATGAAGCTAGGCTGCGGTCCCGCACACCGTTAGGCCGTCTTCCGCTCCCGCCCCAACATCGTGCAGCCCGCCTCCAGTGGTGTCGCGACAGGCGTGAATGGAGGGACGAATGGAGACGTGTCGTCTTCAGCGTTGAGAGTCGCTTCTGCTTTGGTGCCAATGATGGTCGTATGCGTGTTTGGCGCCGTGCAGGTGAGCGCCACAATCAGGACTGCATACGACCGAGGCACACAGGGCCAACACCCGGCATCATGGTGTGGGGAGCGATCTCCTACACTGGCCGTACACCACTGGTGATCGTCGAGGGGACACTGAATAGTGCACGGTACATCCAAACCGTCATCGAACCCATCGTTCTACCATTCCTAGACCGGAAAGGGAACTTGCTGTTCCAACAGGACAATGCACGTCCGCATGTATCCCGTGCCACCCAACGTGCTCTAGAAGGTGTAAGTCAACTACCCTGGCCAGCAAGATCTCCGGATCTGTCCCCCATTGAGCATGTTTGGGACTGGATGAAGCGTCGTCTCACGCGGTCTGCACGTCCAGCACGAACGCTGGTCCAACTGAGGCGCCAGGTGGAAATGGCATGGCAAGCCGTTCCACAGGACTACATCCAGCATCTCTACGATCGTCTCCATGGGAGAATAGCAGCCTGCATTGCTGCGAAAGGTGGATATACACTGTACTAGTGCTGACATTGTGCATGCTCTGTTGCCTGTGTCTATGTGCCTGTGGTTCTGTCAGTGTGATCATGTGATGTATCTGACCCCAGGAATGTGTCAATAAAGTTTCCCCTTCCTGGGTCAATGAATTCACGGTGTTCTTATTTCAATTTCCAGGAGTGTACATCAAACATCAACGCCACAGAAGCTACATTCACTGCCGCTCCTACCGGAATTTCGTCCAGGTTCCGGGTTTAATCTCCTCAGTTTCTTTTTAACTCGCGGTAACAATTCGACACCGAAGATTTAAAATAGTATACGTGCATTAAATCGCAGTGTGGTATTACATGCCGCTACGCCGGCAGCAGTGAACGGGACAGTCACCCAATTTATATGGGGCTCCCAACACCAGATTTCGGAAACTGATTTCCCAATACCGCTTCCGGGTAGTCATGTAAAACCTCAAAACCGCTTCTGATTGCCGGTTTTGCAATTCTGCAATCGATTTCCACTCCCATATAAACGCAACCGGTTTTCGAACATGGGTAGGTTGTCAGTTTTCGTTTTGTTGTTACAAATTTTCTTCTAATATTCACCGAGTGGCTTTTTGTTCATTGAAGAATAAGTAAAAACCATACAGCGAAGTTGTTTGTAAACCTCGTCTAACTGAATGTAAACAGTGATTGTGCTGACTAAATCACAATCTGTAGCAGCTATTCCCCAGGCGCCGCATGTAACTGGGCTAGCAAATTCGCTTCAGGCCTTCACATGTAATCGCGACAGTGAGGAACGGTTTCCGAAATACAGTTTTTCTCTTGCGGAAGAAATGTAGAATGTAAAAGTAGTGAATGAGTAACGAGCTTTACGCTCCTCTTCATTATATTAAATCTTGTTTTTATTGTTTTGATTATAACAAATGCATTTTTTAAGAAACCTGAGTTTTAAAACAGTATTTTGTAAAAAATGGTTCCCCGTTGTAAGTTTTATCACAAATTCTAAAGTGATTTTTATGGCTGGGGGTGGTGGGCAGTGTATGTGTGTGTTTGAGTGTGTGTGTTGGGGAGGAGTACCGGTGGGGGTGGGGGTGGGGGTGGGGGAGGAGGAGGGCGTCGTATGGTTGAAGTGGTGCGTTCCGGCATTTTAGAAACTTAGTTAAATCCAGATGTGTCACCCATTGAAAACTTATGCTCGTAGATTATCGAGAGCCAAGAACTCTACCACTTGCTAGTCACTAAGAATAATTATGATCGAGCAGAAGACACATCGACAAATAGTGTTATATCAGAACCCGCTATCAAAGCTGAGTTCCACTGGACGCCCACCTGTGTTACTGTCATTATTGGTGGCAGAGGTGGCAGTTACGTGCATTGAACTTCTCACGCAGTATATGACCAGATCACCATCAAATATAATCAGTTACTCATTGCGCAATAATGTATACAAATATTTTGTAAAATTTCTATACTTCATATCATTCCAGGTGTTGTGATTTTAATGGCAGCAGCGCATGTAAGAAAAGTTTTGTTAATCGATGACTTGGAGACATCGTTTATTGAATTGAACATGTTTAATTCATTGAGAAAAACGGATAAAGTGTGCTCACAAATAGCTGTTAATGAAATTGCGACTGATAAGGGGTGCCGGGATGTCTATAATTAGAGTGGAAACAGAACGATAAATTTATTTTCCAGGTATACCGCACAAGATTTTATTAATAGTTCTTTTAACACACACAAATCTACATAAAAAAGCATAAACAATATAAAATTTAAAACATTCATTAAAATTTAAGAAACAAACTCTGAATATCCTGAAGCCTGTGGAATGAACAAGAAGGCACTGTAATTGCAATGATAATTATAGCAGGAATTATATTAAATGGACAGTCACCAAGGTTTCCACAGAAGGTGACTTAGGGAGTTAAGGAATAATGTTACGAACATAAAAATTAAACACAGAAAACTTAGCCACATGTTATTTTTAAAAGGCAAAATATCAGAGATACCAAACAGCTAGACGAAATACCAGGATGCAATAAGCTGCACGTAAAATGCATTAACTTTTTTTTCAATTCCAAGAACGTTCATAACCCAACAGCCATAAATTGTTTTTTGCTTGTTATAGGCAGTCAAAAATGTTAGAAGGCATTCAAGAATAGTAGGCGCAGAATTGATTAGAAGAGTTTGAACCGCAGAGGCACAAAAAGATGAAAGTATGCAAAACCGTTTATTAATGAAATTTATTGTCTTAAATATGTAGAGGTAAGAGAATAGACGTTAGATTGGAGGAGATGATGGACGCCATCAAACTAGTTGAAGAACAGGTACATAACAATTTTATTAATGTTTTACTGTAATTTGTTTAGCCTTTAATTATGTCTATAAGTATTGTTAGTCTCACATGTATCTGGCAGCTGTTACAATATTTATGATATTATGTTGAATGGAATGGGAGAGTAATTATTTTAATTAAGCTGTACATCAGAGCAACTGCCATTACTGCTTTTGAAACAAAACTACTGGAGATTGTCAGTGAGGGATTGTGTCTTTCGGCAAATCGTATAGTTAAGGAAGGGCATCAATTCAGATTAGGGGTGATCTGCTATATTATAAAATGGCAAATCCCTGATCGAACTGGAATTAATATTATTAGGTTTCCGTACTTCAACTGGTAAAAACGGAATCCATATAAGATCACTATCTTGTCCGTCTGCCTGGCTGTCTGTCCGGCTGTTAAGACCTCTTTCTCTCACTAACGGGTAGAGATATCAAGTTCAAATATATGTCGCATATTAAGGTTGACGATTCCTTGGCGGTCCGAGTCATTGCAGCCACAAGATACGGTCATTTATGTTACGTATTCGCAAACTGACACATCAAAACCTAGAGGTTGACCATCTGAATACTAACGAGCCTGCTAGTTTAGCAGTAAAGTACATGCATGGAAACCGAGAGATCGCGGGATCGATTCTCTGTAGGGCTTTGGATTGTTCAATCTTCCTTTTAATGTAGCGTTCACCACACAACGATGGGAAGTGTCACCAGAAAAAGAAACACGTGGTTCTGATTCATCGTTAAACAGTGGGTCTTGTTTCCTCAGTTGGCTAACAGGGGTAGATAGGGGTATGCAAGTTTCCCAAGTGGCGAAAGTCTGGAAAGTCTTTAAAGACTTTTAACAGTTAATTGAGTCTCACGACGACATTATTATTATCTACGTACATAATTCAATTTGTGCGGAACCCTACTCGCACTCGTCCGGCTTTTTTTTTCTTTAATCGCTTTGCTGACTTAGCGGAATCGAAATTAAAAGTCACTGAACTATGCTTTACAATTGTGATGTAATTTTTAATTTAGGCAGTAGGATGCCCATGATTTGTTTTATGAGCACAGAGCTGAAATGTTAACATTACGGTCGTTGACTTGTACTATGACAGCGAATATTGAAATTTAGATTACAAATTAGGTACAAAACCTAAACAAGGTCGTTACCTATGATGTTAGTATTTCTGCACTAGATTATATTATACAGTCTTTCTTTATCATTTGTTTACAGTAAATGCCCTAGATTATTGATGTACTTGACGATATGGGATCTACCTGAAATGAAAAGGGAAAATATTTATCAGAGTGCAAAGCATATCAATACTTTTGAGAACAATAACATTAATAAATTTAAAGATATGGAGTTCACATTAATTTACAAGCATGTTGTTCTAAATATATATAATTTTCCAAGTCACATTACGTGTAATTTGACTCTCCTTGAGAGATGAACCACCTCCAGGAGAACAATGTTTATGTAGTAAGTGTGGTCTGGCACTTGCACGAATTGTTAGTGTGTTTTCAGCCATTTTTGGCTTTATCATTTGCAACTTTCTGAATATTGTTTCCACTCATCTCCATGTGAATGACAAGACTGAGTTGGAAAAACTTGCACCAGTACTTCTAAAGTTGGTGTAAACATGAGGTGCTGATTCAGGAAATAAGTTTAGATAGTCCATGCATTAATTATGTACACTTTTTCAACATACATTTTTATGGGACTTTAAACTCGCGGTTAAGAAATTAGTAAGAAACAACAACTGCCACTAATTCGTAAAACTAAAAAATTCGAAGTCTATAGCTAAATCAAGAAATTACGTTCAAGTGAACCAGCTACCTTGAGCGAGCCACTAAGCACCAAATCCAAACTTACAAGTGCGAGGCACTATTTCTAGCCACTTTAGTAACATAATTCCATTGCCGTTCCAGAACATAACTCGCTTCGCCACCACTGCAGTGAATGTTTTGCTGGCCACTAGCACGAGCAACTGCAACAGTCAACAGTCCTTAAGTACACAACAATATTCACCGTATATAGAAGGGGGAACCCACCACGAAAGCTTGGCGATTAATTTTTTCTTTTTCATGTGAAATTCACACTCCATCTATCCACATAGCTCTCGAGGTATTCCGGGTTCCCGGGTTCGATTCCCGGCGGGGTCAGGGATTTTCTCTGCCTCGTGATGGCTGGGTGTTGTGTGCTGTCCTTAGGTTAGTTAGGTTTAAGTAGTTCTAAGTTCTAGGGGACTGATGACCATAGATGTTAAGTCCCATAGTGCTCAGAGCCATTTGAACCATCTCGAGGTATTAGCAAATTCTCGTCGCCGCTGGCCAGCCGTGTCAATACAAGTTAAATACTTTCCGGGAGCGGCCCATGCTCCTTCGTTGCTCCAACTCAACTGGTCCTCACGGCCTACGGCCGTCCACGTGACATGATGTCGCCAACTGCCCACAAAGACAACATCGAAAGCACGTCACGTCACAGACTGACTGGTCTCATGCAAGGACCCACACTCTTCGACTTGCGCACGTGCGCCACCATAATTAGCCTGCCTCAAAGACGCAAAGAGAACAAGGCACAGGGACAACCATCAAAGACGGAAGTAAGAATCGATATCGCCTGGCGCCAAAAACCCACCGGCTAAGAGGTGATTCGATCTGTTTGACGAAAACCTGAGATAGGCAAGACAAAGTAAACTCAGCTCATCGGCGGTAACGGCTATCTCACCTCAATCTCTTACACAACTGTAGCCGAACTATAAAACATCAGTAACTCGCAGCAAACTGCTGCCATTGGTTAGAGGACGTTTCTGAACAGATGACAGTATGGGACATTCCCATTAGAGAAAAATCAATGTAAACATACACTTTATTGTCTACATCTAACAAAATTTATCCAGTTGATATACCCCGTGATTATCATGTTGGAAACATAGTATTTCGTCACGAGGTTTTTTTCTTTCTTGAAGAATTTACGAACAAAACAGTTATACAATGTCCAGTCTCCAGTTGTTTACAGTAATGTTTTATTCTGACGTCGCCTGCGTCCATTACTACTACATCCCTCAACAGGAATAGCCCGGCCAATTCGTCTACTCTGAAAATATTTATGTCCATTTTCTCCACTGCCAAAAGTATGTGATAACTGCACTTGGTACAGAGCGCATGTAACTAGGTTGACACAACCTAGTATTACGTGTTTCTCCTACTGCAGGACGCTGTATACTGAACTGCTAGACAATAATATATGGAGGCCTCTATTTGTTGCGTACGCCAGTCGGGACATTTTTAACCTATCGATGGCCACTCGGGTTACAGTATTTAATACGCACTAACAAGTAGGACCGCTGGCGTCACAAGCACTAAATTAAATAGATATCGCCGTAAATTTCAATATCACATAAACTGCCAACGCGTGCCAATTAAGCCTAGATTAAAACGTATTTTGCTATTACATAATATTAACGTTTAAATTTATTAACAGTATGTCTGTGATTATTATGTATTATGCCCTAAACAATAGCGGAAAAGTTTGTTTCAAATTAAGGATATTTTTAAAGATTAAAATAAAATCAAAAACACAAAAGGACAATACTAAAACTAGGAATAAAAACGAAAGTCGTTAAACAGTCAGAGACGATAGTTAAATATGGTGTCAATAAGTTCAAATCATCTTACGACGTTCTTCCTATAGTGATTCAAGCATGTTTCTTCTGTTCCGTTTCTGCTGTGGTCAAAATTTTATACAAATATTCTGGCAAAACTATGCAGGTATGTCAGTAATTAAAACTTCCAGGCTAAGAGGCCGTGGTCCAATAGTAGAAATACAGGGTTATTACAAATGATTGAAGCCATTTCACAGCGCTACAATAACTTTATTATTTGAGATACTTTCACAATGCTTTGCACACACATGCAAAAACTCAAAAAGTTTTTTTAGGCATTCACAAATGTTCGATATGTGCCCCTTTAGTGATTCGGCAGACATCAAGCCGATAATCAAGTTCCTCCCACACTCGGCGCAGCATGTCCCCATCAATGGGTTCGAAAGCATCGTTGATGCGAGCTCGCAGTTCTGGCACGTTTCTTGGTAGAGGAGGTTTAAACACTGAATCTTTCACATAACCCCACAGAAAGAAATCGCATGGGGTTAAGTCGGGAGAGCGTGGAGGCCATGACATGAATTGCTGATCATGATCTCCACCGCGCCGAAATTTCAAAGCGTTTGACTTTGTCATCGGGTGTCAGGGCTTGTAGCAATTGTAAACGGTAAGGCTTCTGCTTTAGCCTATTCCGTAAGATTTTACAAACCGTCGGCTGTGGTACGTTTAGCTCCCTGCTTGCTTTATTCGTCGACTTCCGCGGGCTACGCGCGAAACTTGCCCGCACGCGTTCAACCGTTTCTTCGCTCACTGCAGGCCGACCCGTTGATTTCCCCTTACAGAGGGATCCAGAAGCTTTTAGCTGCGCATACCATCGCCGAATGGAGTTAGCAGTTGGTGGATCTTTGTTGAACTTCGTCCTGAAGTCTCATTGCACTGTTATGACTGACTGATATGAGTGCATTTCAAGCACGACATACACTTTCTCGTCTCCTGTCGCCATTTTGTCTCACTGCGCTCTCGAGCGCTCTGGCGGCAGAAACCTGAAGTGCGGCTTCAGCCGAACAAAACTTTATGTTTTTTCTACGTATCTGTAGTGTGTCATGACCATATGTCAATGAATGGAGCTACAGTGATTTTATGAAATCGCTTCATTCATTTGTAATAGCCCTGTACTTCTACGACTCACCTCAGATGATGTTGCCCGCAGCTGGCAACGAAACGTCAGGGAGAAGTATTTCTACTATTGGACCACGGCCTCTTAGCCCGGAAGTTTTAATTACTGAAGACGCCGGGCGTGAAAGCCTACACGCTATGATTATGCAGGTATGTGTTTATCTTCAACCCTCCTTCATCACTTGCAATCGTTCTGACAAAATTGATTGAAACTTGGAATATTGTCTTTTTAATGAATAACATGAGCTTGTTTAATTTACTGGTATGTTAGTAAATCCTGGAAATCATTAACTCTTACAGCACAAGAGCTGTTAGTACGTGCAATTAGTTAAGCTTGGATATGCTCGTCCTACGAGTCATTTTGACAACCCAAAAATTTGAAACTGCTTTTCAAAATGTGTTGGGGACTCCCTCACAGGTGACGCCCATTCCCCGAACTGGAAATTCCCTCGTTAAACAACAATCCTCACCAACATCAACGAATCTGAAGCTGTGCGTAGCTAGTGGGGAGTGCGGCGCGCCACGTCGTGTAGGGGGTGAGCGACAGGTGGCGGCATACGTCAGCGCGGCGCGACTAGCGACAACACGCACCGACGACAGATGCCGCGCGCTGCGCCTGCGATCGATGGAGCGAGCAGCGCGCACGCACACCACATCACGCCTCGTAGTACATGCAGCACGTGCTACAGACATTTGGGACGTACGCGAGCTGCCTCACCATCCAACTCACCTGTCTAAACTACGAAACGTTATTCTTTTTTATGGACGCTCTGTATAAAATTCCTCAGCAGTGGTGGCCGGAGATTTCCAGCATAAGAAGTCACCCTAATCCTCGTTCAGCCAACCCTCTCAAAGAAGGCACAGGAACAGACAGAGATTCAGAGCACTCTCTTGCTCTTGGGGTGGGAAGCTGCATCTGAAGGCGAATGGATCAACGGCATGAGGAGCAAAAGGTAATGGAATCCACTGCTTTAAAGGCACATAATTTGTATCCACAGGACATGTGCCTGTACCTGAAAAAGTGTCATGATGATTACCCCATTGACACAGATTCCGGGCTATTCTCCCCAGTTTGTTCACCGCTATGGGACCGCCAAAGGGGATGGTGTTGGCGGGGGGTGACCATGAGAAAAAGCATGAATAATCAACGAAAGGCTAACGTTCTACGAGTCGGGGCGAGGAATGTCAGGAGCTAGAACGTGGTAAGGAAGCTAGAAAAACTAAAAAGGGTAATTCTAAGACTCAATCTACGTGTACTGGGGTGAAGTGATATGGGAAAGAGACAAGGATATCTGGTCAGATGAGTATAGAGTAATATCAACAGCATGAGGAAATGGTATAACGGGTGTAGGATTCGTTATGAATAGAAAGACAGGAAACACAGTGACTCACTGTGAAGAGTTCTGTAATAGGGTTATTCTCATCAGGATTGATTACAGAAAACAAGCACCGACAAGATAGTTCCAGTACATATGCATGCGTCGCAAGGTGAAGATCAACAGGTCGAGAAAGTATATAAAGATGCTGAACGGGTAATTCAATACGTAAACGGAAGTGAAAATCTAATTGTCAAGTGGGATTAGAATGCATAATGGAGGGTGGGAGGAGGGGGAGGGGGGCAATCGAACAAAGTGTTACGGGAGAATATGGGATTGGTACTAGGAATGAGAGGTTAGAGCAGCTAACTGAGTTATGCAGTAAATTTCAGCTGTAGCAGGAATACCTGGAAAAGGACGGGATATGCGGGAGGATTTTAGTTAGATTATATCATAGTCCGACAGAGCTTCCGAAACCAGATATTGGTTTGTAAGGCGTACCCAGGAGCAGACATATACTCAGATCACTGTTTAGAAGTGTTGAGGACTGGGCTGAAGTTTAAGAGATATCAGGTAGAAACAGTACACAAAGAAGTCAGATACGGAATTACTAAGGAAGGAAGAGATGTGCTTAAAGTTCTCTAGGCTACAGATACAGCTATAAGGAGTAGCTCAATAGCGAGTTCAGTTGAAGAAGAATGGAAAAAGGGAAATCACGGAGGTTGGAAAAGGAAAGGTTCAAAGAACGTAACCGCGAAGAAAACATTGGTAACAGAAGAAATGCTTCAGTTGATCTATGGAAGGAGGAAGCACAAAAATGTTCAGAAAGTTTCAAGAACGCAGAAATATATGTCACTTAAGAATGAAATAGATAGGATGTATAACGAAGCTAAGGCGAAATGGCTGCATGCAAAAGAGAATAAACTGAAAAAGAAATGATTGTCGGAAGAACGGACTCAGGGTCTAGAAACGTCAAAACAACGTTAGGTGAAATTAAAAGCAAGGTTGTTAACGATAAGAGTCCAGCTGGAGTGCCAATGTTAAACGCAAAAGAGAGAGCGAATAGGTGGAAAGAGTACACTGAAGGCCTCTAAGAAATGGAAGACTTGTCTGACGACGTGATAGAAGAAGGACCAGGAGTCGATGTGGAGGAGATAGGGGAGCCAGTATTAGAATCCGAAATCAAAAGAGGTTTTGAAGACCTAGGATCTAATAGAATAGGAAGGATAGATAACAGAGGGATAGATAACATTTCTTCAGTATTTTTACAATCATAGGGTAAGTAGCAACAAAAGACTTATCACGATGTTGTGTAGAATTTATGCGTCTGGCGATATATAATCTGACTACTGGAAAATCATCACCCACACAACCTTGAAGATTACAAGAGCCGACAACCTCGAGAACTACCGCATTCGTAGGAGCCTGCTGCTGCTTGACATTCTATCAGAGATATCGCCGCGATGAAAAACGATATTGTTATAATGATTACCTTCTGGTCCGTGATATTCTCTCCCCTATTTCGCAATAATACAAAACGAACTGCTCTCTTTTGAGCTTTTTAGACTCTTCGGTCTGTGCTATCTGCTAAGGACCCGATACCGCAAAGTAATAATTTAGCAGAGGACGGACAACCCTTGTGTACGCAATTTCTTTAGCGCAATTATTGCATCTACGAATCAAATGTTACATTTTCTTCGGCTTACTCACAACATTATCCTTGTGATCATCTCGATATCGTATAGATCAATTGACGGGCTTTATATTTGAGCGATTTATGGTGTAACTGAAATTTAACGGATTCCTTTTAGTACCCATGTAGCTGACCTCATACTTTTCATTATGACTTTACAAGACGTTAATTGGCATAATCATCTGCCAACAGTGCCCGCGAGCTGCTCAGCTTGTCTTCTAAGTCGTTTATGTGGATGAGGAACAGCAGAGGGCCCATAACAGTTCCTCGGGGAACGTCAGGTATCATTTCTGTTTTACTCTATGACTTTCCGTGACTTACTGCGAACTGTGACCTTTCTGACAGGAAATCAAGAATCCAGTAGAGAACAGATACGATACTCCATATGAACGCAATGTGATAGAAGACGCTTGTGGCGAACAGTATCGAAAGTATTGCGGAAATTTAGAAAGATGAAATCAATGTCAGATCACCTGTCGACAGCTCTCTGTACGTCATAAGACTAAAGATCAGTGATGATGCACATAAACATTATTTTCCGAATTCATGCTGGATATCTGTCAATAATTCGTTTTCTTAGAAGTAATTAACTATGTTCGAACACAATGTATATTGCAAAACACTATTCCAAATCGCCGTCAGTAATGTAGGTCTGATATTCAGATGATTACTTCTGCTTCCTTTCTTGTTTAGTGGTGTGGCCTGTGCAGCTTTCCGATGTTTAAGTAAGGATCTTTCGTAGAGCGAGCGGTTGTATATGATTGCTAAGTATGAGACTGTTATATCAGCAAACTCTGAAAGGAGCCAGATACTATACAGTCGGGACCAGAAGATGGCCTTCACTAATTTATTTCAGCTACTTCGCTACAGCGAGGATGTCCACTTCCAATTTACTCATGTTTCCAGCTGTTACTCCTTCGAATTCCAGATTGTTTACTTCACCTTCTTTGGTACAGAAATTCCAGAAAACTGTAGTTAGTAACTGGACTGGACTTTGTGACTCTGTCATCGCAGTGAACGTAGTGATGGTGTGACCTTTGCTGTGCTTTACATACGACCAGCCTCTCTTTGGTTCCCTGCCATATTTCGAGACAGAGATTCGTTGTGCAATCTATTGAAAGCATCTCATGTTCCTAGCTTCTGCGGAACTTTGAAAAACCTGAGGATGCGGCATATTTTAAAATTTTTTCGGCGTTGTTTAAATTTTGGTATACTTTTTAGTTTCTTCTGCAACAATGTCTGACTCTTTTTGAAAACATTTATGCAGTTATCCAATTATATAAGCACAGTAATCAGTACATACATTTTGATGTCCAATTTGCACGTATGAGGTTTTTTACGTCCATAGATTGCGAATAAGGGTTTAGATCCACAAAATGGATAATTACATGAATTTTACCAGCAGAAATCTCTGGCAACGTGGTGAAAGATAAAAACAACACTGTGTTGTGTAGCTTACGTCAGATCTGTAATATAATTCCATGGAGCCAATGCCTGTACCGTCTTCTACCTGTGTGGTTTCATTCGCATGCGTTTCCGCAGGATTTAACACACGGTTGTTTGTGAGCTCTCCAAGTTCATGACTTGCTGTGTGGGCTTTGCCAGAATGCTTCTCGAATGCGACCAACATTTTGCTCTGACACTTTAGGACGACCACGGGTTTTTCCATTGCAAATGCTATCTTTCTCTTCAACTCGTTTGCAATGGACATAAATGGAAACTCCGATGGGTAGCTCCTAGGCAAAGTGTGTGCGCAATGCTTGTTGAACAGCCGCTGCCAAGTACCTTTTCGCTAAATAAAGGACACTCCATCTGTTTCGTTGCTATTTGGTTGACATTCTCTGCACTCGCACTCCTCGACGGAGGCAGCCTGCAACAAAACAACTGCGCCCACACATTAAATTGTGAAAAGAGCCATCCAGAGATACTCTATACAAAAGCTTTCCACAGATGCTGTATTAACAGGTTCAGGTTTCAAGCGAATGCGTTGTACCATTCCGCTTGCATGAATTTTTTAAAGTGTAGAGTTCTTTTGTGCTCAAATTCTATGTCACTAATTTTGTAAATTGAACCTGAGAAGTTTACGGAAACGAACGCTACCCCAAGTACCAACCATTTGCATGTATCGTTGTTCGAAGAGATCTGCCGCATCCCGTAGCAGGAGCCAATTGGATAGCTCCATCTTCGATTTTGGGAGGAGAGTGCTGATCACCAGTCTTAGCGCAAATGCTCTATTTTCAATTCCAAACCTCCCTTGAGCACCTCCTGAACTGACTGCATGTACACTGTCGATGATAATACGATAATTGGGACTTACAGCTCGGTGACCGCCTTGGTGCTATTCATGAGAAGTAGGGAATGTGCCGGCACCGGTTGTCACCTTAGCCATACGACGGTTATAGGTTTGGCCTCGCGGCGTAGCTGCGCGGTCTAAGCGTCTTGTCACGGTCTGCGGGGCTCCCCACGTCGGAGGTTCGAGTCCTCCCTCGGGCATGGGTGTGTGTGTCGCTCTTAACCTAAGTTAGTTTAATTAGAGTGTAACGCTAGGGACCTCTGACCTGACCAGTTTGCTCCACAGAACCTTGCCAAATCACAGAAAAGTTTATAGGTTTCTTGTTTTTCACTTTGTAGCTTCATTTTTTCGAGCGAACGTGAACAGCAAATGGTCAGAGATGATGATGCATAGCTCTTACCTAAGAATATTTTGGTGCTAGGCTATCTTTTTACGTCTGTCGAAGTCTACCGCGGAACTAAAACTAACTGCTGCGTGGCATTCGCAGATGTGCCTTCGGCGAATTATTGGCCTCCTGGTTGCTAAGAAAGATGTAGTAGTAACTGGAGCCAACCGTTATTACATTCAAATCCGCTCCATAAATATTCCAGTTATTCTCGGAGAGAGTCGCGTTGCAGAGTGATCTTGGGTAGTTGCCAAGTAGCTGTCGTTCTTTTTTTTATATCCTGCTCTTACATGGAAACTATCTTGGGATTCAGTTGCAAATGTGATGTCACTATAAATCTTCAGACAACGGCCGTCTACTGATTCAGCTTATCGACCGCACCGCGACTCAATAATGAGAGCAATGCAACGCACTATCATGCTTAGAAGCTAGATAGTGTTTGTATAGTGTCCCAAATTTAAAACTAGCTTCATTTCAAAAAAGGATAAAATATTATAATCCTATGGGTATACCAATGCTTTGGGAAGAATATTAATCGACGGTGCTTTGTTAAAAGTGTCAGCACAGCTAACGGACCTACATGTTGCAAAAATTGGAATGATTCCTTCTAAGGAGATTTTAAAATTTCATGTTTTGTGCTATGACGGAAGTTTAAACAATGTTGACCAATAGGCATGCTTTTCTCATTTATGCCGGAATGAATAAAACGTTGTCGATTCAGAGAGGTCAAATCAATGGCAAATACCTTCACATCATCCTCTAAGAAAAACGTCTGTATATAGGACTTAAACATCAAAGAATATTTTCATCAGGTGGCATAACGATGGTGCTGGTTAGCGTTTAAACATGTAATGGCCTACGTGGTGCAAACTTTAGCAGACGTACGGAATCGATTAAAAGACATGGGCATATACGATATACATAGCTATGAAACATAAATGTTAGAAAGAAGTTCATTAGTCAAACCCATGAAATAAGGCGTATCGTTCGCTGAAAAAGCACTTTGAAGAAACATGGTATGCGAAATAAGTGGACAACAGTTGGCAACGAGAGATGTTGACCGAATAGAATTTTCGAGTACAATGTCCGGACACCCTGTGAAACAGAGGATGACAGACTAAAGGCCGAAATGCTAAATTTCTTTTTCCAAAGCTGTTTCACAGAGGAAGACTGCACTGTAGTTCCTTTTCTAGATTATAGCACGGATGACAAAATGGTAGATCTTGAAATAAATGGCAGAGGGATAGAAAATTAAAATCGCTCAAAAGAGGAAAGGCCGCTGGACCTGATGGGATACCAGTTCGATTTTACACAGAGTACGCGAAGGAACTTCGCAGCGTTGTACCATAGGTCTCTAGAAGAGCGTAGCGTTCCAAAAGACTGGGAAAGAGGACAGGCCATCCCCGCGTTCAAGTAGGGTCATCGAACAGATATGCAGAACTATAGACCTATATCTCTAACGTCCATCAGTTGTAGACTTTTGGAACACGTATTATGTTCGAGTACAATGACTTTTCTGGAGACTAGAAATCTACTCTGTAGGAATCAGCATGGATTTCGAAAAAGACGATCGTGTGAAATCCAGCTCGCTCTATTCGTCCACGAGATTCAGAGGGCCATAGACACTGGTTCCCAGGTGGATGCCGTGTTTCTTGACTTCCGCAAGGCGTTTGATACAGTTCCCCACAGTCGTTTAATGAACAAAGTAAGAGCATATGGACTATCAGACCAATTGTGTGATTGGATTGAAGAGTTCCTAGATAACAGAACGCAGCATGTCATTCTCAATGGAGAGAAGTCTTCCGAAGGAAGAGTGATTTCAGGTGTGCCGTTGGGGAGTGTCGTAGGGCCGTTGCTATTCACAATATATATAAATGACCTTGTGGATGACATCGGAAGTTCACTGAGGCTTTTTGCGGATGATGCTGTAGTATATCGAGAGGTTGTAAGAATGGAAAATTGTACTGAAATGCAAGAGGCTCTGCAGCGAATTGACGCATGGTGCAGGGAATGGCAATTGAATCTCAATGGGGACAAGTGTAATGTGCTGCAATACATAGCAAGAATGTATCTACGGCAGTACATCTGAGACACACGCGTTAATATCTATTGGAAATGCCTTCACCAAGTCGTAGGTAGTTCCCATAATTGAACAGAAATTGTTTCATTATTCACTTCACAACGAATCAAGGAGCTGACAGTACAACACAACAGTAACTATGTACTGTCTACTAAATTTTAACAGAGCCCACACTGTATTATTATTATTACTATTACTATTATTATTATTATTAGTAGTAGTAGTGGTAGTAGTGGCATGATCGGAAACAAGGGATTGGTAGCCAGAAGCCTTCCAATTCCTGCCAGTTCAGAAGTAAGGACTGCAGAAATCATATGATCTAGAAACTAAGTAGAGTGCGCACATTTTAACTTGTTTGATTTTAAATGAAGCTGTACGGTGTGATTGAAGCAAGTGCCGCTACTGAGTGGAGCGGTGCAGTGGAAGCACGTTCCGTATCCACTGTCTATCCTTAATGTTAATAGTTTTCTTTCCTAAGTAGGAGTGGTAGGTAACTAAAGTCGTGGGATAGCGATAAGCCCATTTGCATATGGCAGCAGTAGCGCGTACACAAGGTATAAATTGGCAGTGCATTGCCGGAGCTGTCATCTGCACTCACCAGATTATGTCAAAAATGTTCCCGACGTGAATATGGCCGCATGATTTTGAAAATCAGTGGCAGCTGGAGCTAAAAGCATGGGACATTTCATTTCGGTAACAATTAGGGAATTCACTATTCCGGATCCGCAGTGTCAAGAGTGTACCAAGAACACCATATCTGTGGGATTACCTCTCATCACGGACAATACAGTGGGCCACGACCTTCACTTAACGACCGACGACAGCAGCGGCGTTTTCTTAGAGTTGTCAGTGCTCACAGACAATAAGCGAGGCGTCAAATAACCGCAGAAATCAATTAGGGACGTACGACGAATGTATCCATTAAGACAGTGCGGCGAAACTGGTGTGAATGAGCTACGGCAGCATACGACTGACGCGAGTGCTGTTGCTAACAGTACGTAATCGCTTGCAGCGCCTCTCCTGGGCTCGTGACCATATCGGTCGGACAATAGACGACTGGAAAACCATCGCCTGGTCAAATGAGTCCCGATTCTAGTTGTTAAGAGCTGATGGTAGGGTCAGAGGATAGCTCAAACCCCGCGAAGTCATGGCCCGAAATTGCGAATAAGGCACTGTACGAGCTGTTAGTGATGTCATAATGGTGTCTGCTGTGCTTAGGTGGAATTGACTGCGTCTTCTGGTGGAACGTAATCGATCATTGGCGGGAAATGGTTAAATTCCACTGGCTGGCGACTATTTGCAGCCGTTAGTGGACTTCACGTTTCCAAACAAGGATGCAATTTTTGTGGATGACAATGCGCCATGTGAAGAAGCCACAGTTGCTCGCGAATGGTTTGAAGAATATTCTTAGAAGTCGAGGTCGTCAGCGCACAATTAGAGCGAATGATTTGGCCACCCAGATGGACCGAGATGAATTCCATCAAAAATTTATGGGACATAACCGAGAGGTGAGGTCGTGCACAAAATGCTGCACCGGCAACACTATCGCAATTACGAACGGCTATAGAGGCAACATGGCTCAATATTTCTACAGGTAACGTCTAATGACTTGTTGAGTCTATGCCACGTCGAGTTGCTCCGCTCCATACGCAAAAAGATGTCCGTCAAGATATTAGGACGTATCCCATGATTTTTGTCACCTCTGTGTAACCACTAACAGTTGCCTCACTGAGTCTTCAGTCCGTCATTTAATATGTCACCTATAATGACTAAAAACATATTGTATTTAAACGTAATAAAAGTCATCAAAACAATTCTTTTTCATCTGAAGTTTAGTTTGCTGCTAATGTAGATGATGGGCTAAGAGAGCTTTGGGGGGGGGGGGGGGGGGGGCGCTCTCCGCTAGACTGTGGAGGCGCCTGATTGACACAGGTGCCATAAAAAGGACGAACCCCTTATTTTTCACATTCTTTGGGTTAACGTGATGCTGATATCACTTTCATTATCCAAATTGATAGCTATTCATGGTTATTTTCATAGACTTCTTTCTTTGCCCTGACCCGTACCGGCGTTATCTTCAGAGGCAGCTGGGATGTGTTTGTAGATCGTCCACAAAAGACAGAATGCTGGAAAAAGGAGTAAGTGCGTGACAGAGGACCAGAGCCACTACCTAGCGAGCTGGTGATATGAAGGATACACAAGAGATCCCCCCCCCCCCCCCTTTCCACCCGACATGGCGAGCTGCGCGTAGGCGGGCCTTTGATGTCTTTGATATCCCTCGCCGCGACATCCCCTGAAGTCTGCAGATCCCGGGCACGGCCGCTGCTGCCCCACTCTCCACTTACGGACCGCTTTCTCAATACAGAGGGCGTTGCGGCCCTCGCAAACGTGCACTATTACGTCACAATAGACGTGTGTGGCTTCAGTAAACTGCTGCGCTACCTCGCAACGTAGCACGCAGTTGGCTTTCTTCAGTCGCTACCAGGACAATGTGTGTTGTGTTCGGAAAGTCTCCTGTGTGTGTTTATAAAGGATATCTTAACATTTACATCTGAACTTCACGAACTTGAAGACGTTATCGTGGATAAAGAGATGAACATGATACGATGAATATTAAACTGACCAATAATTTGACAGAGCACTGATACACGTAAGTCGAGTCAGGGCACACGGAGTATTCGAAATTCCCTCTAAATTAACAATTGGCTGTGAGAATAACAGGATGAGAAAACTGTTCCATCTGCGACAAGACAGTCCCAAGACTTTAAAAAGAGAATAATAATTCTAAATTCGAAAAGAGACAGGTGCTGGAAAACTTGAATATTACCAAGCCATCAGATTAATAACTACACTATGTGATCCATAGCATCTGGAAACCTGGCTGAAAACGACTTGCAAGTTCTTGCCCCCCCGTCTCGCCGTCGGTAATGCTCGAATTCAGTATGGTGTTGGTACACCAATAGCTTGATGATGACAGCGTCCACTCTAGCAGGCATACGTTCAGTCAGGTGCAAGAAGGTTTCTTGGGGAAAGGGAGCCCATTCTTCGCAGAGTGCTGCGCTGATGAGAGGTATCGATGTCGGTCGGTGAGGCCTGGCATGAAGTCGGCGTTCCAAAACATTTCAGAGGTGTTCTACAGGATTCAGAGCAGGACTCTTTGCTGGCCAGTCCATTACATGGATGTTATTGTCACGTAACCACTCCGCCACAGCCCGTGCATTATGAACAGGTGCTCGATCGAATTGAAAGATGCAATCGCCATTCCCGAATTGCTTTTCAACGGTGGGAAGCAAGAAGGTGCTTGAAACATCAATGTATGCCTGTCCTGTGATAGTGCCACGCTAAACAACAAGGGGTGTGGGCCCCCTCCACGAGAAACACGACCACACCATAACACCACCGCCTCCGAATTTTACTGTTGGCACTACACACGCTGGCAGATAACGTTCACCGGGCATTCGCCATACCCACACCCTGCCATCGGATCGCCTCATTGTGTACCGTGATTCGTCACTCCACGCAACATTTTTCCACTGTTCAGTCATCCAGTGTTTACGCTACTTACATCAACCGAGTTGTCACTTGCATTTACCGTCACGATGTGTGGCTTATGAGCAGCCGCTCGACCATGAAATCCAAGTTTTCTCATCTCCCGCCTAGCTGTCATAGTAAATGAAGTGGATCCTGATGTAGTGTGGAATTCCTGTGTGATGGTCTGGGTAGATGTCTGCCTATTACAGATTACGACCCTCTTCATCTGTCAGTCAGCAGCCGAGGTAGGCCTGTACTTTTTTGTGCCGTACGTATCCCTCAAATGTGGTGCTACAGAAGAATGCTGAAGATTAGGTGGGTAGATCACATAACTAATGAGGAAGTATTGAATAGAATTGGGGAGAAGAGGAGTTTGTGGCACAACTTGACAAGAAGAAGGGACCGGTTGGTAGGACATGTTCTGCGGCATTAAGGGATCACAAATTTAGCATTGGAGGGCAGCGTTGAGGGTAAAAATCGTAGAGGGAGACCAAGAGATGAATACATTAAACAGATTCAGATGGATGTAGGTTGCAGTAAGTACTGGGACTTGAAGAAGCTTGCACAGGATAGAGTAGCATGGAGAGCTGCATCAAACCAGTCTCGGGACTGAAGATCACAACAACAACAAATGGTTCAAATGGCTCTGAGCACTATGGGAATTAGCATCTGTGGTCATCTGTCACCTAGAACTTAGAACTAATTAAACCTAACTAACCTAAGGACATCACACACATCCATGCCCGAGGCAGGATTCGAATCTGCGACCGTAGCGGTCACTCGGTTCCAGACTGTAGCGTCTAGAACCGCGCGGCAACTCCGGCCGGCTTTCTATGTTTCTCATCTTGGCAATTGTTCTTGAATGGAATACAGGGATATTTACTTCTTCTTTGGTGAGGCAGTTTCGGAAAATCGTGTTTAATAACTCTGGTTTAGTGGCACTGTCATCAATGACTTCACCGTAAATTACGAAGTTTTTCTGTCCCCATTTAAGTCGCGCCCCCGGAAATAATCATCCACGATCTCCTTCAGCAGACAAAATCTGCGCACCACGACGGAGTAAAACCATTACATCATCAGCGTACACACGAACAACGAAGGTCCTTCCGCAAAGCATCCAGTCTGATGCTCCCGAAGCAGTGGCACCAGAGATAAGACAGGCCCCCAATAAGGCAGACATCGTGCTGTTTAACGTCTTCTACATTGTTCTATGATCAGAATTTAGTAACATTAGAGGACGGAAATTTTCTAAATTTGTACGATTAGGATGTTTAAGCATTTAACATGATTTTCCCAAACTGAATGGAGCAGGAACAACTCCCCACCTCATCAAGACCGCATGGAATTTTCGTTAAATATATTTTACGTGTGATATCACCAAGACAGTGTAGCTCAAAAATGATGGAATATGGGTGATCTTGTGGATATAATACGCTATGAACGTTGCAACACACAAAACTTATGCGAGTCAAAAGCTATGGGAAAAACTGCACAAGATTTGCATACCAGCACGCACTATCATTGCAGATAAACCTCAAAGGAAACAAGAAGCGGTTTCCACCATACTGACTTTCTCATCATTTGTTTTTCTGCTTTCCGACTTGTTTAGATTTTATAGCCCTCCAGCCATCTTCGTCCTCTGCTGTCCACAGACGTCATCCAGCAACTGGTATCTTCGTATAACCTTCCCTCTCTTTCCAACATGGAATTCTGAGAATCGATTTATTCCTTCTGGAAAAGATTTTGATTATGCTGAGATTATTACTCAGGTAGTGGGGCCATTTGTACGTGACCGAGCAGGTGGCGCAGTGGTTAACACACTGCACTCGCATTCGAGAGAACGACGGTTCAAACATGCGTCTGGTCATTGTCATTTGGATTTCCCTTAATTTCCATAAATTGCTTCAGGCAAATTCTAGGGTGGTCCCTATGAATGTTCACGACCGACTTCCTTTCCCATCCTTTCCTAATCCAAGGGGCCGATGACATCGCTGTCGGGTCACCTCCCCAAAATCAACTAGCCAACCATTTGTATGTGTACCTTTTCGATTTTACGTGCAAAAACAGCCAACATACTTTGAATTTTAAGTGCAAAATCATTCACCCTTAAATAACTCCGGACAGGACGGAGACTTATGGATCAAATTAGGTCGTGCCGTGTATCAGGCTTAGGTCTAAGATAAGTTTTAACCGTTTGAAAAAGTCTTGTTTAATTTGAATTTTATATGTAAAAGACAGTTTTTTCTGGGAGGTTTCCGAAGCGTGCCACCGCTATGCTTTAAACTTGTACGAACCGCTCATACTTGAAAGCAGGTAGATAAATAGATAAAGTCAAAAGAAAACTTTCCATCCAATATTCTTTATCTATTGTTGAGATTCGATGGTTTAAAGTGGAGCTAAATGCAGCTCGTAAAATTCGGTGTTATGTAAACTGAACGCACAGAAAAGGTTTAAAGTGAAACAAATAAATACATAAATTCATTACCACGATAAATTTGAAAACTCGCTTGCAAAAATCTGTTTCATTCAGATTTTACGTGCGAAAAGGATGTTAGTTAAAGATCGTCCTCTTTTGTAACTGCTCTACCTGTTACCACGATATAGCGGTCTAAAACAGCATACTAAATGCACGTTATATCCAGTAATACGATGATTTCACGTTCTTAGCCGGTTCAGCGTATTAACAGATAATCATGAAAATTAAATTCTTACGGCGTTTATAAGCAGCGTTTCGAAAAATCTTTCATCGTTCGGTTTTTATGAACGAAAAATCACGCATTCGCACATAAAATCGTGATTCGTAGAAATTTGTTGCATCTTGAAGGTGTAAGAGGTCCATGACTAAGGAATTTATTGCTAGCGCACTCGAGCAGATGTAACTTTGATGGATTGCTCACGCGCTACCTGCGATATGTAAGCTATAAGAGAATCACGGACCAGAGAGCAGTGTCGGCAGCAGTAGTGGTAGTAGCTCGCAGTCGGATGGTTGGGCTGGTCGTGGAGAGCGAGGGCGGTGCCTGAGCGATGTAGTATAAGGTAAAAACAAAAATTTCTATTTATAGCCGCATGCATACGTAATTTGCAACAACTGATTTTGTACTATTGTTATATCAAGTCCCACCTAAATGTTTTTGAAAATCTTTTAATAGTAATCTTTCTTACAAAAATAACTTATGACAATCATTCATCTGAATTTAAAGATTTTACTAATTTCTCCTATCCATGGTCATCCTGATTATCGTAAAGATAATTCAGTTGTTTCTTTTTACACATTAAAAATCTAGCGGCCAGCATGGCACTGGGCCGTGCCAGAAAAATTTCTTATATATACGCGTTATCCGGCGACTTCATTGAGCTAAGAATTTTCAATTTATTCAGTATGATTTTTCAGGGCTATGACGCAGCATTGTTGACGTCCAGATTTACCAGTTTAGGTTCACAGTCAGTTAATTATTGAAAGGTTATATATGTGTCACATTTTCATTGAGAGGTTAGTCACACATTTTTGCTGCGAGATTACAATAAATAAACTGTTGAGAGGTTACAAAGGCAGCATTTGGACATAATTAAAAAACAGGTTTTACGGTTCATTATTGTTTCGTTGTTTATACATTAAACATTTTATTCACCACTGGCTCAAAATCATCAAAATATCTTGGGACATATAAGACAGTCCACGCAGCAAATCAGAATTATGTCCTCCATGTATAAAGGGACACAGTTTCTATTGATCATTTATAGTTTCATCGATGACCGCGCTTGAAATTAGAGTAAGCCGAAAACTAATACAGAAAAATTGACAGAAGAAAGGTCACCAGTTTTCGTACAGAATTGAACAGTTTATAGTCTTTTGACGTACATACAATTTTTCGCAGTTCCTCTTCTTATTTCAGACAATCATTCTCATTCTTACGCTGAAGTGACAGAAGTCATGGGATACCTCCTAATATCTTGCGAACCTCATTTTACAGGTCATAGTGCAGCAGCTCAACTAGACATGGATTCTATAAGTCGTAGGATGTCCTCAACGGAAACATTGAGCCACGCTGCCTCTACAGGCGCCCACAGTTGCGAAAAGTGTTGTCGGTGAAGGATTTTATGCACCGACAGACGTTTATGTCACATAAATATTAAATGGGGTTTATGTCGGGCGATCTGGGTGGCCAAATCATTCGTTCGAAATGTCCAGAATGTTCTTCAAACCATTCACGAACAATTGTGGCTCAGTGACACATTATTTTGTCATCTATAACAATTCCGACGTTGCTTGCGAACATTGAGTCCATGAATGGCTGCAAACGGTCCTGTTGACGAATTGGGTCCATGGCTTCGAGATATCGGAACTTTTGTATTATTCTCACACTCTGGACACTGTGGATCTCGGAATATTGAATTCCCTAACGATTTCCGAAACAGAATGTCCAACTGCCATTGCACGTTTAAATTATGTTAATTTCCGTCGGACGCCCGTAATCAGGTCGGAAACCTTTCCACATGAATCACCTGAGCACAAATGACAGCTCCCCCAATGCAGTGCCATTGAGTACACGATACTGGCGCCATCAGTATATGTGCGTATAGCTATCCCATGAGTTTCGTTACCTTGTGTAATTCAGATTTACGCCAAAATCATTCACCTGAGTTTTTCTAGCGGCAGATTCTTAAATTTAATTTTTATTTTTGCGTACATAAAACATACAGTGACAAGCGAATCGTTCAGCTTGCGATACAGTAAGTTTTGTAGCAATTTGTTTATGTAATATTATCAAATCTTAAGTTTATCTATGTAATATAAACAATTTACATATATTATTATCATAAACTTCGCGCAGTATTTAATATTTTATTCTGTATCGTTATTTATGTTTTCTTTCATTTTGAACACTGTATTAAGTATTTGTGGTTATTTTCCACATGTTTGCATGTACAGTCTCATGCGTATTCAAATATAATGTGTGTAACTACAAAAAGATTTAAAGAACAAAGCAAAATGTATAACAAGATGATAAAAATTATAAAAAACGAAAGATATGTGACCTTGACATGGTGGTGTGGCTCCTGTGCTCTGACGACACAGTGGACTATTCTGGACAGGTTCAACCACGGTTGGCAGGCAAGAGTAGAGGGACCAGCGTGACTACGCTCAGCTCAAGCAAGATGCTTCGAAAGACTACAACAACGTACCCTGGATCAGTCGTCTCCTGAGTCAACAACAATCTACATCGGCTGACAAGCTATGGCGGTCTAATATTAAAATTATGGTAGAGTAAAATTTGGAACGTGAATGAAAAGTGTTCCTGACACAGTATAAAAAGGCGGCTATGTCGTGCGAGAAGCTAGGTATGTAGAAGAAGGAATTAGCTTTGCGACTTATCTGGCCACTTCAAAGAATTTAATATCATAACATCCGGCTACTCGTGCTTTTTCACGAGTTAACCCTTCTTCCCCAGTTCAGTGAACTTACCTAATTCCACGTTCTTGATAGACCTGCATCTTTCAACTCATAGGCCCTGGTCCTGTGCCCAAAATCCTGAAGATTCAAAAGCCGTAATTGGTGATGGGTTGGGTTGTTTCGGTGGAGGAGACAAGACATTGAGGTCATCGGTCTCATCGGATTAGGGAAGGACGAGGAAGAAAGTCGGCCGTGCCCTTTCAAAGGAACCATCCCGGCATTTGCCTGGAGGATTTAGAGAAAACCTGAATCGGGATAACCGGACGCGGGATTGAACCGTCGTCCTCCCGAATGCAAGAGAAACCGTAGTAAACGGTATATAATATCATATGGCTGACGATCATACATGTAATAGCTAAAATTGTTTTGTCTGGGAGAGGGAGGGGGCATAAAATTTCTTAGGATGGATTCGTTCCTGGGGGCGGACGCTAATACAGTATTATTGATTTCTGGGTTGGTGGCGATTGAACTCTTTCCTGGGCAGGGGGGAACATTTCTCCCTTAAACACACCCCCTGTTGCTTGTGTGGTAAGGGGTGCCAGAATAAATAGAGAGAGATTGATGTGTTTATAGACAGTAGGATGCATCTACAATAGGAACTATTCCAGGACGGGCTTGCATGCATTCTAAGCGTTAATGACACGATGTATCATATTACACGGCATTACAAACGCCATGCAGCACGACTTAATGGCATGTGTCAGCTTATATGTGATATGTATGGCATTATGTACCTTGTTAATTGGCATGATGCACACAGTTTTTGCTCCCCATCCCGTTAATTAGGGTTGCTGGCATTGTTTTTTTGGGAGGGACCATGTCAGAGATATGTGAGATAGAGGGAGGCATCGTGGGCAGGCCTCAGTAATCGACCTCACCACCTTGTCTCCACCAGCATCAAACTGACTGTAACCACTGTTGACTGCTTTTAGCATAACGTGTTTCCTCTTTTTCATAAATATTCAGATACATTTGTTGAGCTTGTTCTAATTAATTATATTTTCTTATATGTAAAAACTTAGCCGTATATGTAGAATACTCAGTATATTACTGTAGTAAGAAAGGGGTAAGGTGTGTGTCTAAAAGTCGAGAGGTCGAGAGACTGATTTTCGGTTGGGGCACCTACTTTCAGTCTATGTTTTACACCAGCCTTCAACTCTCAACTATCGGGAGAATCTCAGGAAGAGACACAAATTTTGGGTACCACGTAAAACTGTAGATCCCTTCCTCTAGTAAGATAATTGGGATAGCTGGGGCGGCACGTAAGTCTTCGAAGTAAGTTCAACTGATAGATTTCACCAAACAGTTGAGAAATACGGAAATTATTATTGTCTATACTGAAGAGACAAAGAGACTGTTACACCTGCCTAATATCATATAGGGCCCACGCGAGCAACATGACGGGGCATGGACTCGACTAAAGTCTGAAGTACTGCTGGAGGGAACTGTCACCATGAATCCTGCAGGGCTGTACATAAATCTACAACAGTACGAAAGGGTGGAGATCTCTTCTCAATAGCAAGGCATCCCAGATATGCTCAATAATGTTAATGTCTGGGGAGGTATTCCTGCAGTCACTCTGTAACAGTTCTGGACGTATGGGGTGTCGCATTGTCCTTTTGGAATTGCCCAAGTCCGTCGGAATGCACAATGGCTGCAGGTGATAAGACAGAAGCTGACGTACGGGTCACCTGTTTTCATATCTATATGTATCACGGGTCCCATATCACTTCATCTGCACGAACTCCACACCATTACAGAGCCTCTACCAGACTGAACCGTCCCCTGCTGACATGCAGGGTCCACGGATCTATGAGGTTGTCTCCATATCCGTACACCTCTATCTGTTTGATACAATTTGAAACGAGACTCGTCCGAACAGGCAACATGTTTCCACTTATCAACAGTCCGATGTCGGTGTTGACGGCCCAGGCGAGGCGTCAAGCTTTGTGTCGACACTCATCAAGGATACACAAGTGGGCTTTCGGCTCCGAAAGCCCGTATCGAAGATGTTTCGTTGAATGGTTCGCATGCTGACACTTTTTGATGGTTCAGCATTGAAATCTGCAGCAGTTTGTGGAAGGGTTGCACTTCTGTCACCTTAAACGATTCTCTTCAGACATCGTTGGTCCCGTTCTTGCAGGATCTTTTTCCGGCCGCAGCGATGTCACCAAAATTTTTTTGTGAATTTGTGGTAAGTTCTTATGGGACCGAACTGCTGAGGTCATCGGTCCCTATGCTTACACATTAGTTAATCTATCTTAAATTAGCTTACACTAAGGATGACACGCACACCCATGCCCGAGGAAGGACTCGAACCTCCGACGGGGAGAGCCGCGCGAACCGTGGCAATGCGCCCAAGACCACGCGGCTACACCTCGCGGCAATGTCGGAGACTTGATGACTCTTGATATTCACGGCACTTGGACCATGCACCTTACCGCTGGTGAGGAGGCTTACGTGCCTCAGCAATACAGACAGTCGTAACGCAGGTGCAACCGCAACAGAGGTGTATCTGTTAAGAGGCCAGACAAGCGTGTGGTTCCTGATGGAGGGCAGCAGCCTTTCCAGTAGTTGCAGTTGCAAAAGTCTGAATAATTGACTGATCTGGCGTTGTAACATTAACCAAAAGGGCGTTGCTTTGCTGGTACTGCCGCCAACGGCTGAAAGCAAAGGGAAACTACAGCCGTAATTTTTCCCGAGGGCATGCAGCTTTCCTGTATGGTTAAATGATGATGCCATCTCTTGGGTAAAATATTCCGGAACCAAAATAGTACCTCATTCGGATCTCTGGGCGGGGGCTACTCAGGAGGACGTTGTTATCAGGAGAAAGAAAACTGGCGTTCTAAGGATCGGAGCGTGGAATGTCAGATTCCTTAATAGGGTAGGTACGTTAGAAAATTTGAAAACGAAAATGGATAAGTTAAAGTGAGATACGTTGGGAATTAGTGAAGTTCGGAGACAGGAGGATAAAAGCTTCTGGTCAGGTGAATACCGGGTTATAAATCTGAAGTCAAATAGTGGTAATGCGGGAGTAGGTTTAGTAGTGAATAATAAAATAGGAGCGGGGTAAACTCCTACGAACAGTGTAGTTGGTTGGTTGGTTGGTTTGGGGAAGGAGACCAGACAGCGTGGTCATCGGTCTCATCGGATTAGGGAAGGATTGGGAAGGAAGTCGGCCGTACCCTTTCAGAGGAACCATCCCGGCATTTGCCTGGAGTGATTTAGGGAAATCACGGAAAACCTAAATCAGGATGACCGGACGCGGGATTGAACCGTCGCCCTCCCGAATGCGAGTCCAGTGTCTAACCACTGCGCCACCCCAACAGCGTAGTGAACCAATTATTATAGCCAAGATAGACACGAAGCCCACGCCTACCACAGTAGTACAAGTTTACACGCCAACTAGCACCGTAGGCGACGAAGAGATTGAGAAATGTATGATGAGATAAAAGAAATTATTCGGATAGTGAAGGGAGACGAAAATATAATAGTCATGGAGGACTGGAATTCGATAGTAGGAAAAGGAAAAGAAGGAAAAGTTGTAGGCGAATATGGAATGGGGATAAGGAATGAAACAGGAAGCCGGCTGATAGAATTTAGCACAGAGCATCATAACTAAGACTTGGTTTGAAAATCATGAAAGAAGGTTGTATACGTGGAAGAGGCCGGAAGACACTGGAAGGTTTCAGATAGAATATACAATGGTGGGACAGAGATTTAGGAACCAGGTTTTAAATTGTAAGATATTTCGACTCTGAGCACAATCTATTGGATTTGAACTGTAGATTAAAACTGGAGAAACTGCGAAAAGGTGGGAACTTAAAGAGATGGGATTTGGATAAACTGAAAGAATCAGAAGATTTAGAGAGTTTCAGAGAGGGCATCAAGGAACGATTGACAAGGAAGGGGGAAACAAATACAGTCGAAGAAGAATTGGAAGCTTTGAGAGATGAAATTCTAAAGTCAGGTAAAAAGACAAGGGCTCGCAGAAATCGATGGGTAACAGAGGTTACTGAACTTAATTAATGAAAGGCGAAACTATAAAAATGCAGTAAATGAGTTAAGCAAAATGGTATACAAACGCCTCAAAAATGAGGTCGACGGGAAATCCAAAATGACTAACCAGGTATGGCTAGAGGACAAATGTAAGGATGTAGAGGCATCTATCACTAGGGATAAGATAGATACTGCCTTCAGGAAAATTAGAGAGAGACCTTTGGAGAAATGAGAACCTTTTGTATGAGTATCATAAGCTCAGTTGGTAAACAAAGAAGGGAAAGCGGGAAGGCGGAAGGAGAGAGAAATGCTCCCATATGGCAATGAGTGAAGAATTTGACAGAGCACTGAAAGAGCTGAGTCGAAAGAAAGCCCTGGGAGTAGACAACATTCAATTACAGCTACTGATAGCCTTGGGAGAGCCAGCCCTGACAAAAGTCTACCATCTGGTGAACAAGATGTATGAGAGAGGCGAAATACCATTAGACTTCTATAAGAATGTAATAATTCCAATCCCAAAGAGAGTAGGTGTTGTCAGGGGTGAAAATTACCGAACTACCAGTTTAGTAAGTCACGGTTTGCATAATATTAACACGAATATCTTACAGACAAATGGAAAAACTGATAGAAGCCGACCTCGGGGAAGATGAGTTTGGATTCTGTAGAAGTATTGGAACACATAAGGCAATACTGCCGCTACGATTTACCTTACAAGATACATTAAGGAAAGGCAAATCTACGTTTCTAGCATTTGTAGATTTAGAGAAGGCTTTTGACAATGTTGAATGGAATATTCTCTTTCAAATTCTGGAGTTGGCAGCGATCAAATACAGGGTGCGAAAGGCTATTTACAATTAGTACAGAAACCAGATGGCAGTTATAAGAGTCGAGGGACACGAAACGGAAGCAGTGGTTGGGAAGGGAGTGAGACAGGGTTGTAGTCTATCCCAGATGCTATTCAATCTGTATACTGAGCAAGCAGTAAAGGAAACTAAATACAAATTTGGAGTAGCAATTAAAATCCATGGAGAAGAAATAAAAACTTTGAGGTTTGCCGATGACATTGTAATTCTGTCAGTGGCAGCAAAGGACCCGGAAGAACAGTTGAACGGAATGGACAGTGTCTTGAAAGAAAGATATAAGATGAACATCAACAAAAACAAAACAAGGATAATGGAATGTAGTCTAATTAAATTAGGCGATGCTGAGAGAATTAGATTAGGAAATGAGACACTTAAATTGGTAGATGACTTTTGCTATTTGGGGAGCAAAATACTAGATGATGGTCGAAGTGGAGAAGATATAAAATGTAGACTGTCAATGGCGAGGAAAGCGTTTTTGAAGAAGAGAAATTTTTTAACATCGCTTGTAAATTTAAGTATCAGGAAGTCTTTTCTAAATGTATTTGTATGGAGTGCAGCAATGCATGGAAGTGAAATATGTACGATAACTAGTTCAGACAAGAAGAGAATAGAAGCTTTAGAAATGTGGTGCTACAGAAGAATGCTGAAGATTAGATGGATAGATCCCGTAACTAACGTGGAGTTACTGAACAGAAGAGAACTTGTGGCACAACTTGACTACATCGTATCAAGTTGTTGCCAGCGTCTGATGCAAGAGAAAATAATACATCTACATGATTATTCGGCAGTTCACATGTAAGGGCATACTACAGGATTGTTTGAACCACTTTCAGTGTATTTCAAATTATCTTAGAGGAATTTTATGGCACTGGCATACTTGTTAATATTTTGGGAATACTCTTCAGATTCAGGAATCGTTAACTAAATCCCGTATTTCTTATGTAACTTTGCTAAATTTGAATCATTCAGTACGTGATTTGGTATAAACTTATGACAAAATTCCCAGATTCCAATAGTCACTTAATGTTTTTTGGCTTTCGGAGAAGATGCTTTATTGATTGCTCTTTAGGGGCGTTTATCGATCCGACTCAGTTTTCTTCTATGCAACGTATTGTCCCAAAAACTCGATTTTAACTCTTGAAAATTATTACTTCACAATCTTCATAGCAATTAATGCTTTAATAAGTACTCCGAATCGTTCTCCAAGTATCTGATAGTGCTCTTTCCATTGTATGGTAGCTATCCACTTATTATCAATTTTGCATGCCTCAGATCCGCCTTCCAGGCTCTGATGAATGCTGACTTAGGCACACTGATTCCAAGTGATATAGCCGTATAATTGTAGCTGTATTCATCAAACAAGAAAGTAGTGTATATAAGATTTTCTTTATCAGTCATTCTCAATGACAAATCGCTAATGGTCATATATGAAAAACTTCCGTATAGTTTCAGACATGTTTTCTGGTCCATGAGTTTCTGCTAAAATAATTTTGTTGAGATGTCCGGCATTTAAAAATGCTTGCACTGACGCACCCTGATTATTGACAACTAATGGGATGTTCTTTCAATGAGGTTCCATCTAAAGCCTGTGTTCACAACCACAAATTGTTCCTGGCTGACCAGAAAAGATATATTTATATTTTAATAATAACAGTTTCAATGTTTTGCTTTCATTAGTAATGTGTTTTCCATGCCGTTTATTTGCTCTGTCCATTGCTTCTCACAGCTATAATTGAAGCAATAACAGCCCTCGGTTGCAAAAATTAAGTCTTTTGACGTGGTTTCGGCACTACTATGAGTTCTCTTATCAGAAGTAAAACATTCATAGTAGTGCCGAAACCACGTCAAAAGACTTAATTTTTGTGACCGAGTGATGTTATTGCTTTAGTTTTACTTCGTGAACGGTCGCTGACCACGCAGCCATGTTTAAAACTTCTCACTGCTGTTTAGCAGTTGTGTTCCGCTTCCAGGTCTCCAAGGTCATTCTAATCGGACTCTTTAAGCTTTATTTGAGTCATTCATACCTTTCTTCCTGCTATAATATAATCATTTCAAAATTGATATCCTTTCAGTCTGTTTCTTGTAAATTCCACAAGTATTTTTACTTTCCGTCTTGCGTGCATGTACATCCTCAACACAACAACATTAAGTAATGGTAGTAACAAACCTTGCTCCACGTGTAAGCTTCTCAGATTGACAATTGCATATATATATATGTTAAGTAACTAGTTAGGTTATTGGTCCAGTAGCCCCTTATACACTGACGCTAGACACTGGCATACACATACATAACAGCCATGACAGTACTGTCGGTATCACTAACAACTGTCCTCTACATTCTACCTACCTCTATTTAAGCTGAGAGCTGTCTTGTGGCTCCCCATTCCTCTCGTCTCCTCTTAACACTTTTCCCATATGTAAGTCTCCAATCTCTCGTGGCTGATCCCACTGAAGTTAAAATCTTTTGGCTTGTTAGACAGCGTTACATTGCTTCAAACAATCGAAGTTTCGAACGATCTACTGGGATCTACTTCAGAATCATCGTGTTTAGTCTACAGTTGACACCACAAGATTCTGAAGAAGATCCCAGCAGAGGGGTCGCTACGTTGATTGTTTGAAGAAATATGATGCAGCCTAACAGTCCAGAAGTTTTTAACTTCACTTGTCCATTAACTCGAGTGTGTACATCATTAAATGCACGGTTTACTGTTTCTTCCAGTTTATCTGCCAGTTTTTTTACAGCTGCCTTCATTACATCCACTGGTACTTTGTCTGGAATGTGACCGACCCGTAGTAAACTATTCCTTTGTCTTCTTCAATAATAAACCTGATTGTAGAGCATATAGTGACAAATTTCCGTGCATTGTCAACATATTTTTTGAAGTTTTAAAACTGCCTCTGTGCTTCCCACGTACACAGTTCTCTCTTAATCCAATCACTGATTCACATTATTTCTCTCTTGCACTTTCTAAGCTACTGTGCCTCCCCCTGCCTTTTCTTCGTTTCCTGTCGATCTTGTAGCATAAGGTTATGGCAGATTGTGGTTCAGGCTTGGGGTTGTGAGGTGTGGGCTCAATTATACAAAGACTTTATTAAACATAAAATATTATTGACAATAGAGGAATGATAACAAATCAGCCTAATACAGTTCTTTAACACAATGAAAACAAACATAAAATGATTCCTCACAAGAAGATAGAATGTGGAAGACAATTATTTGGAAAACAGTTCGCAATAGGTGGCCACAGGCAGAATAGTGACCCTCAAATTAGATTCCGCAATTAACCAAAGCACATCAATTTTAAGAGAACCCGCCAATTTCATTAAGACTGCTTACAATGGCACAAACTAAATGTACATCTACGATTGCTCCCATCGCCAGGTAGTCACTAAAGCAAACGTACCGTGAACAGTCTGCAGTACTACGAAAGCAAATTACTCAATGCAATTTCTTGTACGATATGACATAAAAACGATTTAATTCTTACAGGGCAAAATAATAAGATAATTTTCGATAAAACGGCATGAACAAAATCAGTCACGTTCACAGCATACTAATAAAAATGACACATAAAGAAATCAATCACACTGACAGCGTATAAATAGAAAACTAAATATGACTCTGATTTTTAGATACAACAACCAAACGTCCTGCATAGCACCACACAGCAAACATAGCATGTGGCACTGTACAAGTGGACTTTACCTTTGTAATGTAACTCATCACCCATTTTACTCATCATTTTGCAAACAACCAAAATACTGCTGTGTCCCACTAAATCACCCAACTGTTGCTCATCTTGTAATCTAGAAGCCTCGGCCTGCTTCTTCATTGGAATCGTGATCCTTTGCTCCAGGAAACACCAACCCTTCAACTGGGATGTTCGTGTCCATCCAGCAGCTCTTCCGCACGCTGACATTTAGTGAGGTCCTGTAGACAGCTTGCAGATGGCTTCTAGTCGTGGGCTGTTCACCAGCTCATCGCTCTGTGGCAACCACTGAACTGCATGGATGGCCCTCCTTATGGCACACACAACATCAGGAACAGCCATCAGTTGCTGGCAGCAGAATGAAGTCCATCATGCACCACCGCTGGCAGTCAGTGGCTTAACTGCTCTATCCAGTTCTCCACTGGGTTGAGTGCTCGTCAAGCCAAGTATCCAGCTTGAGCGCTGATCAACCAAGACACCCTGCTCCTCTCTTGACCTGCATCGTCCAGGCTTGGAGCGGCGTCAGCAGTGCCACAACTGCTGCTATGAAAGCACTAACGAGAGAGCTGCACTAATGCGGTCAGTTTCCTTGACCTAACAAACTTCGTGCTGCCTGCTCTTATGTTTCCCTGTTCTTCTATATCTTCCTTTTACAATTCTTCCATGCCTCCATTTGCTTAATTGCTCGCTACTTCGTCCTCAGCTTTGTCACACTATCTTCAACGTCCACTGCGTCTGTCTCGTCCTAGTGATCCTCTTCATCTTCTTTCCTAAAATCTTCGTTTTCCTCCCACGGTCCTTCTACCTCGTCCCCATCGTCTTCTCTCTCTTCTGACTGACATTCGTTCTTTCTTTACTCTATTTCTTCATCAGCAACTTCTATTCCTACACTTCCTTCATGTCTAGTAGATTTTGAATTAACTCTCTTCTGAGTCTTTCAGTCGCTGTAAGTCCTGGTATGATATCTCTTGCTCTCTTTTACCATCTCCCTTATCGTCTGTAATCTCTCTTCCTCTAAAGCTGTGATTTACAATAGCTCTGCCTCTTATATGTCAAAGTGTTTACTTCCGCATTTGTCCATTTCCATCCCACGTGTGTCTCACTTTCATGTTCTCAATGGTTGACGTCTCAGAGACTAACGTCAACTCTCTCTTCCTCGCTGATAGTTTCCTATGGTTGTCGCATGCTCTTTATGTCGGTATCATTTAACGGGCGTCTTCTCTCACTGCAGCTTTCCAGTCCTTCTCATGGCTACAAACGTCACTCAGCCTGTGTGCATTGCTGTCATTCGCCTCACGCAACCGTTACTGGGTCTTCTCATCGTCGGGCCTTCATATTTACACACATCAAAAAAATTTTGCATCACCTCGGTTCCGAGAGTTCTGGAACCTGTACAGAAAATTAGAATAGACATCAACATAAACATTATTTACGTCCTTTTTATTGCTCATGAAAACCACGCATTGCCTGTTGTACCACCATACAGCGAGACATTCAGAGCTGGTGGTCCAGACTGCTTTACACACCGGTACCTCCAACACCGAGTAGCACGTCCTCTTGCACTGATGCATGCCTGTACCCGTCGTGGCATATTATCCACAAGTTCATCAAGGCACTGTTGGTCCAGATTGTACCACCACTCAATGGCGATTCGGCGTTGATGCCTCAGAGTGATTGGCGGGTTAAGTCGTCAATAAACAGCCCTTTTCACTCTAACCCAGGCATGTTCGATAGGGTTCATGTCTGGAGAAGGTACCGGCCACTGTACTCGAGCGATGTCATTATCCTGAAGGAAGTAATTCACAAGATGTGCACGATGTGGGTGCGAATTGTCGTTCATGAAGACGAATGCCTCACCAATATGTTGCCGATATGGTTGCACTATCGGTTAGAGAATGGCAACACCTATCGTACAGCCGGTACGGCGCCTTTCGTGACCGTCAACGGCGTACGTCGGCCCCCCATAATGCCACTCCAACACCGCAGGGAACCTCCACCTTGCTGCACTCCCTGGACAGTGTGTATAAGGCGTTCAACCTGACCCGGTTGCCTCCAAACACGTCTCTGACGATTGTCTGGTTGAAAGCATATACGACATTCTCAGGTGAAGAGAACATGATGCCAATCCTGAGCGGTCCATTCGGCATGTTGTTGGGCCTATCTGTACCACGCTGCATGATGTCATGGTTGCAGAAATGGGCTGCGCCATGGGCGTCAGGAGTGAAGTTGCGTATCATGCAGCCTATTCCGCACAGTTTGAGTCGTAACATGACGTCCAGGAGCTGCACGAAAAACGTTATTCAACATGATGGCGTTGTTGTCAAGATTCGTCCGAGCCATAATTCGTAGGTAGCCGTCATCCACTGATGGAGTAGCTCTCGACGGCCCCCTAGCGAGGCATGTCATCGACAATTCCTGTCTCTCTGTATCTCCTCCATGTCCGAATAACATCGCTTTGGTTCACTCCGGGACGTCTGGACACGACCGTTGTTGAGAGCTCTTCCTGGCACACAGTACCAATGCGGACGCGGCGGAACCGCGGTATTGTTTAGGCGTGGTTGAGCTACAGACAACACGAGCAGTGTACCTCCTTCCCTGTTGCATGACTGGAACTGACCGTGTGTTTGTTTACATCTTTTGGCGGGTTTAATGACATCTCTGAACACTCAAAGGGATACAATATCCACAGTCAACGTCTGTCTTCAGGAGTTCTGGAAACCGGGGTGACGCCAAACTTTTTTTTAATTTGTGTATATACATATATGGATATAGATCCTGTGATATTATTGGTTTTCAGACATTTTGCATATGAGAAAAGGAAAGCCATCGAGCTCTAGTTTGTAATGATACTAAGCATGACAACGCGAGAGTAAAGAAACGAAATCTCTTTATAACGTGCGCCTATACCAAGACGCACGGCCAGCGTTTAAAAGGTACTTTTAAACACTATGACTCGCTGGGCGCAGATATTTAAAATCATTGCCGCAGCGCTTGATAGCAAGAAGCTACGAAACAGAAGAAAGAAAAATTTATCATTTGTTAGGAAAATTCTACAGTCTTTGTAGTTAGTTGTACTTCTGGTCGCCGATATGTTGACATGTGCTTCGTTACCTTTGATGTTTGGTCGCCGACTTGCTAAGACGTGTTGTGTAGCACCGCTACAAGTTATATTTCATTTAGTGTGAAAAACCACGTTATCGCCAAGAAAAAAAAAACTCTTTTGTAAACCTTGTGACGATAAAAAATACTTACGCCCACGCCAAGACATTTAATTTTTACAAAATATCACACATACAAAAGCAGCGATTATTGGACTGCTCCATGTATGAGAAAAACATAAAAATGTAAGTTTTGTATTCATTGTAAATTTGTTAAAGTTTATAGTTTAACGCCTTTGTTCTTTGAGAATATATTGATGCTTCACTGTACAGAAAATCTATGCTTATTCTTTTCTTTAAATTAAGCACAAATAATGTTTATGTTTAAATGAACTTTGTTACAGGTTCGCTCTTTATCGCGGTGTCTCGATTGTATTTGGGTGACCATTATGTGTTCAATTTCCGATCTGACAACTTTTTTTACAAAATTTCACTGTTTTGCATTCATTTCCAAATTTTTTATTATTCAAATAGGTCCGTTAGGTAATTTCATTGAAGAGTCTGATTGTGTGAAACCAATCCGGGTTAAGAGGTCATTTTAGAAACCATTTTCGCGCAATCAATCAGTACGTCTCCAGAACACAATCGAGAACCGACGCATCGGCGATCATTCATTAATTTTTCTCTCTTTCCAAGTCGTACCAAAAAACGGCCAAGGAGAACTGCCGTGAGTACGCAATCTAGAGTTAAAGGTTGCATTCTTTATCTTGTCGGCAAGCTTTGCCATAAATTATCATCATCAATGTTGTATTTGGTTAAATGTGAAAAGCAAAACCTTTTAACGCTAGATGTGGCGCCCGAACAGGAACTTGACTAAAAAACTAATTTGTTCTTTTTATTTTCATGCTACCATCTGGAGAAAATTGGAAGCCAAAACCAGTGGTAAAAAAAAGGACGCATATGCAGCAAATCGCAGTAAGAATCCACAACAGCAATAAATAGCAGCGCGCAAGACAACTAACGTGAGTACGATTTTTCATTACGTTTGAAGCTTTGCGTACCGAGCATTCAGTCGGCTCGTGACATTCACTCTCTACGCTTTTTTCCTTTTCCTCAAGCAATTTAATTTCCAAATTTCAATTTCTTTTGCTATTAGATCCGCCTCTATCACATCATTTCGCTTACAATAGTTAGAAATAGTTAGTCAGAATTTCCGTTTTTGTGCATTTTACTGAATCACAATGGCCGCTATCTGTGCCAATTTCAGTGCTCTATAAGAATTTTTCGTTTATTTTATCACTCCCGTTGCCATATTGGCATTTTCGTGTGTCAGAGTTTCAATTGTTTATAACGCGCAAGTAATATCTGAGAAATCAGGACGCGACATCCTTGGCGCACCTGACAAGTGAAAATCATAATTTAAAAAAATTATTTTTTCTACCTCGTGCAGTGTAAATACCTTAAATTTATGATGGCTGATGAGCAACCAAGGCAACTTAGACCGCGCGCGGGTGTGAACAAACCTGAATCTCGTAGTGAGGGAACAGACGACGAAGCGACACCTGAGCTGTCGGTGCCACAGACCGCGTCGCAGTCACGTGAATGCTCGCTGTCAGATATACTAAAATTGTTTGCTGATATGAAAACCAGTTTTGAAGCAAACGTGGCACAGCTTACAAACAAGAGTGATAACATTGAAGCTCACATGGGTAATCTTGACACTCGAATGGGACAGTTAACAAACCAAAGTGACAATATTGAAACGCAAATCAGTCAGTTAGCAAATCAAAGTGACAGCAGGTTCAACAGTTTAGAATCAAGGATAGAGGACACTCAAGTGCGAATGAACAATATAAATTCTGTTATTACCGACATCCAAGCACAAATCAAAAATTCGAATGACGCCATGGAGGAAAAAATTAAAGCCATTACCACTGCTTACGCAAGCGAGCTAAACGCAAGCGTACTCGCAAAAATTGATAGTGTTCTTTCGATGGTGGAATCCGTCGAGTCCAATATTGGTAGCAAGTTCACAGATATGCAGGCCCAAATAGATGTGTGTAAATCAACAGCAAGTAACTCTTTGAAACATTACAGTGATGTTTCAAAGAGAATAAGCCATTTGACAGAAGGTGTCAACCACGTTGGCGAACGAGTTGAAGACCTTGCTCAGCAAATATCCGGTGTCAACATTGACAAAAAGATCGCAGATGTCAACACCAGTATAAGCAATACACTTAATAGGGAATTTGAAGAGTGTATGCAATCCAAAGAACAGTACATTCTCAGCAAGGTACACGCTGAACTAAAGGGTACGGTTAAATCTGCAACAGCAGAAATCTTAACCGCTCCCGGTACTTCTGGTGACACTTTAACCAGTGAATTAAGTGAAATCAGACGAGCATTTAGCCACAATCTTCCGGAATGGAAACGTCAGCTAAGCAATGATATAGATCAACTGAATCGACAAGTTACGAAATTGCAAGGTGACAATCAACGTGAGTATTCGCTACCGCCAGAACACGATAATCGTCAATATCCCGAGTGTCAGGTACAATTCTCACCAACAGTAAATAATACGCGTGACAAAACTTCCACGTCACGTAGTCATGCCGATCAACTAACACTCGTTGAACTAATGCGAGACGAGAGTGTGCTAAAACACAGAGTTTTTCAGCCTTTTATACCTGAAAAACGAAATATACATCCCATGGTATTTCTAAAATCATTCACAGGTGCTCTTCCAGAATCATGGAACGACATGCAGCGGATACAGTTCATCTTAGGCTATGTACACGGTGAAGGATCAATTTGGGGTACAGAAATAGTAGACAAATGTCACGCCTATGCAGATTTTGAAAAGCATTTTATGAATAAATTCTGGAGTTCAGGTATACAACAAAGACTCCGAAAGGAGGTTTACAACGCTGAACCTTTCAACACCAAAGGAGGAGGTTTGAGACGTTATTTTGAAAAATATCTACGTAAAATTCAGTATTGGGACACGCCCATTTCAACCAAAGATGTAATCACGATGTTAAAGTCAAAACTTCCTGTGTCAATAAGAGAAAAACTAGTTAATGTGAGTGAAGAAGACCTAGAAGCCTTTCTTTCTGTTCGTGACAATTTGGATATGATCTATGAGGATGTGCGTGCAAGCGCGCGGAATAATTATAATAATGGACCGCCCGCTCCGCAGCAGCACATAACAAATTGCGCCAATGGAATGTCGTACCAACATAACACGGGACAACCAAACGCTCAGGCTTACGGCAATCATAACAGTTTCAACCGCCGTAATGGAAAACAATATAACAAATATCCACATCAGAATAGATACAATCCGGTTTATCAAAACACACAGCAACAATACGGTAATTCACCGACAAATCACAACGGTAATTACCAGTACCAGAACAACAAGACGAATAATGTAAATCGTCACAAGGGAAAGAAATGGAGCAATTATAACAGACCACAACAGTACAGTCAGCCGAGTCACTTCACTCCCTCTCAACAAATGAATTTTTCACAGCCGAAAAATGCGACATTTTCTCACCAACCCAACCTACAGTTCAGGAACAACAGTCAGGACAATTCGTCGCATGCTTCTCCTGACACCGGCGGTCATAATAGCAAAGGAAATCCGACCATTTTCTACACACAGGCGAACCAAGCACCAAACACGATGTCAAATAACACACAATCAAGAGATGCACAAGTCGTATGGGATACGAACGCAAATTTTCGACCTGGTAAGTCGCAAAATACTAGTCCAGTAAAAATAACTCACATTTCAGCTCCACCCCAGACAGAAAACCATTAGCAGCTTCTTTAGGCCTCCACGGGGAAGCTGCGGAACCAATGGGGGGCAACTTTATTAAAAGACCTATGAACGTAATTAGATACGAAGACGACAGAGACTTACGGGACGAACTATTAGACGAAAAGAACACCTACGAAAACAACGACCTTTGGGAAAACCAAGTACAAGAGTCAACTCTGATTCACATTTATGATATACCAATCATTGCCATCATAGACACAGGTGCAAATATTAATGCTATGTCCTTGTGTGTATATAAAAAGGTGTGCTCTGTAACAAAAATTCCTTCACTTCCTGTACAAGGATGTACTGTATCCGGAGCAGTAGGCTCCCTAATACAGAAGGTTTGCTTGCAAGTACAAGCAACAACACAATTTAAATCCGACTGTATACAGTGCACATTTTTAGTAGTAAAGAACCTGTCAGTGCCATGCTTGATAGGAATGGACTTTCTACGAAGAAATCGTGCCATCATTGATTTAGCTGAAGGTAAGTGCACGTTAAGACTAGACAATAGAACACTGGTCATACATCTAATAAGAACCAAAGTCTGGATAATCAACCTGGAACGTAAAGTGAAATTACGTAGACTTTCTGACAGGCAACATTTCACCGTGCGGTTAACGAGTTCAGTGGCGTCAACAATGACCCTGACTTATTACCAACTGCCGACGAGTTACGCATAAAAATTGTGGAAACAGACGGACTCGACCACAGACAGAAGTATGAACTACATGACCTATTATCAACATTTGTGAACATTTTTTCCCGAAAACCAGGTATCATAGCATACTATGAATTTAACATGAGAGTGAGACCCCATGATACTTTTGGCAAAACAACCTATTCAGTTCCGCAGTCCTGTAAAGAAGCCGTCAGACAAGAAATACGTAAAATGCTTAAGTGGAAAATCATAGAACCGTCCGACTCTCCCTACAGTATCCCGTTGTTACCTGTTTTCAAACACGATGAAAGCGTCAGAATTGTCTTGGACGCAAGGAATATTAATAAAATCATCATTCCAGTATGCACAAGACCAGAACCACTGGAGGAACAACTACAAAAATTCCATAGTGTGAGGTTCTTATCCTCAATAGACCTCCGAAGTAGCTACTGGCAGGTGAAACTATCATCATCATCGAGGAAGTACACAGCCTTTATCTTTGCCGGCAGATCCTATCATTTTCGTGTAGTACCTTAGGCCTCAACATTAGTTGTGGTGTTTTTATTGCAGCACTTGATCATGTGCTAGGGCCAGAGTTACTTGACCAAGTCACCGTCTATGTTGATGATTTACTTATAGCAACGACTTCCTGGTAAGAACATTTAACTCTCCTACATAAGATCTTTCAAAGATTCTCTGACTTCGGTGTTACCGCAAATGTGCAAAAATCCAAATTTGCCAAGAAAGAAGTCAAGTTTTTAGGACATATAATTTCTTCGGAAGGAATCTCACCTGATCCCAGCAAGTTAACAGCAATAGAAAATTTCCCTGTGCCTTGCACTAAAAGGCAACTAAAAGGTTTCATTGGAATAGCTTCATTCTTCCGCCGCTTCATTCCGAATCAATCAATGAACAATCCCGCATTGTTAAATTTGCTCAAGAAATACGTCCACTGGATGTGGACTTCTGAATGCCAAAAAGCCTTTGACAAGATCAAAGAAGCTCTTCTAAAGAGTAACAGTTTAAGTCATCCAAACATGAGTTTAGATTTCTGCATTTCTTGCGATGCATCGTTTCAAGGATTAGGTGCATGTTTATTTCAAATAGACAAAACTGATGGGCAGGAGGAAGTCAAAATAATCAGTTTTACCAGTCGGGTCTTAACCGAATGTGAGAGATCATATTCGGTAACCGAATTAGAGGGATTAGCCGTTGTGTGGGCTTTTCGCCGCTTTAATTACTATATTTATGGTCACAAAATCAGAGTATACTCAGATCATCAAGCACTGAGCTTCTTACTCTCTTGCAAACTGTATCATCCTCGGCTTACTCGATGGTGTTTATTTCTACAAGAGTATGATTTTGAAATTATTTACATAAAGGGCAAGAATAACATTATTGCTGATACATTGTCACGTATGCCGGAAGGATTGCCGGAGCCTACTGAGTTAATAGAACAGATTTCTAATCACAAAATTCTTCTTATGAAAGATCCTCTACATCGGAGATACTTTTTTCGTCGTTGCCGTCAAATGAATACTCTTCAAGACACAGATCGCAATTGGCTAGAAATTAAACAGCTTCTTCAAAACAACCCTTATCACTCGTTGTCAAAATTTTGTAAAGTACACAATGGAGTTTTGTTTCACCGAACTTCTCTGTTGACAGGAAGGTGGTGTGTCTGTATACCTAAAGATTATGTTGAACATCTCATTTGGTACGCTCACCTCTCCTGGGGTCACTATGGCCCAGAAAAATGCAAACGCAAGATTTCAGCATACTGCTATGTACCCAATCTTCACAAGAAGGTGCACCAATTATTAAAAAATTGTTCCATTTGCCAAAAGGCGAAACCTTTCAACTTGTCAAATGCCTTACCTTTAAACCCCATACGTACAGAAAGACCAAACCAAATCGTCAATTTGGATTATGCAGGTCCACTTCCTCAGGGAAGAGGAGGTGTGAAGTATCTGGTCGTATTGTTAGATCTTTTTACCAAACACGTGAGACTTTATGCAATGAAGACATCTAATATACTTCCACTCATTAGACGTATTGAGAAAGACTATTTTCCTTGCTTTGGGAAGCCTGAAGCCATGTTATCTGATAACGCATCAACTTTCGTGGGGAAACGAAGGAAAAATTTCCTTGTAACCTACAGCATCAGACAAATTTTGATATCCCGGTACCGACCGCAAAGTAATCCCACAGAAAGAGTATTCAAAGAGTTCAATCGTTTCATACGAACATATATTCCAAACCAGCAGACACGGTGGATTGATTTCGTCACACCCTTTGAAGAGATTGTTAATAATTTACCTCACACATCAACTGGTTTCACACCATCAGAACTAGTCTCTAAACGACTAGAAAGAAATGAATGGGTAGACCCCTATCACAAAATTACAACACCCTGAAGTAACATTAGACACAAGTTAAGACAAGCTCTCATATCTTTAACCACCCATGCCAACCTAAGAAAAAAGGCGCATGACAAACACATTAGCAAAGTCTTATAGTATAGTATAAATGAACTAGTGCTATTAAAGACCCACTTCAAACCATCTTTGATTCATCATAAGAATCGCAAGTGGCAGGACTTGTATGAAGGACCATATATTATATTAAGAAAGCCGCACATTGGTTGCTATCTATTAGCTGACCCTGTATCTGGACGAATAAAAGGATTGTTTCATCACGCAGACTTGAAGAAATACCGAGTCAACCATTGAAAATATCTGTTAAGTTAGGCTGCTAAAATAAAATATACACACACCGTAAGTTGTCATACTATGTGTGAAGTACCAACGTATGTAAGAGTAATGCACAGGACTAACACCCTGTCGACCTGCTACAACAAGATAAGTAATTTATATGAGCACCTGAAGCAAAACACATTTATTGTAGGAGAGCAAGATTTGCCTTAGATGTAAGTTAGTTTTAAGTTGATTGAGCCATTAACGGCCACAGCCGAAAGAGCTGACAAATAAGTATTATGGTAGGGACGTGCTAAGTGCCACCTGCTACCACTAGTTTTAAGTATAGCAAAGCTCTCTCCTCTTGAATGAAATAAATTAAAATGATCATTCAGACCAGAATGATTGCTCGTAGAAAACAAAAAAAAAATTTATTAGGGTCGCTAACTCTAATGAGGTAAATGTTATGTTATGCATAAGGAGTGTGTGACAACAAATTTTATGAGACCACCTATGAAACGCAGCAGGCAAAAAGCAGCAGCCTAGCATATAAGAATCAAGTAAGTCAATAACGATCCAGGTAGCAGGAAAGAAGTGCGCAACTCAATTATTTTATTATAGTACGGAGAAAACCGTATACGATCATAACAATTTTACGGCAGAGTGCAACTGAAATACAAAGATCATTTATAAATAAACTAATTTAGTACTAGAAATATCTATTTCAGGTCCTCGAGATACAACGCTTTTTTTTTAGAAAACCAATTTTACGACACATGGAACAGAAGATAGTTAACAGACACAGTTCACTGCTAATGCATGGTTTAAGTAATTTTAGATATGCATAAAAAATTGTTTAGAGAGCTGGATCAGACGACACTGAAACTACTGTATCGATTTAATTATACTATTTGTCATGAAAAATTAAGGTGATAATAATTTATGTTAAGCTCATCATATCATACGTCATTAACACTGCGTCTTCAAATCTCTTCACCCTATAAAAGTCTTTTGTGTTTTTCCGGCCGAAGTGGCCGTGCGGTTAAAGGCGCTGCAGTCTGGAACCGCAAGACCGCTACGGTCGCAGGTTCGAATCCTGCCTCGGGCATGGATGTGTGTGATGTCCTTAGGTTAGTTAGGTTTACCTAGTTCTAAGTTCTAGGGGACTAATGACCTCAGCAGTTGAGTCCCATAGTGCTCAGAGCCATTTGAACCATTTGAACCATCTTTTGTGTTTTCCTCTAACCAGTATCCTTACCATCCTACCTTACCCAGTAGAGAAGTGAATTCTACAAGCTGGTTGCATGATTGATACATACAGGCTATACGAATGGATAGTCGTGACACATTGGTTGTCGACGGGCTATGCTTATTCTCCGCTAATTGTGAGTTCAATTAAGATTTGTTATGTGCAATAGCACGACAGGGAACACCAAGCTTCCCAATTTCCCTAATGGTAGTTTGAACACGAACGGTTCATCACGTAAACGAAGTCACATTGACTATGTCTTCAAACTAACGACGTAATAGAGAGAAAATAAAAGAGCTGAACTTGAGAAAAGAGTAACTATTGTAAAAAGAAAAGAATAACAAGATTTAGAACAAAGTGTAAACCTAAAGTGCCTTGGAAGCACAAACTACGAACAAGAGACACGCTTTTCGTCAGGCCTTGTAGTCACAGAGACTAAATATTTCTTTGTAAATAATTTTAGACATGATATGTATACTAAATGTCAACTGTACTTTGTAGTAATAATGCAGTCAGTTCTATATGGACACGTATATGCTGCTGCGTGTGAACCGACTATAGACAAGTAATTAATGGACACGTATAAAAGTGGTGCGTGTGAACTTTAACATGACGACCAAATAAATGTGAATACGAATTAATAATAACGTGTGTACTGATAAGGTGATAACTCCAAGGACACGTGTGAAATACCGCGTGTGAAGTAATGTAATAAGTACTTGTACCACGAAACCACGATGTAGAAAGCCGAAGAGTGAAAGTGAATAAGTGTTGTACTTACCACAAACGGTAGTGTACGCCTTTCCACGCACATATTCTTCGAAACAGTTGCGGGAGTCGCCGCATCTGGCTGCTTCCGTAATCCAGAGTCGATGAAAAACTTTGCATAAACTCACACCACGGCTAGTAGACACCAAACGCTCTGCTTCTCGCAGAATACTGCTGCTAGCGTTGTGGAACTGTCAAGTTCTTATCACACGATTGTGACCAACGGACGTAGCACTGTGTACGCTGAGCGATCAACAATCAATTTTTCTTTGCACAACGAGCGCGGATGCCATATGTGTTTGAAATGCATTCAAAATGAAATATGATAAAGCAATGAACCAAGCGCTCATGTACCTAGTGAAACTATGAAGACACTAATCGGAAGAGTGTTAAGCTCGATTTTGACAATTGCTACCGAATTTACTGACCAGGCCGAGTAATGACGAAAACGTGTCGAACCAAATAAAACCAGAAAAATAGATAAATATGAGAACTAAGCATTCCTTAGAGAATGAGACCTTACGTACATAAACAATTGTTATCCTTAACTAATCCAATTATCTTTTAGACTAAATTATTAGTAAGTAAGCACGTTCTAATACAGATTTTTTCTGTATTTTTCATGTACGAAAACATAAATGGAAGCACGGACATGTGTCAAGTGAAATAGAGACCACCACCATACGGCTCAACATGTTGCAGAACCAATCTTCCAGTTCCTGACCCACGACGTATTTCCAACGCAACATCACACCCCGACAACTACTCCAACTTCCACAGTGAAAGTGATGCCCTACTTTTCCTCCACTGTGAAAGTGTAATCAATTTCCCCTCTCAAGTGCAGTGCTATCATTTATACCCGAAGTTCTACCACTCCCAGTGCAACTCATACCAACCCAAGTGTAGTGAAACATTTTTTTTTTTGCGGGTCATGAAAGCCACAAATAAGTAAAGTGCTACGTATTTACTGCAAGAAATCTTCGATGAAACAACGACAAAAATATTCCTGTAGTATGTCATTGTAAAATAAGAATGTCAATTTTTTTGTAACATACTTTTTCCACGAGTGCAAACAGCACCCAGACTTCCTGCGAAGCCAAGTATTTCTTTGTTATTTTTTAATATTTATTTTGCCATGTATAATGTATCTATGTATGTGTATCTTTATCTTAATTTCATTATCTTTTACCGAGAAATGAACATTTGTTATCCTTGTACAATACATTAGAAAGAGCAGAGTTCAATTGTCATGTAGTTACCCTATCGACAAATTACTATCAATTTCAGTCGTACGAATATACTTACCTGATACTCTGTATGTTAACCACTTTCCTTGATGTAGTGTGTAATATCTATTGTAAAGAATTTTTGCAAGTAATACTAACTTGTTTCGCGAAAGCAATAATATCACGACTACGCGTGAGTCGCGATGATCCTGGCGGAGTCATCGCTCCTCACGCGGGAAGCAATGTGATATTATTGGATTTCAGACATTTTGCATATGAGAAAAGGACAGCCATCGAGAAGTAGTTTGTAATGATACTAAGCATAACAACGCGAGAGTAAAGAAACGAAATCTCTTTATAACGTGCGCCTATACCAGGACACGCGGCCAGCGTTTAAAAGGTACTTTTAAACACTATGACTCGCTGGGCGCAGATATTTAAAATCATTGCCGCAGCGCTTGATAGCAAGAAGCTGCGAAACAGAAGAAAGAACAATTTATCATTTGTTAGGAATATTCTACAGTCTTTATAGTTAGTTGTACTTCTGGTCGCCGATATGTTAACATGTACTTCATTACCTTTGATGTTTGGTCGCCGACTTGTTAAGGCGTGTTGTGTAGCACCGCTACAAGTTATATTTCATTTAGTGTGATAAACCACGTTATCACCAAGAAAAAAAAACTCTTTTGTAAACCTTGTGACGATAAAAAATACTTACGCCCACGCCAGGACATTTAATTTTTACAAAATATCACACATACAAAAGCAGCAATTGTTGGACTGCTCCATGTATGAGAAAAACATAAAAATGTAAGTTTTGTATTCATTGTAAATCTGTTAATGTTTATAGTTTAACTCCTTTGTTCTTTGAGAACATATTGATGCTTCACTGTACAGAAAATCTATTCTTATTCTTTTCTTTAAATTAAGCACAAATAATGTTTATGTTTAAATGAACTTTGTTACAGGTTCGCGCTTTATCGCGGTGTCTCGATTGTATTTGGGAGACCATTAATGTGTTCAGTTTCCGATCTGACAACTTTTTTTACAAAATTTCACTGTTTTGCATTCATTTCCAAATTTTTTATTATTCAAATAGGTCCCTCAGGTAATTTCATTGAAGAGTCTGATTGCGTGAAAGCAATCCGGGTTAAGAGGTCATTTGAGAAACTATTTTCGCGCAATCAATCCGTACGTCTCCTGAACACAATCGACGCATCGGCGATCATTCATTAATTTTTCTCTCTTTCCAAGTCGTACCAAAAAACGGCCAAGGAGAACTGCTGTGAGTAAGCAATCTAGAGTTAAAGGTTGCATTCTTTATCTTGTCGGCAAACATTGCCCTAAATTATCATCATAAATGTTATATTTGGTTAAGTGTGAAAAGCAAAACCTTTTAACGCTAGAATCCGTATATCGGAAGATATTTTGTAATGATGATTTCGGTAGGTTAGCTGTTGGCTATTGAATGCGGCGATGAAGTATGTAAATTACGTTTCATGTAGTGATGTATTTAGCATGAGTGAATGGAAGTGCATTATTATCGTGTGCTGTCTGTTCAGGACTGTATGAAATATTCAGATCGGAAATTATGTCCGACTGCTGAGTATTGAAATGTCGGTTCCCTGTTGAAAGTGCGAAGCTCAGAAAATATTCATCTTTCGTTTTCTTTCAATTAAATTTCCTGCCGGTACGTCTGTAGGTTGTCGAGCATCTTTACTTCAAATTATATAGCAGCGCACATGAGGGGAGTCCACACACTTTAAAAAAGTTACATCACTAAACATAACTCACAACTTCTTCTTCTTTCTTCTGTAGTGGTCAATCCAAGGATTGGTTTGCAACAGCTACAATGGCAGCTTGTCTCCATTCTGTGCGTCTTTCAGCTTTTCTCTTCATTTCTTTATAGGTGTTACATCCCACATCTTTCACGATTTGATCCATGTACCTCAATCGTGGTCTTCCTCTTGGTCTTTTTCCCTCGACATATCCCTCTATGATTGTGTTCAGGAGTCCTTCATGTCTTAATAGATGGCCTGTAAATTGCACTCTTCTTTTAACAATGAGACTCCAGAAGCTTCTCTTCTCACCTGCTCTTTCCAGAACCACTTCGTTTGTGACCTTGTCGATCCATTTTATTTTGAGCATGCGTCTATAGCACCACATGTCAAAAGAATTTAGCTTCTGCTGTTCCTCTGCCCCGAGAGTCCATGTTTCACACCCATAGCATGCCATACTCCACACATATGATTTCAAAAATCTTTTCCTGGTTTCAAGGCAATTGCTCTTAGATGTTAGTATGTTTTTCTTCTTGTTAAAAGCAGCCTTTGCTTGAGCTATTCTACTTCTCACTTCTGCCTTGCTCCTTCCATCCCTGGTAATATTACTGCCCAGATAAGTAAATTTATCAACTTGTTCAAGCAGTTCATTGCCTACATGAACTTGGACTTTCACTTGATCATCTTTGTAGCATGCCATTACTTTTGTTTTTGCTTTATTAATTCTCATATTATATTCTTCACCCATAACTTTATCCATTCTATTCAGTAGGACTACAAGACCTTCTTCACTTTCAGCCAGGACAGCTATATCATCGGCATATCTATCTTATCATATCTATTCGTTGGCCATGAATTACTACACCTGTCTGTGAATTTTCCCTTACTTTTTTCAGCGCCTCTTCAATGTATACATTAAAGATAACAGGGGATAGTGCGCTACCTCGCCGGACACCTTTCCATATCTGCACCTCTTCTTGTTTTGTCCATCCACGGATAACTGCAGTCTCGTTTTTGTACAGGTTCCATATAATTTTTCTATCTTTATGGTCTATTCCTACTTTTTTGAGTACCTCAAACATCTTACCCCATTTTACATTATCAAAGGCTTTCTCTACATCTACGAAAGCTATGTATGTTTTCAGGGTCTTATCTAGTCGTTTCTCTATTATTAGTTTTAGAGCAAATATTGCTTCTCTGGTTCCTCTATCTTTCCGGAATCCAAACTGGTCTTCGGAGAGTGTAGCTTCGACTTTTTGTTCTATGCGTTTTAGGATAATTGAGGTTAATATTTTAGAGGCGTGAGTAACTAGGCTGAGTGTCCTATAATTTTCACATCTTGTAGCATTTGCCTTCTTTGGATTGGGGACCATAATGTTTTTCTCAAAGTCTGTAGGAGTTTTACCCTCCTCGTACATGTTGAAAACAAGATTATACAACTCCTGATTCAGTTTTGCTCCTCCAGATTTCAGAAGTTCGGCTGGGATATTGTCTATACTAGGCGATTTGTTGTTTTTCAATTTTTTCAGAGCTAGTTCAAACTCTACCTTTAATATAGGTTCACCTATGTTGTGTGCATCTACTTCTGTTTCTTCTTCCATGATGTTTTCAGACAGGTCTGGTCCGCTGTACAGTTTTCCTATATATTGTTTCCATCTTCTTGCAACTTCATCATCGTCATCCAACATATTGCCATTTTCATCCATCACAGCCGTACATTTGTTTCTTCTGTCTCCAAAGCAATGTCTCACACATTTATAGGCCTTGCCGATATTTCCCTTGCTCATGTTGTCCTCAACTGAAATACAGAGATCATCAAGGTATTTTTCTCTTGCTTGTTTTGCCTCTCTGTTGATTCTGTTTTTCAGACTCTTGTATTTCTCTTGGTCTTCCTTCTTCACAGAATTTTTTAATTTCCTTCTTTCTTCCATCATATTTAGTAGGTCATTAGTGATCCATTCCTTCCTTTTCTCTGTCGTTTCTTTTCCTATTACTTCTTCTGCTGCTTCTAAAATACCAGTTTTTATTTTTTCCCAGCTGCTTTGGATGTCATTGCAGCCCTGTGTATTTGTTTTCTTGTCTGTTCCTAGTTGATAGTGCTTCAGTGTATTTTCGTTTTTCAGGTTTGTCAAATCCCATTTGCATGTACTTCTTCTTTTAACGTTCTTGAATTTTAGTTCAGTCGTCATCATTACGAGTATGTGATCACTTTCCACATCACAGCCTGGATATGATCTGCTGTCCTTAACTTGGTTTTTAAATCTTTGATTCACTAATATGAAGTCAATTTGGTATCTGTTAATGTCACCAGGCATTTTCCAAGTATATCTTCTTCTTGGATGATGATTAAAGAAGGTATTTGTAATGCAAAGTTTATTTCTTTGGCAGAATTCTACAAGTTTATCCCCTCTTTCATTTCTTAATCCTAATCCAAAATTCCCTGCCACATCCTCTTCTTTACCTTCCCCAACAATGGCATTCATATCTCCCATGATGACAAGGTTTTCAGCTCCTTTAATTCTGCCAATTACTTCTTCAAGGTGGTCATACATCATGTCGATTTCATCATCCTCGTGCCTCGTAGTTGGCATGTATACTTGGATTAAGATTGTGTCTCTTGGTTTAGTTTCCAATCGGACATAAATTTGTTGAACAAATCCTTTTACTCTTAACCCCATCTCTTTATTGAGGATAATTCCCACTCCTGCAATCCCGGGGCTGTCTTGTGCTGCTCCAGTGTGTATGATTCTGTAATCCCCTGATCAAAAGTCGCCAGCGTTTGGCCATCTCATTTCTGAGACTCCCAGTACATCAATATCCATTCGTTTCATTTCCATTTTCCAGTTTACCACATTTAAGAAGTGAGTTGGCGTTCCATGTTGCTATCCTTCTTACACTAATGCTTTTGGATTTTGGTATCTTCTTCCTTCTAGCCGCTCATCCGCCCTCCTACAAGGCCGTTGGCACTTGATAGAAGGTAAGCTCCTTATCCCGGGAGATATTCGGCTCAATAGAAGTATAGGTTGGAAATGGAAGACCCCTAGCCCTCGAAACCTAATAGTGTCCGGGTCGGAAAAGAACAAGAGTTGGCCGAGGGTGGCCAAATAGGAAAGATAAAAGTGAGGAGCCTGGCATAAGTAAGTGGAGCCAATGCCAGTACTCAGCTCGTGAGGAGCCTGGCATAAGTAAGTGGAGCCAATGCCAGTACTCAGCTCGGGGCCCCATGGTCGCCTGCCACGTACGCACTAGGTGTGAGTCCCTGAAGGAATGGTATTCTCAAGAACTGGAAAATGTGATGAACTGTGATCATTCCACTGTCGTGTGACTTTTGCTTGCAATGAGGAAGATTCAAAAATCAAGTTTTCCAGGTACTGTGTGCTGTAAGCCAAAATCACAACAACAACAAAAATTCAGCAGGTCGCCATATGTGTATCTCTGCATGCCTGTCATTGGTTGGCTTATCGCAGCTAGCGCCTGTGAAAGCACATTAGTTAAACAATTGTTACCATACACGTGCGACAGCTAAATTTGACACGGTTTGACTTATATTGCATGATTCCAGATTACAACAGCGAGAAAAAGTTCCACGCCGCCAATGAACTTGATATGCTAGGAAATTCTGTCAATAATTTTTCTTAAAGCATGCTAACACTGTTCGTCTGACACATTTTACGTTTATGTAATAGCTAAAGATCTGCCTTTTGTACGATGTAAAATAAAGATTATGGCTGGATGATAATCTCTGTTGCGCGGATTTGGCTAACCTTGATTTATACGGATGGTAAAAATTTGGCTGTCAGATGCGGCTTCTGTAAGCTCTCGGCGAAACACAGGCAGTTCGAACGTTCATTTTCAGAATCAAGCACTGTAAACATAACCCTTATTGCATGGATGTGGAGTGCTATGTTACACAAATTTTAATTGAATGTCGCTACCTGGTGTTGGCAGATAAGATACGACATTATAGTGCACCCTTATGGTTAAAAAGAACGATGTAATGTTCCCTCTAATATGCATGTATGTCCGAAGGAACGGACACTGTGGCGACAACAGACATAATGAAATACGTGAAATATATACATTCAAACTGCCAATACGGGTAACAATCTGCTGTACGAGCGAATAACGGTAGTGAAATTTGTTCCCTACAGCGATTTCAGCCCGGATTTCCTGCTTTACACCAGTCATCGCCTTAACCGATTTATCAATCCACGCACGACTCACGACCAGGCCCGAAAATAACGGTAGTTAAATTTGTTCCCTACAGCGATTTGAGCCCGGATTTCCTGCTTTACACCAGTCATCGCCTTAACCGATTTTTCAATCCACGCACGACTCACGACCAGGCCCGAAAATAACGGTAGTTAAATTTGTTCCCTACAGCGATTTGAGCCCGGATTTCCTGCTTTACACCAGTCATCGCCTTAACCGATTTATCAATCCACGCACGACTCACGACCAGGCCCGAAAATAACGGTAGTTAAATTTGTTCCCTACAGCGATTTGAGCCCGGATTTCCTGCTTTACACCAGTCATCGCCTTAACCGATTTATCAATCCACGCACGACTCACGACCAGGCCCGAAAATAACGGTAGTTAAATTTGTTCCCTACAGCGATTTGAGCCCGGATTTCCTGCTTTACACCAGTCATCGCCTTAACCGATTTATCAATCCACGCACGACTCACGACCAGGCCCGAAAATAACGGTAGTTAAATTTGTTCCCTACAGCGATTTGAGCCCGGATTTCCTGCTTTACACCAGTCATCGCCTTAACCGATTTATCAATCCACGCACGACTCACGACCAGGCCCGAACATAACGGTAGTTAAATTTGTTCCCTACAGCGATTTGAGCCCGGATTTCCTGCTTTACACCAGTCATCGCCTTAACCGATTTATCAATCCACGCACGACTCACGACCAGGCCCGAAAATAACGGTAGTTAAATTTGTTCCCTACAGCGATTTGAGCCCGGATTTCCTGCTTTACACCAGTCATCGCCTTAACCGATTTATCAATCCACGCACGACTCACGACCAGGCCCGAAAATAACGGTAGTTAAATTTGTTCCCTACAGCGATTTGAGCCCGGATTTCCTGCTTTACACCAGTCATCGCCTTAACCGATTTATCAATCCACGCACGACTCACGACCAGGCCCGAAAATAACGGTAGTTAAATTTGTTCCCTACAGCGATTTGAGCCCGGATTTCCTGCTTTACACCAGTCATCGCCTTAACCGATTTATCAATCCACGCACGACTCACGACCAGGCCAGAAAATAACGGTAGTGAACTTTGTTCCCTACAGCGATTTGAGCCCGGATTTCCTGCTTTACACCAGTCATCGCCTTAACCGATTTATCAATCCACGCACGACTCACGACCAGGCCAGAAAATAACGGTAGTGAACTTTGTTCCCTACAGCGATTTGGGCCCGGATTTCCTGCTTTACACCGGTCATCGCCTTAACCGATTTATCAATCCACGCACGACTCACGACCAGGCCAGAAAATAACGGTAGTTAAATTTGTTCCCTACAGCGATTTGAGCCCGGATTTCCTGCTTTACACCAGTCATCGCCTTAACCGATTTATCAATCCACGCACGACTCACGACCAGGCCCGAAAATAACGGTAGTTAAATTTGTTCCCTACAGCGATTTGAGCCCGGATTTCCTGCTTTACACCAGTCATCGCCTTAACCGATTTATCAATCCACGCACGACTCACGACCAGGCCCGAAAATAACGGTAGTTAAATTTGTTCCCTACAGCGATTTGAGCCCGGATTTCCTGCTTTACACCAGTCATCGCCTTAACCGATTTATCAATCCACGCACGACTCACGACCAGGCCCGAAAATAACGGTAGTGAACTTTGTTCCCTACAGCGATTTGAGCCCGGATTTCCTGCTTTACACCAGTCATCGCCTTAACCGATTTATCAATCCACGCACGACTCACGACCAGGCCCGAAAATAACGGTAGTTAAATTTGTTCCCTACAGCGATTTGAGCCCGGATTTCCTGCTTTACACCAGTCATCGCCTTAACCGATTTATCAATCCACGCACGACTCACGACCAGGCCCGAAAATAACGGTAGTTAAATTTGTTCCCTACAGCGATTTGAGCCCGGATTTCCTGCTTTACACCAGTCATCGCCTTAACCGATTTATCAATCCACGCACGACTCACGACCAGGCCAGAAAATAACGGTAGTGAACTTTGTTCCCTACAGCGATTTGAGCCCGGATTTCCTGCTTTACACCAGTCATCGCCTTAACCGATTTATCAATCCACGCACGACTCACGACCAGGCCCGAAAATAACGGTAGTTAAATTTGTTCCCTACAGCGATTTGAGCCCGGATTTCCTGCTTTACACCAGTCATCGCCTTAACCGATTTATCAATCCACGCACGACTCACGACCAGGCCCGAAAATAACGGTAGTTAAATTTGTTCCCTACAGCGATTTGAGCCCGGATTTCCTGCTTTACACCAGTCATCGCCTTAACCGATTTATCAATCCACGCACGACTCACGACCAGGCCAGAAAATAACGGTAGTGAACTTTGTTCCCTACAGCGATTTGAGCCCGGATTTCCTGCTTTACACCGGTCATCGCCTTAACCGATTTATCAATCCACGCACGACTCACGACCAGGCCAGAAAATAACGGTAGTGAACTTTGTTCCCTACAGCGATTTGAGCCCGGATTTCCTGCTTTACACCGGTCATCGCCTTAACCGATTTATCAATCCACGCACGACTCACGACCAGGCCAGAAAATAACGGTAGTTAAATTTGTTCCCTACAGCGATTTGAGCCCGGATTTCCTGCTTTACACCAGTCATCGCCTTAACCGATTTATCAATCCACGCACGACTCACGACCAGGCCAGAAAATAACGGTAGTGAACTTTGTTCCCTACAGCGATTTGAGCCCGGATTTCCTGCTTTACACCGGTCATCGCCTTAACCGATTTATCAATCCACGCACGACTCACGACCAGGCCAGAAAATAACGGTAGTTAAATTTGTTCCCTACAGCGATTTGAGCCCGGATTTCCTGCTTTACACCAGTCATCGCCTTAACCGATTTATCAATCCACGCACGACTCACGACCAGGCCCGAAAATAACGGTAGTTAAATTTGTTCCCTACAGCGATTTGAGCCCGGATTTCCTGCTTTACACCAGTCATCGCCTTAACCGATTTATCAATCCACGCACGACTCACGACCAGGCCCGAAAATAACGGTAGTTAAATTTGTTCCCTACAGCGATTTGAGCCCGGATTTCCTGCTTTACACCAGTCATCGCCTTAACCGATTTATCAATCCACGCACGACTCACGACCAGGCCAGAAAATAACGGTAGTGAACTTTGTTCCCTACAGCGATTTGAGCCCGGATTTCCTGCTTTACACCGGTCATCGCCTTAACCGATTTATCAATCCGCGCACGACTCACGACCAGGCCCGAAAATTCCGTATGTCCTCGTTCTTGAGTTACAGCCTGTACCCGTACACACGTTATGTAATACCCGCAAAGGGAAGGCTGTAGTCGTCGCAGTGTCTTTTCCTTCGCACATGCATGCATCGAAGAAGAACGTTACATCGGGCTTTTATTTTATTTTACACGTCTAGCTACGTAGGACCAAACTGATGAGCAATTCTCCTTGGCCATGGAAAGTGTAAATACATGAAATTACGACAGAAAAGTAATAACAGACAAAATAAAATGTTTAAAAATCCTAAAAGACAACAAATTTTAAGTTTACATAAACGTAATCAACAATGCAACGGACGTATTATGTTAATTTTTCAAGAAACTTCTCGACGGAGTAGAAGGAGAGACCTACGAGGAAACTCTGTAGTTTAGATTTGAAACCGAACGCATTACTGCTAAGATTTCTTGAATTCTTCTGTTGGCTTATTGAAAATGGATGCTGCAGAACACTGCACGCCTTTCTGCACAATAGCCAAGGAGATGCGATGCAAACGCAGAGTGGATTTCTGCATAGTATTAACTGAATGAGAGCTGCCAATTTTTGGGAATAGGCTGATATTATCAAGAAACGACATTAAAGAATATAAAGGGTGTGCACAAAGTGTTGCCCAGATTATAACAATTTATTACAGAATAACCGTTTGACATAATAATTTACATTTGATGCCGTTATATAGGTTACTGTTTCTAGTTTTTCTTAAGACCACTTACGTTAGTAAACCTCAACGTGTGCTCTCTTGGTAGCTCGGAGAAAGTGGAGGCTGTATTCCAGTTCCCGCCAGTTGTTTCGTAACATGTGTTCTGTCACAGTACCCACAGCAGCTTGTATCCTCGCCTTCAGTTCGTCGACGTCAGCAACTGGTGTGACGAAGACTCTATCCTCGAAATAGCCTCAGAAAAAAGTCAAGGGGTGTATGTCTGGGCTGAGGGGTGGCCAGGGTGTTGGACCGTTCCTTCCAGTCCCCCGATCCGGTAAAGTTTTACCCAGGAAATCACGCACTATCAAAGCCCAGTGGGGATGGGGGGTGCTCCATCTTGCTGGCAAAGTATCCATGGTTGATATTCTTCTAACTGTGGGGCAATGAACTGTTGCAAAACGTCTAAGTAAATGTTAGCGGTAATGGATTTTTCCCGCGAGGAAAAACGATCCAAAAAACTTGTTATGCATGAGGCCGCTCCAAACATTCACTTTTTCGCTGTCTCGCTGTAATTGTACAGTGGAGACTCTGAACCCCATATACGGACATTATGCCTGTTTACCATTCCACTGACATGAAAGGGGGATTCATCGGTATAGCATATGCGATTTAACTAATCGTTAGCGCCGTCAATCCTGTTGTGAATCTCAGTTGCAAATTCAGCATGTGTCAGCAAATCATTCTGTTGCAAGGCCTGCATGATTTGCGCTTTGAAAGCATGCAACCTGAGCCTTTCATGAAGAATCTTCACCACACTTGCTTGCGGTATTTGAAGTTCACGTGATGCTTGACGAGTTGATTTAGACGGACTCCGCTGAAACGATTGCCGAACACGATCAACAGTTGCATGACTCACACGAGGCCTGCCACTTCGAGGACGAACTTCAACGCTGCCTGTTTCCTCAAACTTTGCATACCATCGCTTTATTGATTTAACGTCAGGAGAGCTGCGTCCATAAGAAGCCCGAAATTTACGCTGAAGACTGATGGGCGATTCCGTTTCGTGAAACTAAAGCACATATTGCGTTTTCTCCCGCTTCGACGGCATTTCGCCAACAACTAACGTGACCTAACAGACCGCGTCGGTGTTGTGGAGCACTAATGCCATCTATTGGTCACATCAACTAGTAACACTAACCTATGTAACGGCATCAAATGTAACGTATTATGTCAAACGGTTACTCTGTTATAATTTTTAATAATCAGGGCAGCACTTTGTGCTCACCCTATATACACTGCTGGAAATGGAAAGAAGAACACATTGACACCGGTGTGTCAGACCCACCATACTTGCTCCGGACACTGCGAGAGGGCTTTACAAGCAACGATCACACGCACGGCACAGCGGACACACCAGGAACCGCGGTGTTGGCCGTCGAATGGCGCTAGCTACGCAGCATTTGTGCACCGCCGCCGTCAGTGTCAGCCAGTTTGCCGTGGCATACGGAGCTCCATCGCAGTCTCTAACACTGGTAGCATGCCGCGACAGCGTGGACGTGAACCGTATGTGCAGCTGACGGACTTTGAGCGAGGGCGTATAATGGGCATGCGGGAGGCCGGGTGGACGTACCGCCGAATTGCTCAACACGTGGGGCGTGAGGTCTCCACAGTACATCGATGTTGTCGCCAGTGGTCGGCGGAAGGTGCACGTGCCCGTCGACCTGGGACCGGACCGCAGCGACGCACGGATGCACGCCAAGACCGTAGGATCCTACGCAGTGCCGTAGGGGACCGCACCGCCACTTCCCAGCAAATTAGGGACACTGTTGCTCCTGGTGTATCGGCGAGGACCATTCGCAACCGTCTCCATGAAGCTGGGCTACGGTCCCGCACACCGTTAGGCCGTCTTCCGCTTACGCCCCAACATCGTGCAGCCCGCCTCCAGTGGTGTCGCGACAGGCGTGAATGGAGGGACGAATGGAGACGTGTCGTCTTCAGCGATGAGAGTCGCTTCTGCCTTGGTGCCAATGATGGTCGTATGCGTGTTTGGCGCCGTGCCGGTGAGCGCCACAATCAGGACTGCATACGACCGAGGCACACAGGGCCAACACCCGGCATCATGGTGTGGGGAGCGATCTCCTACACTGGCCGTACACCACTGGTGATCGTCGAGGGGACACTGAATAGTGCACGGTACATCCAAACCGTCATCGAACCCATCGTTCTACCATTCCTAGACCGGAAAGGGAACTTGCTGTTCCAACAGGACAATGCACGTCCGCATGTATCCCGTGCCACCCAACGTGCTCTAGAAGGTGTAAGTCAACTACCCTGGCCAGCAAGATCTCCGGATCTGTCCCCCATTGAGCATGTTTGGGACTGGATGAAGCGTCGTCTCACGCGGTCTGCACGTCCAGCACGAACGCTGGTCCAACTGAGGCGCCAGGTGGAAATGGCTTGGCAAGCCGTTCCACAGGACTACATCCAGCATCTCTACGATCGTCTCCATGGGAGAATAGCAGCCTGCATTGCTGCGAAAGGTGGATATACACTGTACTAGTGCCGACATTGTGCATGCTCTGTTGCCTGTGTCTATGTGCCTGTGGTTCTGTCAGTGTGATCATGTGATGTATCTGACCCCAGGAATGTGTCAATAAAGTTTCCACTTCCTGGGACAATGAATTCACGGTGTTCTTATTTCAATTTCCAGGAGTGTATATACGGTTCATGATGTGGGTTCCTGTTGTCATGTCCTAGTTCATGAATCACGGGCAACGTATGAGTGGCCAAGTAAGTGGTCCTGACAGTCGGGATACCAGTTACTTTGGAATAAGGCTGGGCATCTCGGACATATTCTGAGTCGTGGTCACCCTTGTGCTCAGACGGCAAAGACTACCAAATCCACTGGTTAGTCCCCCAACCGTTAGGGGTAAAACTCAATGGGACCCGGGGCAGTAAGGCTAGCAATCTGCTTCCCTGGTACTCTAAATATGATGCTGGCAACAATCAGAGCAAAATGCCTCGGACCTTTGGAGGTGACAGAGTCCCACCTCTAATTGACAAACCAGGGACTCCCAAGATACGACTCGGCAAACGAATGGTGACGAGATGGGGAGCTATTAATATCAATGGGGGCTACCCTGGGAAGAAGGTAGAGCTGGCAGAGGCTCCAAGTAAGATGGGGTTGGACGTTTTAGCTGTTAGTGACATTCGGGTGAGGGGTGAGAAAGAAGAGGAAGTGGAGAATACAAAGAAAGGTCTACCTGTCAGGAGTCAAAGCAGGAATAGCACAATGGGGTGTAGGGCTTTACATCAGGAAAGAAATGGAACCCAGCGTAGTTGCAATAAGGTATGTAAACGAACGACTGATGTGGATACATTTGACAGTGTCTAGCAACAAAATTAGGATTGTGTCAGTATATTCGCATTCTGAAGGGACAGATCAAGATAAGATGGATAGTTTTTATGACGCACCCACTGATGTAGTTGTTAGAGTAAGGCTGCGTTCACACTGCCTGCCGGGCCGAGCCGAGCCTGGCCGGGTCGCCGCCCGCTTTGATATCAAACACGTGGTTTTGAATTCCGGTGTTCACACTGGCGGCCGGGTCGCGCCGACACGGCGTGAGCCTCCCGGAGCCGAGCTGGCGACATCCCGAGTGTTTAATATTGCCGGCGCGAGCTGACCGCAGGCGCGAGCCTGTGGAGCAGCACTACAGCTTCTGCATCACACGTCTCCCTTCTGCTTTCATCACAAGTGTGACTGCACACGTCTTTTATTTTAAGATGTTACCTCACATTTCACAATCAGTAAGGAAAAATTACGTTTATTATAATGATACATGCGAAATTACTTTTATTTAATTTATTTAATCTTCCGTATTTACATGCATTTACAACAATAGCTTGCCAGCAATCGCGGCATTGCCGCCACTGAATATTTCGCATTCACTTGTAAACGGAGACAGATATGAGTGTCACTGAGGGACGGAAATGTGTCCCTACCAGATGATAATGCATTGTAAAGTCATGCTGTGGCAGTTCCTTATCAGTGGAAATAGAACCACTGAGTCAAAGGGCATTATCTCAAAACTCTTCGCCTATCAATCTGTCTATCTTACAAGGTAATGAAAAGAATTCTGTGAGGTCATCAGTGGCTCCACACGATGAACCATCACCACTGCCAAGCGCTGCATCATGAAGAAAAAAGTTGGAAAATTCTGAAGGAGTATTTCTGCGATTCTTCATTGAAGGCACAGGAAGACATTACCAAAAATGACGAAGCTAATTACTTCCTAATGATTCTCAGGAGTCCTATACACTCTCTTCCCCTCAGAGGTAAGCGTTTGTGAAATTTAAAATACAAAAGCATGACTACAATTAATTGGAGGTAGTGAATGCTGTACAAAGTTCTACTGCAAACCAAAAAGTGTGTACTAACGAATCTTACCTTACCGTTATACACAATTTTTCTTCTGCTGTTATACTTCTGCGAAAATTTGTGTTCTGTTTAGAAATTTTGGCTTGAATGTTCTGCAGCACATACTGAAATGTATTATGATTCATTCTGTAATTTGAATAAAATTTTTCAGGATGGTTTTTAAGTTCTTCATATAAAGAAAAAAACTCTCCTAAATGTCTGTCGCTATTTATGGGATGAATCCATAACCTCCTAGTTCTTCTGTACTTCAAAACTCGACGAGTTACTGCGGAGTCAAAACAATCCCAATAAAAGAGTGAAGACATTGTTTTACACGACAGCACAGACTAGCTAAAGGCGAGCAACTGTTGACTGCAGCTGCGTTTTCTACTGACTTGCTTGTCAGCTGTCGAAGGGTGGGGATCTTTTTAAATGTATTTATATGGCCTCCGGCAGCTAACAGCCATTTAGCCAAAGAGTGGGGATTAACTTGACAGTGCAGCGCAGCCCGCCAAGGAAGAAAAAAAACAATGAAGAACAATGAAGCGCACATCTGTGCCGATCTACAGTAGTTTCATTAACACTCCATTAGTTTTTCTGTCAAAGTAGACAACGAGACTACAGAATTGCGCTTCAGTTATCTTTTAGTTCGAAATACGATTTGTACATCATACTAATTGCAGGATGTTGATGACAAATAATTGTTTGTCTTTTGTGATGCAGCGCGTGGCCAATTATAAAAGCATAGCAGATGATTGTCCAGTAGCCGAGGCAAAAATTCTTATGCATTTGGATTTATCTAGAGAATGAGACCATTAAAATAATAAGAGGGACCGGCACTAGGTCTGCGCTGATCACTAGTAATTAGGTTTCCTGTCCTGCATTATATGACTACACTAAACCAAGCTGTAACCGCGCGAACTCCGTGGCTTGCGGACGCGGCACTGACGCCACTGAATAGCTCGCATTACTTGAGACCAGAGACAGATATCAGTATCATTATCATTTCAAAAACTTTTTGGTACTTTTAGCTACATTTCATTCCCAACAATGTATGGTCTAAAACGGATTTAACAGTAAGCTACCCGCTACATAACTTTTTCACTACAAGATTTGTAAATCAAGTGCACAACGTTGACAAATAGCATCATTTCCCAATGACTGTTCAAGAAATATGGAAAGATAAATGATTCAATACGAAGCTAAGATGTTGCACTACCACGTGTACAAAAATCAGATTTTTTAGCCGCATACTTTCTTCAAAATCGGTTGGGAAGCGTTACGAAACTAAGAAATCACGCGAAACGAAAAGTAAACTTTTTCTTTTTTCACGACGTAAGTAACGCTTTTAAGGAAAAAATAAGTTCATAAAACGATGTGGCGAAGAATTTTTAAAACATGAAAATCGGAGAAGTGGATTTTCCCCCATTTCGCCGTACAAGCTCGGCGCGGCGCGCAGTGTGAATGCACTACTCGTCGGCCTGAGCTGGATAGGCACGAGCCGAGTCGGTACGCGTCAGCCCGGCCCGGCCCGGCCGGCAGTGTGAACGCAGCCTAAAGGACAAGCACAGTGTTCTGCTCATGGGTGATTTTAATGCCAGGATTGGAAATCGAACAGAAGTGTATGAAAAGGTTATGTGTAAATTTGGAGAGGATATGGAGGCCAACAGGAACGGGAAACAACTCTTGGTTTACTGTGCCAGTATGGGATTAGTAATCACAAACTCCTTTTTTAAACATAAGAACATTCACCGGTATACTTGGGAAGGCAGGGGAAGCAGATCTGTCATTGACTATATAATAACAGATCAGGAATTCAGGAAGGCTGTGAGGGTTAGGTTAGGTTAGTGTTGTTTAACGTCCCGTCGACAACGAGGTCATTAGAGACGGAGCGCTAGCTCGGGTTAGGGAAGGATGGGGAAGGAAATCAGCCGTGCCTTTTGAAAGGAACCATCCCAGCATTTGCCTGAAACGATTTAGGGAAATCACGGAAAACCTAAATCAGGATGGCTGGAGACGGGATTGAACCGTCGTCCTCCCGAATGCGAGTCCAGTGTGCTAACCACTGCGCCACCTCGCTCGGTAGGCTGTGAGGGACACACGTGTATTTCGGGGGATTCTTTGATGACAGTGATCACTATTTAATCTGCAGTGAAATTGGTATTGTGAGGCCGAAAGTGCAGGAGGTCAGGTCCATATGTAGGAGGATGAGAGTGGGGAAAATTCAGCATAAGGAAATCTGGCACAAGTACATAACAGTGATCTCAGAAAGGTACCAGTTAGTAGAATGTAGTCAATTACAGTCATTGGAAAAGGAATGGAAGAAGGTACAGGGACACAGTACTAGAAGTGGCTAAAGAATGTCTTGGAACAGTAGTGTGTAAAGGTAGGATGAAGCAAACAGCTTGGTGGAATGACACAGTCAAGGCAGCCTGTAAAAGGAAAAAGAAGACGTATCAAAAATGGCTATATACTAGAACTCAGGTAGACAGAGAAAGTTATGTTGAAGAAAGAAACAAAGCCAAACAGATAATAGCAGCAGCCAAGAAGAAATCTTGGGAAGACTTTGGAAACAGGTTGGAGACATTGGGTCAAGCTGCTGGAAAACCATTCTGGAGTGTAAATAGCGGTCTTCGAAAGGGAGGTAAGAAGGAAATGACAAGTATATAGGATAGGTCAGGAAAGCTGCTGGTGAATCCTGTTGATGCCTTGGGCAGATGAGGGAATATTTTGAAGGGTTGCTCAATGTAGGTGAAAATACGATCAGTAATGTTTCAGATTTCGATGTACAATGGGATAGGAATGATGATGGAAATAGGATCACATTTGAGGAAGTGGAGAAAATGGTCAATAGATTGCAGTGCAATAAAGCGGCTGGGGTGGATGAAATTAAGTCGGAACTCATCAAATACTGTGGAATGTCAGGTCTTAAATGGCTACACAGGATAATTGAAATGGTGTGGGACTCGATACAGGTTCCATTAGACTGGACGAAAGCAGTAATCACACCAATCTTCAAACAGGGAAACAGATAACATTGTAACAACTACAGAGGTATCTCTTTAATCAGTAAAAATCTTCTCAGGTATTGTTGAAAGGGAAGTGCGAGTATTAGTTGAGGACAAATTGGATGGAAATCAGTGTGGGTTTAGGCCGCTTAGAGGTTGGCAGGACCAGATCTTCTCCTTACGGCAAATAATGGAGAAATGTTACGAGTGGAACAGGGGGTTGTATGTATGCTTTATAGATCTAGAAAAGGCATATGACCGGGTTCCTAGGATGACGTTATCGTCTGTTCTACAAGATTATAGAATAGGAGTCAAACTTTTGCAAGCAATTAAAGGTCTTTACATAGATCGTCAGGCAGCAGTTAGAGTTGACGGTAAATTCAGTTCATGGTTCAGAGTAATTTCAGGGGTAAGACAAGGCTGCAACCTGTCTCCACTGCTGTTCATATCATTTATGGATCATATGTTGAAAACAATAGACTGGCTGGGTGAGATTATGATATGTGCACAAAATAAGCAGTCTCGCATATGCGGATGACTTAGTTGTGATGGCAGATTCGATTGAAAAATTACGAAGTAATATTTCAGAGCTAGATCAGAAATGTAAGGACTATGGTATGAAGATTATCATCTCCAAAGCGAAAGTAATGTCAGTGGGAAAGATATATAAACGGATTGAGTGCCAAATAGGAGGAACGAAGTTAGGAAAGGTGGACGGTTTCAAGTACTTAGGATGCATATTCTCACAGGATGGAAACATAGTGAAAGAACTGGAAGCGAGGTGAAGCAAAGCTAATGCAGTGAGCGCTCAGCTACAATCTAATCTCTTCTGCAAGAAGGAAGTCAGTACCAAGGCTAAGTTATCTGTGCACCGTTCAATTTTTCGACCAACTTTGTTATATGGGAGCGAAAGCTGGGTGGATTCTGGTTACCTTATCAATAAGGTTGAGGTTACGGATATGAAAGTAGCTAGGATGATTGCAGGTACTAGTAGATGGGAACAATGGCAAGAGGGTATCCACAATGAGGAAATCAAAGAAAAACTGGTAATGAACTCTATAGATATAGCAGTCAGGGCGAACAGGCTTAGATGGTGGGGTCATGTTACACGCATGGGAGAAGCAAGGTTACTCAAGAGACTCATGGGTTCAGCAGTAGAGGGTAAGAGGAGTCGTGGTAGACCAAGGAGAAGGTACGTCGATTCGGTTAAGAATGATTTTGAAGTAATAGGCTTAACATCAGAAGAGGCACCAATGTTAACACTGAATAGGGGATCATGGAGGAATTTTATAAGGGGGACTGTGCTCCAGACTGAACGCTGAAAGGCATAATCAGTCTCTATATATATATATATGGACAAGCCAGTATCACACCACCCAGATTAATGAACAGGGATCGGCAAGAGTTTCGCTAACTTACTAACTTCCTTGCACCATTCAATACCAGAGTCACCAATTTCTGAGCAAGAAATATCCTTTGAGAATGGGAAGAGTTATCCCAAAATAAAATACCATGCGTAATAAGCAAATGAAAATAAGCAGAGTGGACTACTTTCGTGTGTCGAACCATCACTTACTTCAGCAACTGTTCTAACAGTAAAAGTGGCAGCATTAAGTCTTTGAACAAGATCCCGAATATGGGCTTCCTACGACAGTTTACTATCTATCTGAACACCTAGAGATTTGAACCATTCATTCACACTACGCATATGCCCATTCTGTGTAATTGCATGGTCAAGTTCTGTTGAGGTGCGTATTGAAAGCTGTAGAAACTGAGTGTTAATGTGATTTAGCATTAATTTAATTTCTACAAGCATGGACTTATGTCTTCAACTGCACTATTTGAAACCATGACAATGTGTTATACAACATCATTTACTTCCAAGCTAGTGTCATCAGTAAACAAAAATATTTTAGAATCACCTATAACACTAAAAAAAAATGGCTCTGAGCACTATGGGACTTAACATCTGAGGTAATCAGGCCCCTAGAACTTAGAACTACTTAAACCTAACCAACCTAAGGACATCACATACATCCATGCCCAAAGCAGGATTCGAACCTGCGACCTTAGCAGTCGCGCGGTTCCGGACTGAAGCGCCTAGAACCGATCGGCCACCCCTATAATACTAGAAGGCATATCGTTAATATAAGTAAGTAACAGGATTCCCCCCCAGCACTGATCCCAGGGTCCCCCCCCCCCAACCTCCAGCCAAATTTAACGGGGCCCTACTCGTACCGAACATCGTAGCCATTCTCAGCGCTGTGGTGAATGCCCTTTTGCTGTCTATTCGTAAGTAGGACGTGAATCGTTTGTGAGCTGCTCCCTTGGTTCCATAATGGTCCAACTCCTACAACAATATTTTTTGATCAACACAGTTAAACGGCTTAGTTAAATGAAAATGATGCCTAGCGTTCGAAACCTTTTGTTAATCTATCCAGTCCCTCAAGGCAAAAAGGAACATAGGAATTTCAGTTGTTTAATCATTCTAAAACCAAACTGTACTTTTGACAGCAAATTATGTGAAATGAAATGATCAATTATCGTTACACACACAGCCTTTTCAATAAGTTTAACGAACTCTGATGGCATAAAAATAGGACTAAAATTGTGTACATCATTACTTTATCCCTTTTTATAAAGCGGCTTTACTACTAAGGA